>NC_069112.1:14765625-15088958 GCF_025612915.1 Magallana angulata | reverse complement strand
ACAATCGGAATCACGTAACTCTCTTCGGCTATTTCCGAAGACAAAACTTGAACGTTTTACGTCTGAAATATGACGTCATAATGAAGACTGAGCACGCGACGTGTAGTTTAACTTTGACGAATGGTATGAGTAGGCAACCATGCAGGCGGATCCTACTGTGTGCGTTTTAAATAGATTTTATCATACAAAAATCAAACTGCACTGTGTTAAATCTGCGCTCGGTCCAACGGTCACACCGTTTACATATTATATATACATAAAATCTCTATATTAAAAAAAATTAAAAATAAATCATACGTCAATGAGGCGGGTATCGCAGTCTATACTGAAATAGCTAGTACATGCATTACAGATGTTTGATCCACCTCTAAATTTATCGCAAGAAATGTAGCGCGAGTGTACTGTGACGTCATCCATGACTTTGTTCGTCTTTGTTTACGTTTCTCGACTCAATACAGAGGTATGGAAGCATGTAACAAATCTTTTGAGTCTCGCCAGAGCATATGCGGTACTCAAAACGTGTCTTCAAACTTTAAGTCACTGTAAATTACGAGTAAAAAGTCGGCCATTTTTGGCATAGCACCACGGGTGAAAACATTAGAGAGCATTATGGGACGTAGACAAAAAATTTTGTTTGATGAACTGTAGGTTTAGCTCGTTCTTTTTCCCGCGCACACCGGTTCTTAGAGCTCGCTTCGATCGCCAGCGCTGCACGCCGGCGAGCTGCGCTCGCTATTAGATGTTTTAACACAGATATCTTGTTGCTAGAAGTAATGAACAGTTCTTGAAGCACGTCTTTATCCCGTTGTTAATAGCGATCGCAGCGAGGCGGCGCGAAGCGCCGCTCGCGTAGCGAGCTCCATAGACAACGTGTACGAACGGAGGAAATTCGAGTTGAAATCTGCACATTGTTCAAAGAAAATTTTGTGGACCCGCGTGAAAACGTTCTACTATTCCAGTGATCCTTTGCGGTGCATAGCAACATGGCGGAACAGGAAGCGTTTCTAAGGAAAATTTTTACCTGTAAATCGCATACATCATTTTCATTTACCAAAAAACAGTCCTTCAAAAACACCAATGTATGAAACCAATATGCTTACCTAAAAAAAACATGTACCTATCTGAACTTTTGCTGACATATGACGTCATTTCCTTCCCCGAATTTGTCCGACAAATTTACGAAAACTGTCGAGCGCAAAAGAAAGTTAAGTATGACGTCACAGTGATCTCGCGTTGTTTTAATTTCCCGCGATACATTTAGAGGTGGATCAGGCATCTGTATTGGATGTAACGTGTAGGAAGTACTCAGTATCAGTGTTAACGGTGACTCTTTGGCTGATGAGTTTTGTTTTGATTATTTTTTTGCTTAGTAAATACACATGCAAGTTCCATGCTAAATTTACTGTCATATTGATCCAATCATATATGCATACGTTAGGTAGGTGACAAAAATTATTAAAAAAGAAAAGTCCAATCATTATTAGATCTACGTGCAGCCACGTCATTTTGTAATGAATGAATAAAAGGAAAACAATTGAACTGTTAAAATATCTACATGCATTTGTTATAGTTGCATATGTGGTCAAACCTTTCAAAAATATTGGATATCATTCACTAAAAAAGAGTGAGAGCACATGTCTACAACGCATATAGAGCGTACAAAAAAAAAAAAATTGATGACACAAAGGAAAATAATTAAAACACAGGTAACAACAAGGAACAAAATGAGAAATAACACAGACATACAATCTATTGATTACTGATTTTAATGATCATTATTAAAAGGTAAAGTAATGATAAAAAATAATTGTATTTACATAAAATAAACAACCAAACGGCTTTTTGTTTATCAAAATATTTATGTAAGTCTGTTTAACATTGTAATATGTTTTACGGTGCGACCGTTGGGGCGAGCACAGCATGTGATCAAACAATGAATTATAATAAATTAATAAAATAAAGTTAACAACGTGAAATTTGAATGCCAAAAAATAAAACATACCTATTTTTCAGTAAATTTTCATTATTCATAGTTTATAAGATTTGTTATAATTTATTTATTTATCTGTAGAACAATAGTTTAATCTCAGATACAATGTTGTTAAATAATAAAGATTTTAATATATAAATATTCATTGCACTGCATCTCCTCTTTTAAAGTGATTGTGATTATGATTGATTGATTGATTTCCCCCTTTTTTTTTGCAGTAGACATTTTTTCTTAAACTTACATATGAAACTTGACTCATCATAGAGCTCCCCCCATGCTAAATTTTTTTTCATTTTTGTCAATTTATACATAGAAAATCGACTTACCATGGATTTGCCCCTCCACTTAAAAAAAAATAATTAATGTTTAATTTCATTTTTAATTTACGCTTAAAAATATTTGCTTATCATGTTAGAAGAACATGGTGTTGCCCCCCCCCCCCCCCCCCCCCCCCGCATGTAGGCTAATAAATGGAAGTGAAAATAAAGAAACCATTGAACTGCTAAAGAGCTGAAGGATTAGAATTTTCATGATTTATTTTTCTTTTTGCTTGCAAAGATTTTTTGGACTAGGCTGCCATCCACCCACCCACCCCCTTTAAAAAAAGGCGCTGCTACGTATAACGTTACGTTTCAGGAAATTACCGTAATTATAGTGAATAAAATATTTGTGAGCATTCATCCAAATTAGTGCAATTTACAACTGTTTCCTGTATCTGAAGAAATGTCCTTATTCGTCAGCTGTTCTTTATCTTAGCCTTTGCAAGATTTTAAGAGGATTTTGGTCATTTCAGCAGATTTACAATAACTTCAATTAGAGTAATTTCCCCTTATCAGTGCTTATTGTGACGTCAAAGCTGACGTTGGTTAAGTGTCGTCTTACTCTTTAAAACTCCCCTGAGAAATAAAAGTATGCGAAGTATACTGTTTTATTTACTTAAAAAGCATGATGTTCTTAAAATTACACATCTTATAAGCTTTTCAAAGGTTTTACTTTGATTCTCGGGAGAACGTGATGTTGGAACGTGAGGTTGGAAACCATTGGTACTATGAATTGTGGGTCAAAATTTACTGACTCCGAAAAAATATATCGGATCAATGTGTAAACGTTTGTGACGTCACACGATTATTTTTGATTGAAAGTGTACTGAGGTGAACTTTAGAGGTAACATTGACTGTATGTCGCTTACATTGTTATTGTTTTTACTGTCTAAATTTGTCTTGCTGATTCTCGTGAGAGTGTGAAGTGATAAAAATTGCCATGATTACAGGGAACTACTGGGACGATTAAAACGATGCATTACTGGTCCGATTTCCTGACGCCAAAAAAATCCGTTGAATGAATGTGCAATTAGTCCGAATTTTCTATTCACACACGCCTTGCCGGTAGCAGCGCCGGCGAGCTGCGCTCGCTATTAATGCTCAGTGGTAGTTTGTTAAGTGTAAAAGCCTATGAATGGACCATTTGAATAAAAGTTTGATAACTTCGGGTTCCTTGCGGTGGTAAAAGTTTTCGAGACAAAGCCAAAGTTTTTTGGATAGGGTTGCATTTAACAATGATGACAGATGTGTGGTTCCTTCTGCGCTCGCTCCAACGGTCACACCGTAAAACATATTATGATAATAGTCATTTATGAAAGTATCATTTACCAATTTACCAATCAACTTTGCTAATAGCGAGCGCAGCGCGCCGGCGCGAAGCGCGCTCTACCGGCAAGGCGTGTGTGAATAGAAAATTCGGACTATTTGCACATTCATTCAACGGATTTTTTTGGCGTCAGTAAATCGGACCAGTATTGCCTTGTTTTAATCGTCTTAGTAGTTCCCTGTAATTATGGTTTCCCATTTCACACTCTCACGAGAACAAGATAAAAGACTACGTACATGCATTGAAACAACGCCAATTTCCGGAGTTATCGTCCTTTCGAGTGACGTCACAATGGATTTCTTACACATTGATCCGACAGAATTTTTCGGAGTCAGTAAATTTCGACCCACAATGCAATTCCTCAATGTCGGCCGATCTCACTAGACTGGATACCATCTCGCGAGAATCAAAGTAAAACTTTTGAGAAACAGATAAATTGTGTAATTTCCAGAACATCATGCTTTTTAAGTAAACCAAACAGTATTTTTCGCGTAGTTTTTTTCTAGTGTGTTTTCAAAGAGACAGACTACACTTGACTGACGTGAACTTTGACGTCACAATAAGGGGAAACTACTCTAAGTAGTTATTGTAAATCTGCTGAAATATAAATACCAAAGTCTTCTCAAAATCTTGTAGAGCTAACGAATCGGGACATTTCTTTAGAGATAGGAAACAGCTGTAACTTGCTCTCATTGGGATGAATGCTCACAATTATTTTATTCACTATATGTACGGTAATTTCCAGGAACGTTTTTTAAATGGGGCCTGGCAACATCATTCAATAAATTTTCATAAGCAAAAAGAAAAATAAAATTCTCAAAATCAGGAAAATTCTAATCGGGGTGGGGAATGGGGAGTGCGTGGTATGCCTTTAGCTCTTTAGTTGCTCAAAAGTGTCTTTATTTTCACTACTATTTACGATAATACATGCTCCCGGGGGATCCATTTTCCTTATGTGATCAACAAATTTTTTTTATACGTAAATTTGATTTTTTTTATTGTTCAACAACATTTTATCTGAGATAAATTCTATATTGGCGTGCGACCAGTATATAAACAATCTGATTAAAATCAGATCTTTGATCCGTTCCGACAAATTCTGATGTCTCTACACTTTGGTTAGCGACTATCAGAATTTCGGAGCGTTTAATTTTAATCAGATTGGTATATAAATAAAAAAAAAAATCTTATGAATTATGAATAATGAAAATGTATTGGAAAATAGGTATATTTATTTTATTTTGCATTCAATTCATTTACTTTACGTCACTACTTTTATTTTTATTGATTTATCATAATTCATTTTGATCACCTAGCTGCTGCGCTCGCCCCAACGGTCGCACCGTAAAACATATTATTTCAGTTTGAGAAAGTAGGAATCATGACAAAATATTTCTGAGGTATGTTAAGGTTGACTTCACAGCGATGTGTAGAAAGTCACTTGTCTGTACTTTATATGATATGACGTCATAATCAACGTTGATGTCACGCTCCGCATATGGAGAAATCACGTACACTTTATTCATGAGCTAAATGCCACGTGACACTGTTCTCATTAATATTCATGTCTTCAAATTGCCTCCCTTAGGAATGAAAATTACATACCTTTTATGTTAGAAATTTGTGTGATTACGTCAAATCTTTAATTTTTTAGAATGAGAACATATGTTGGGGCAATGCATAGATTATCTGTGTATGTTTTTGTCACCACAATCAGTGATTCACGCTTCAAATTCCCTTTTGGTGCCTCTCTATCCAACCATTATAGATAATCTAAAATTAGGATTATACCGGCTAAAATGAGTAAATAAATAAATAAACAGCTAAAAATATCAGCTTGAAACAGAATAGAATCATAACCTGAAAAATCTCATTCAATTTACAACGAAAATTCTTAAATAGATATATGCAATATGCCTAATGATTCAATATAAAGCCGTTAAATGCCTATAGTCTGTCCCAAGATATTTTTGCCGCATATTTTCTTAAATTATTCAATATTTATAAATACCTCTTGGTTCAGACGATGTTCATTCAATAGTATGAAAAAATCCCAAGATTTCCCCTTTGAAACGCCCCCTCTAGCTTGTCGGGTATCAGAACACGGCTAAAAATAAAAAGTCTACGAGGTTTTTCCATTGCCAAGGAGATAAAGACGCCCGGATGATAACGTTGAAAAATTGCGCGAGGTGTCCCGAGTATTTCCGAATGGAGAAAAGATGTCAACATTCCCCATTATAAATCTCCGTAGGAAATCTGTTTTCGTTCCTGTGAATTTTTACGAGGGCAAAATGATAATGTGTGAATGAAGTTATCTTGGGAATTTTCCCTTTCATCGATTTTAATTGCACTTCAGTCACAGGTATGTGTATTTTTATTAAAAACCGTTCAAATATGCAGCATAAATATCTTGGGACAGACTATAGTTGCAAGTCCGACAGCGTACTGAGAAAGTCTTGAAAAATGCTAACTTGAAAGTAAAAAGGAACCGACAATAATTTTAAATTTTGAGTCAAGATTTCTGACATAAATAGTTTGCAATGTAAACTTTGTAAATATATGAGGAACTACTTTACCTATGTATGGCTAGTATTTTAAAAATAATTCCAAAATCCCTTCATGACGTCTTTCATCACTAAAACACACTTTATTCCTACAACGCCCCGCTTCGATTTTTCAGATTCAAAAGGAACCGCCATCTCAATATCTAATGTAAACAAAACAAGCACATTCCGATCCCGGATGTATTAAATGAGAGAACCAAATGAGGAGAAAATATTTCCGCAATACTTATTTTTTAAAATTTGTGATTTTTCTCATTCCTTTTTATTTATTCTATTGTACTAAGTAAAAATCGCCATTGTGATAACAATATGGCCGCTATGCAAATTAGTAAAATGTACACCATTTCTCCATATGGCATTCATTTGATAATTCTTAGGGAATGTATCTTAACGTTAATAGTGATTTTTATTGAACATTGTAGTATATGTAATTAAGATCGGGTTCGGCATTCCGATCAGCTGATTGATTATTCCTCAGTTGTGAACAGAACCTGGAATAGTAAAGACGTCCTCCGGTCGGCTAGGCTATTCAAAACACAACTCAGGTGGGTAGTAACTTTAAGTTACCCCTCACCACTTGTCACGTTTAATACTAACGAATAAATAAATCCAATTACTAACATCACTTCACAACATTGGCGTCGCCGGTAGGATTATGCGATCGGTGAAGTGTAATTTGTGTATTTGGATTTCGCGCCAAATATTTTTTCTTTGTGAATTCGTAAGGTGTTATCAATTAAAATATTTGTTTTGATTTATGTCATTTGGGGTTTTCTTTCATTTCGTATCTTCTTCTTACAAATTACATATTTTGTTGTCGGATTTTCTGATAACAAATTTAAAAACAAAATTCACTCGAGATTTTTCTGTCGGATTTTCTGATAGAGAAGTCAACAATACGTCTATTTCTTCTGTCTTTATTGGTGTTCATTAATCAATTAAGATGGCGAGTAGTTCAAACCCTGTAGACATAAACAATGTCAATTTGGCAGAATTAAAATCAATTCCAAACATTGGAGAAAAAAGGGCTGGGGCTATTGTTAAGTTGAGAGATGAGAGGGGCTCTTTGTCATTAGAAGACCTAAAAACAATGTCAACAGTTCCAAACACAATCTGGGATCCCCTTGTGAGTGAGGGTGTGATTGTTTTCAGAGAGAGAGTGAAACAACAAGAAAAAACACACTTGAATGTTGAAGATCTGTCAAGTCAGGTATCTAAGTTACAAGCAGAAATTCTCAGACAAGCAAAAGACATAGAAAGAAGGGACATTCAAATTGCACAATCTGAAAAAGACATTACTGCTAGACAAAAACAATTAGATTCTTTAGAAAAGACTTTGACATTAGAACATGAAGAACGACTAAATAAATTACAACAAAAATTTCAAACAGAATTAGAAAACACAAAATCTCATTATGAAAAGACAATTAGTAAAACAATGACTGTTAAGGACGATGAACTTGCACTCATGAAGCAAAGACTAGTTGACCAAGACAGTAAGTGGATAAACAAAATGCAACAGTTAGAAAATAAGCTAAAACAACTCGAAGATGAAAAGATCAACAGGGAAGTCGACAAGCTGGCACCACATGGGGTATATTGGAAATCATCAACAAACCCAACTGGATTTGCAGATACGCTTCAGTCAAAGGGTCCTAGTCCACCAAAGATGTCAACATTTGACGGAAAAAATGACTGGAAACCTTTTTTCACACAGTTCAACCACATTTCATCCCGGTATAAATGGTCCGAAGAACAAAAGCTGGACAAATTGATTGAATGCCTCAGAGACAAAGCTTTGAAATATTTCAGCTCTAGACCAATTTCAGACCAGAAAAGTTTCAAAAAGCTGAGTGCAAAGCTTGATGAACGGTTTGGGAAAAAAGACCTTCCCCACATTATCAGACGACAACTGCAAGATGTCAAACAAGGTTCTGAGGAGACAGTTGAAGAGTTTGCAGACAAAGTTCTAGAGATGACCACTGATGGATACCCAGACACACCAGAAGACTGCCGCCAAACCGTGGCCATAGATGCGTTCTTGAGAGGTTGTTACAACAAACAAGCTGCCCTCATTGCCATGGACAAGAACCCACTTACACTAGATATGGCAACACAATACATGAAAACTGCAGTCACAAACCAAACATTAATACTAGGTGTGAGAAAGTCTGAGACAAGAAGGGTGAAGTTTGAGAGTTCTGAAAGTGAGAGTGAGGATGATGATGAAAACATAAGCAAAGTTAGGGCTGTTTACGATACAAAACAAGCATCAAATCAATTCACAGATCAGACAAGACTCTCCAAATTAGAATCAAGGGTCAAAAGAATTGAAGAAGATAATCGGGAAATGAAAAACAATATTCATGATATTCTTCAAATTCTTAGAACAAACAGGTCTAGATCAAACAGTAGAGAAAATACAAGAATGTTTAGATCTCCTTCTAGCAGTCCTAGAAAACAAGCTTGTTTTAAGTGTGACCAAGAAGGGCACTTTGCGAGAGAATGCCCTATCAGTAAAAGTAGTAGTTTACCATTTCAGTCTAAGAATAGGTCACCGTCACCTCAGACAAAACCTTTAAACTTCAATCGGTTGGAGATGTAGGCCATTCTTCAACCTACTCAGATACATCAGATAGGCCTCCTCCTAAAGTAAAATTTAAAACCATAGAAAAAGAACTTTACAGGAACAAAAACAAATTGAAAAACACTCTCTATGTTCCCTGTATTGTAAACAACAAAACAATCAATGCTGTTATAGATACTGCCGCCCAAGTAACTGTCATGAATTATGAACTTTTTGAGAGTTTAAAACCAAAGCCCCTACTTCAGAAAGATATCATACTAAAAGGAGCAGGAAAAAATAACATCATTAATGGCAAAATAGCAGAACAGGTCAAGTTAAGAATAGGGCCTACAGAACAAAGATGGGATGTTGTAGTGGGAGAAATAGCAGATTCTTTATTACTTGGTTTAGATTTTTTGAGAGCTCACAATTGCATCATCAATTTGGAAAACTTTACTCTGACAGTAGATGAAGCATTAATACATATTACCAAAATCAAAACAGAGGGTTCAAAGAATGATGTTGAGATATATAGAGTTTCATTGCAGAAAAGAACTGTTATACCACCACAATCAGTTAAATTTATACCCGTTCAGATTGACAAACCCTTCAAAGATTTGCTTTGTGTTGAGACAGACAAAAATATTTCAGATGGGTTATTACCACCAAATTCTGTAATTAGTGAGGGACAAACAAAAATTTCTTTTCGAAACCCTACAGATAGATTCATAACATTAAAAAAGGGGAAGAATGTAGGTTTTGGTATGAACATAGATGAGTTAATCTCTATGGAAGATGAAGAAGAATTTTCTCTCAATAAAATTGAGGTAGATACATCTGCTAAAAACCCATCCTCAGACAATTTAACATCTCAGTTACCTATGCACCTGCAAGATTTATATGAGAGATCAATTACAAATCTAAATAAGAATTTAAAGATCATCATGAAGTTTTCTTTTTGTTAAATAGATTCCAACATGTTTTTGCGAAAGACGATTTTGATTTAGGGCTATTTAATGGGGAGATAACACATAAAATTAACACTGACGAAGGAAGACCTATCAAACAAAAGCTTCGTAGAACACCAATGGGTTTTGAAAATGAAGAAAAGAGTTACATCGATCAAATGCTTGAAAAAGGCATTATTCAACCCTCAATTTCAGAATGGGCATCTCCCCCTGTATTAGTGAGAAAAAAAGATGGGAAAATGAGATTTTGTATTGATTACAGGGCCCTCAATAAAGTAACAACAAAAGATGCATTCCCCATTCCAAATATACAAGATTGTATAGATACACTAGGGGGAAATACCTTTTTCAGTTCACTGGATATGGCTTCTGGTTATTGGCAAGTTTTAGTCGATGAAAGAGATAGACACAAAACTGCATTTACCACCAAATATGGCTTATATGAACATGTTAGATTACCATTTGGACTATGCAATAGTCCAGCTACTTTCAGTAGAGTTATTCAAGAAGTTTTAAGAGGTCTAACATGGAAAGAGTGCTTAGCTTACTTAGATGATGTCATTATTCTAGGTAGGGACATGCTTTCTCATTCTAGGAATCTGTCTTCTGTCATTTCTAGATTTGAAAAGTTCAATTTGAAATTAAAAGCTCAGAAATGTGAACTTTATCAGACAGAGATAAAATTTCTGGGGAAGTTAGTCAGTCAAAATGGTATATCAGTCAATCCTGAAAGTATTGAAATAATTAAGAAGTGGCCAATACCAAAAGATACAAAACAATTAGAGTCTTTTCTTGGATTTGCAAACTACCATAGAAATCATGTAAAAGGTTATGCTGAAATTACACATACCCTGTATCAACTAGTGAAAACATCTAAAAAGTCAAAATTTACATGGTCAGATGAGAATCAGATTGCATTTGATATCATTAAACAATGCATCATTGAGGCATTGACATTAGCATATCCAAATTCAAAAGATACTTTTGTTTTAGATACAGATGCCTCAGATAATTCAGTTGGTGCTGAATTATGTCAAATTCAGAATGGTAAAGAACAAATTGTATGTTTTGCAAGTAAAGTGTTGACACCAGCCCAGAGAAAATATTGTACCACTAGAAAAGAACTCATAGCAATAATTACCTTTACAAGACAATTCAGACATTTTTTGTTAGGAAATACATTCATTTTAAGAACTGACCACAATAGTTTAATCTGGCTTTTGAACTTCAAAAACATTGAGGGTCAACTTGCACGCTGGATTGAGGAATTGTCTCAATATAACATTATTTTACAACATCGGCCTGGTAAAAATCATGGCAATGCTGATGCCCTGTCGAGAATTCCAGATGATTTGAACCTTGGTAATGACTATAAGCCTGGGGTAGAATTAAATCAATTACCTTGTGGTGGTTGTCATTTTTGTAAGCGAGCAAAACAACAATGGTCTACTTTTGAAAATGACATAGATTATGTTGTTCCCTTGACAATAAGATCAGTTGACAATTTGAATGCAATTCCTCTAGGTTTGTCAGATATGTTTATTCCAGAGGAGTTAGCTGAAGAACAAGATAAAGATTATGATCTTTACAAGATTAAGACATGGTTAGAGTCTGGGATAAAACCATCTCAGAAAGAGTTATCTCTTAGTAGTCCCAGTGTTAGATATTTGTGGTCATGTGAATCACAATTACAGGTAAAAAATGGTGTACTGTACTATTTATGGGAAGACCATATACATACAAGATATTTATTTGTTGTTCCAAAAAAGATGCAACCTGAAATTTTAAAACAATGTCATGACAACAGAACAGCAGGACATTTAGGTCAAACCAAAACTTATGAAAAATTAAAACAATGCGCAATTTGGTATGGCATGTCTCAAGATTCAAAACTTTATGTTCAGAATTGTAGTGTTTGTAACAAAAACAAAAAGCCAAACATCAAAGCTAAGGCAGCTTTAGGTCAGTATCATGCAGGGTATGCACTGCAGCGTGTACACATTGATATACTAGGGCCTTTACCTGTAACGAAAAATGATAACAAATATATCTTGATGATCATTGATCAATTTACCAAATGGTTAGAAATTGTCCCAATACCAAATCAAAATTCTGAAACAATAGCAAAAGCTGTGGTTGATAATTTTATATCTAAGTATGGTTGTCCCACAGAAATTCACTCAGATCAAGGAAAGAATGTAGATGGTGTACTTATGCAAAAACTGTGTCATCTGTTACAAATAGCGAAAACGCGAACAACACCCTACCACCCGCAATCTAATGGTCAAGTGGAAAGATATAATCGTTCAGTATTACAAGCAATCCGATGCTATCTTAAGAACAAATAACATGAATGGGGTCTTCATTTGCAACAGATTGCAGGTGCCATTAGAGCAACAGAAAACAGACAGACTGAATTCACACCAAATTTTATGTTCCTTGGAAGGGAGACAACCCAACCTATAGATTTAATTTTAGGTACATGTGACTTAAACAATCCAGAGAAAGAAGCTCCTGAGTATGTACAGGACCTAAGAACAAACTTAACAGAATGTCATCAAATTGCACGTGATAATATTGGCAAAGCTCAAAATAGACAAAAACGCTATTATGACACAAAATTGTATCAAAATACATATAATATTGGAGATGTTGTTCTTAGAATAGATTCAGCTACAAAAGTGGGTCAAAGTTCAAAACTAAGATCACCTTGGAAGGGTCCATACATTGTAACTGAAGTCAAATCACCTGTCTTATTTAAGATCATTGATAAGAGAAATAGAGAAACTGTTGTACATCATGACCGCATCAAACTTTGTCAAGATCTGGATTATCCCGGCTGGGTTAAAAGAATCAGAAATAAAATTTTTGATGAGAATGATAAAGAATCAAAGACTAGTGAGGAATCTCTAAATGCAGCTTTGGAGTCTGAAGATAAAGTTTCTGATATTATTAACCTTTTCAATGCTAGGGATGATGCGTCGGATATTCTGATGCATCATCAGAGTGCTAGTTCAGATTCCAATTCTGCAGATAGAACAAATCAGGATATAACAAGAGGAAAAAGAACAAGACAGAGACCCAAATACTTGGCGGATTTCATACAGGATTAAATTAATCTCTCTGCATGCATGTGAATAACATATTCCATGAATTATTTGTTTTTATCATAATTATATTAAAAAAAAAAAAAAACATGCTTAAATTTTATATTAACTAGTGTTAAGTTACAGTATATAATATTGTAAATAAAAATTACAATTCTTTTAGAAATGTCTGATTTAGAGGAGAGTCACTTTGAACCAGATTATGAAGAAGATTGTCTCCCAGACCATATAAAAGGTTCTACATTAGGTAAAAAGGGAAAAAAAGTGTCCTGTATGTAGTTCAAGGTTTACTCATGTAAGAAGACATGTCATTCAAGAACATATTCCTTGGTTTATGTATCCTAGAACATCTTGCTGGAAATGTGAACTAGGGTTTGGCCAAGAAAGGTTTCTAAGATTACATTTGGAAAAAGAACATTTTGATGATTCCACAGATTGCAGATATGATATTAACCTTCATGGTCAAAGATGGATTGAAGAGATATCTATTTTTTTGGCCAAGTTTGACATGGTCAAAACACTATCTTTCATCAACACTAATGAACGATTCATGTCCTGTCAAGGAGCAATCTGGCAAGAGGATGACCTTGAACAAATCTTATATTATTTGAACGAGACAAAACAACATTTCCCTTTAACAAATATGCCTTACCCAGCTCAAAATATCACAAGTATATTCCATTGGAAAATATTGAGCATTCTTTTAGACATGAATGAAATTCATACAGTTTATTTGAAAAATAACAATCTTCAGAAAAACAAGAAAATACTTATTGTGGGTTCTTCATTTATTTATTGGGCACATCAAAGATCAACAATGCTAAATTCCTCAGATCTTGGTCTAAAAAATGTTCAAATTACTTGGCATGGAATTAGAGGAATGAAATGGTGTTCCCTTGTCGAAACTGTTAATACTCTAACAGATAACAATAGTCCTGATATCATGGTTATTCACTTGGGATCCAATGATATTTCTTTTTGTAGCTCACTACCTCTTATCAAGAAAATGAAATCTGATATAAGTTTGTTTACTGAAAAATTTGGAAATACAATTTTGATTTTTTCGGAAGTTTTATCCAGGAGATTTTGGGGTAGAATTGATGGCTGGGAGGGAGAAAAGAAGAAATTTTATATTAATAAAGAAGTAGGATCATTCGTTGAAGAAAAGGGAGGGAGAGTAGTAGTACACAATAAAATTTATTGGAAAAATAAATCACTGTTTAGGGGAGATGGAATTCATTTGTCCGACAAGGGAAATGACATTTTATTAGAGGACTTTAAGGAATGTCTAGGAAGATTGTGTTGATTTTATAATTGTGTATAGTGATTTTTAGTTGTAAATAAATGTGTATAATATACAACATTTGATTTTAAGATTTTGGCATTAAGTCGGAAATTCTGATTTGTGCCATGCGGTGTGATTTTATTAAAATGGGGAGGAATGTAGTATATGTAATTAAGATCGGGTTCGGCATTCCGATCAGCTGATTGATTATTCCTCAGTTGTGAACAGAACCTGGAATAGTAAAGACGTCCTCCGGTCGGCTAGGCTATTCAAGACACAACTCAGGTGGGTAGTAACTTTAAGTTACCCCTCACCACTTGTCACGTTTAATACTAACGAATAAATAAATTCAATTACTAACATCACTTCACAACAACATCAATAAAACCACCTGTTTCTTTTACGTTGACCCTGTTGTTAATACTAGTGATACTTTATTCAGTATTCAAAAGTATCACTTAATCAATATTAAGTATCAAATAATCAGCAACTTTAAATATTTGTATGAGGTAAATGACTATTAGTATTCATAGACTAATGATTTGTAGACCCTCCCTGCTATATGTTAACTAATAAATGGAAATATTTCAATGCTTGTAATAACAGCTTGGCGTAGTTGATCAATGCAATCTAAGTATAATTTACATGATACAGGGAAATAAAAAAAAATATAGATGGAAACAAAAAGGAATACACTTACAGACGACACATGAAACAGAGGTATGCGTGAAAACACTCAATTGACAAAATTTATTCTGTATTTTGAAGCGACAGGTATAAAATTAATTCACGATTATCATATTTTGAGAAATACAAAACTCTTGGAATGTTTTCAAAAGCTTGCTGGATCGCGCTATAAGGTATTTAATTGGGTAATTTTCTGAAGCCCCCCCCCCCCCCCCCCCCAAAAAAAAAATAATAATAATAGGCCTTGTAAAAGAATACAGTATTTTACGTGAACACGCCTATAAACATCTTGCGATTGATTTTCAGTTGGTACTTCTTCGGTTTTTTAGCCGGGTTCATTGTGTTAGCAAAGGCCGTTACGGTGCACGATAGCGGATGTTGACTGAACAACCATTGAAATCGTTCTCCGACCAAAAATGTAGTTTATCTAACTTAAAAGATAACACAGAATAAATGGCATGCCAGTTGGTCAATTTAAGTTAACATCAGTCTGATAAAATAATTAAATACACATCACAGCGCACGACGGGTGTGACAGGGCAGCAGAATATGCTCTCTCCTCCATGCACCTGAGCCTACCTCTAATTAAAAAAAAAATCCGTGTTTTCTCTGCTCCTGTTAAGTATTTTTCTTATGGTGTTTTGATTTTTAACACTGTTTGTTATCACCACTTGTCATGATTAGTGCAATAGCATTGAAAAATAGATGTCTAATTAATTATTCAATAAAAAGCTCTTTTGTGTGAATCATGCGGGATATGAAGGTGGCAACATTGCGGAAAAATGCAACCAGCGTTTCTGCGATCATCATCAAAGAAAGCATTTTATTGTTTATACGAAAATGTTCATTTTGAACAGAAAGTTATAGATAGATAATTGTTTCATAATTAACGTTTTAAAGCTGTATTTGTTTCATAGGAGCTTTAAAATAATTATATATTTTTCAACTACATAAAAAATAACTGCAATTTCATTTTTTACAGCAGAATAAAAATTAGTGACTTTACATGACAGAAATATGCTGGTGCTGAATACCTTATACATTATAATATGTTAATATTTTAAATATAAAATAGTATTACATATTATATATAATAACAACAGGCGCATATGTTTTCTGGACAGGGGTATTTCCCCCAGCTATAATAAAACTGTAGCAGGCCAGTGCCGTATAGGTTTTATCAGTACTTCGCGTTGTGTTTATATTTGTTTTGAGGCTGAATTTGACCTCATCATTAAGAATTAATTTAAAATTTTACTGATTTCTAAATACATGCTCGGCATGAAAACGACTTCACTCTCAATAATTGAGAGCTGGTATGAAAAAACCTAACTCAGAGTAAATGAAAACCAAGATTAACAACCCTTTATAAATTTATTATAACAAAATAAGCATCGGATAAGAACAAACAATTCAATACCAAGTACTTAAAATCCCCCAACCCTAAAATTAACCTACATCTAACTTTACAAGGTCCTTAAATAGACAGACAAGACGGGGACTCGGTAGAAAGGTAGCTAGCGAAACCAACTGTCTCCCTTGTCAAATAAGATATACATGAAAAGAGAACAAAAGACAACTGACATTAATTTATGCTATTGGCTATCGAATATTGTGGGCGTTACTAAACAAATAAGAATAAAAAAACATCGGGATCGAAATACTATTAACGATATCCCGATCTACCGCAAATTAGTAGGTAGTAGACCCGAGAAAATCCTGGCGGATGCACATGTTGATGTTCCAGGATAGAAATAGTTAAAAATGTGAGTAATGACCATGGCACTGCATATACTTGTTCACCATAAGAAAAAATGGAAAGCCAAAAGGGTAAATGAATGAAGTGTCGTTCATTTTTTGAATGTTTCCATTGCTGTAAAAAGGTACATGTACCTTACCACCAGAGGAATGTTCTTGCATAACAGTAGCTATATTTCTGTTTAACTGTACTGGCACGCCAGTAGCTGTTAGTCTGTTCATTAAACACGGGAAAATTAGAGAACGGTTAAGAGAACTGTTGTGAAAAATGAAGTATTGTATGCACACTGGTCTGAAACAGACGGCCAGTAGACAGGTGATGCAATTCAAATTGATCACTAGGTCCTGCAATCATCCCAGATTGGGACCAATCGCCTAAATGGGATACAACAGCCTGTTGCAGAGATTGATCCCTCAGTATATTGTATATCCTAAGTTACATTTTTAGTTCAGAAGTGAACAATGAAGCTTAATTTATAACGCCTTTCGGCTTGGATCCTAAGAAAAACTTCACTAAGTTATGCATGAAAATAGGGTATCCAAATTATATTTTACAAGATGATAAGCAAGTTTAGATATTGTAATATAATAGTTGGATTTTAGGCAATCTTCATATTATTAGTTTCTTGAGTAAAGGAATAAAACCTCTGCAAGCAGCATGACTTGAGTGGTATATAGATTTAAGGAGAGCAGCATGCCGGTGAACCAAGCAAGGTATACCAGCAAGGTATGTGCGAATAGAAAATTTGGACCAGCTGCACACTCATTCAACAGAATTTTTTGTTGTCAGTTACTTGGACCAGTAATGCCTTTTTGTATCAAACCAGCAGTTCCCTGTAAATATGGTTTCCCATTTCAGGCTCTCTTGAGAACAAGCAAGATAAAAATAATTCATAGTTCAGCGTAAATATAGGACTGCTATTAACACAATGTACACAGATATGCAATATCCAACCTTTTAACCTTTATACACTTTGAAATACATTTGAGAGATATCACTGTGACAAAAGTTTTCTTGGACTTTGATCTGTCAGAATTTTTTTGGCGTCAATAAATTTCAACCCACAATGCAATTCCAAGCATTGCAAATGGTGTCCTCACATTCCTGAGAGAGTCAGAGTAAAACTTTTGAGAACCAGATAAAATGCTTAGTTTCAAGAATGTCATGCTATTAGGTAAATAAATCAGTACACTTTGCATAGTTTGAATTATCAGTGGAATTGTTAAGAAAATGACATGTCCTAAGTTCGAATACTGCTGGGAGCTTTATTTTCTTGAATAGTGTACACTTCTAAAAATTTGATTTTTTTCCCCCAAAATTGAATTTTTTTCTGTCATTTTCAAATCAAACATGTGCTAGAAATCCATATCTTTAAGTAATTTAAAAGTTCAGGTTTGTATGCAGAACTTTTCCAAGGAGTAACCTTAAAAAATAATTGTTTAAAAGTCATAAATGAATTTCAAATAAAAATTGTCAATATGTTTTACGGTGCGACCGTTTGGGCGAGCACAGCATGTTTTCAAACAATGAATTATGATAAATCAATAAAAATGAAATTAACAACGTTAATTAATTTGATTGCAAAATAAAATAAAACATACTTAAAAAATATTTTTCAGGAAATTTACATTATTCATAGTTTATAAGATTTGTTGTAAGTAGAACAATAGTTCAATCTCGGATACAATGTTTTTGAATAATTAAGATTTTAATGTAAATGTTCATTGCACTCTATCTCCTATTTTAAAGTGATTGTAACGTTCGTCAGTTCAACCCCTTTTTTTTGCAGTAGACATTTTTTCTTAAATTACATACAAAAATTGACTTATTATAGAGCCCCCCCATGTAAATTTTTTTTTTTTTTCAATTTACAGATAGAAAATCGATTTATCATGGAGTTGCCCCATCTACTTTAAAAAAAAATAATTTTTAATATTTTTAATTCATGCTTTAAAAAAAATTTGCTTATCATATCATTATTATACAAAGAAAATGGAGTCCCCCCCCCCACCTTGGGATTGGAGCATGTAATTAATAGAAGTGTAAATAAAGAAACCATTGAACTGCTAAAGAGCTGAAGGATTAGAATTTTTTATGATTTTAAGAATTATCCTTTTTTTTTTTCTTTTTGCTTGTAAAGATTTTTTGGACGAGGCTGCCATCCACCCAACCACCCCCCTTTAAAAAAACGACGCTACGTGTATGTTCCTGGAAATTATCGTAACAGTAATTATAGTGAATGAAATAAATGTTAGCATTCAATCAAATGAGTGCACGTTACAACTGTTTCCTATATCAGAAGAAATGTCCTCATTCTTTATGTTTGCAAGATTTTGAGAGGATTTTCAGCAGATTTACAATAACTTCAGTTAGAGTAATTTCCCCTTATTGTGACGTCAAAGTTCACGTTGGTTAAGTGTCGTCTGACTTTGTAAATTAAAACTCCCCTGAGAAATAAAAGTACGCGAAGTATACTGTTTTATTTACTTAAAAAGCATGATGTTCTTAAAATTACACGAGTACATATGTACTTTGATTCTCACGATAACGTGAGGTTGGAAACCATTGGTACTATGAATTGTGGGTCAAAACTTACTGACGCCGAAAAAAATTTAGAGGTTCCATTGAATGTATGTCATATAGTAGATCGTTATTGTTTTTATTGTCTTGCTGATTCTCGTGAGAGTGTGATGTGGTGAAAATTGCCATGATTACAGGGAACTACTGGGACGATAAAAAACAATGCATTACTGGTCCGATTTACTGACGCCCAAAAAATCTGTTGAATGAATGTGCAACTAGTCCAAATTTTCTATTCATTCATGCCTTGTCGGTAGAGCTCGCTTCGCGCTCACTATAATTCTTTTGAACATAAGATATTGTAGTACTTGTATAGCTTTCACAATCTATGACTGTATCATAAACGCATATAAACACATACAAATAAAACAATGGAATTTACCTATAAAATATTTTTATCTCCCCCCCTCCCAAAAAAAGTTTAAATATGATGAAAATCAATATATTTGTATGGAAACAGGTGCACAGATTGTACATAATTATGTATGTATCTTTTATTTATTTTATAACTTTCCTTTCATTAGAGGTGAAAAAAGGCTAAAGATGATGGACATAGCTGTGTAGCCTTCTTACATATAACGTAAGCTAGCTAAAATAAAACCATGGCTGGTATATCAAGAAACAGCTTTACGGTGGCGGACTGGGTGGTTTTTGCCGGTCTTCTCCTTATTTCGGCATGCATCGGGATATACTATGCAGTGGCAGGGGGCAAGCAGAAAACCACCAAGGAGTTCCTAATGGGAAATCGTGACCTGAAAATCGTTCCTGTTGCTGTGTCTATTCTAGTGTCTTTCCTGTCAGCCATTTTGATTCTCGGAGCACCTGCCGAGATGTATACAAAGGGAACACAGTATTATCTGTATGTGTTTGGACAAATGTCTGCCGTTGTCCTGGCAACTGTTTTGTTTGTGCCGCTGTTTTATCCTCTGAAGCTGACCAGTATGTACGAAGTAAGTAATGGCATAATTATTTATAAAGTCTATTTTTAAGGATTAAACCTGGCCCTGAGGTTAGAAAACTTTGACAAGCTTATATGTTTGATCTATTAGTGTCACTTGAAAAATAATGTTAGAAGACAAAATTTTTAATGAAGCCTAATGTGAAGAAAAAGATAAAACTTTAATTTTTTCATTGTTGTAACATATGTATACATGTAATTATGATGAATTGATGATAGATGTATAAGGTATTGAAAAAAGACTGCCTTGACTCAGTTTTCCTTTATACACGCAATCTTAAATTGGAGAGTCTGCCTCTTTCTTTGTAGTACATTGAGATGAGATTCAAATCTCGAGCCGCGAGACTTACGGCCACAGTCATCAACATTCTCTCCTCAGTAAGTCTGCACACCCATATGGTTAAGGTTGTCTACTCCTTAGCAAGGTTTGATAACTCTTAAGTATATGGATTCTTTAATAGTTAATTTTATGCATATATATCTTGGAAAATGACTTGAATGGTCATATGTTTTAAAAAGTGTCTGTTGATACATGTATTTATCATTGACTGTTATGCACAGTTGCAAATAAAAAAGAATTTGAATTCTACTTGTGTACAGTTAATGAGTTTCTTGGTGAAACCTTTCACTCTTTTGTTTTATTTTTGTTGAACAGAAATCTTGAAATCATAACTGAATATCGATTAAAAACTGCTAATACCGGTAACTTCATTTATACTTGGTAATAACTTAAAAGCACCTGTAAAAGGAGCAGTCATTTTAGAGAATGGCATCTACTGTAAATGTGGAAATAAAATGATGTTTATTGCAATGATGCTGTTTATTATATTCATGCCGACTACTATGGAAATGTCTGACTGTGGATTATTGTTTATCTTTCAGTTGATTTACACAGGTGTGGCCTCCTTTGCTCCGGCCACGGCCCTCCAAGCAGGTAAATGTCTACTACACAGGTCTCTGTATCAGGGATGGGGTAATGGTAATTTGTAATGGTAATTGAGTGTAATTAATTACAAATTTTGATGTAATTGAAAGTAATGTGTAATTGACACATTTTTCAATTACATGTAATGGTAATTTAATTAATTACTTTCAAAAAAGGCATGTAATTCAAATTACTTTTCAATTACTTTCAATTACACTGATGAGTGTTAATATGAATAAGAAAGCTGTCCACTATCCATTGTCCCCCACACTTCCAATAGTACAAAAGTATAAAACAATACAAATACAAGATCAAATTAGGAAGAGTACTTAAATGCATTTAACTTTTATCAAATATACATGTAGTTTTATTTTTATATAAACATATTCACTATCTAATATTGAGGTTCCTAAACTTATGTCAGATATTAATATCAATGTTTTTTATATTTATTAATTTGTTAGGGACCAAATAATTTTGATGGTATACTCAATCTCTTTTACCTAAAAAAAATATTATTTTATTGGAATAATTAATGTTTCCAATTATTAACTGAGTTGATAAAAAAAAAATATATGTTTATTTTACAAATAAAATCAATGTTATTTGAATTGTATAAACTATTAAGTCATGCTTTTTAATTGCCAGTTTGCCTAGAGCTATGGCTTCAATAAGGTTTTTAAGTTTTTGTTGCCAAATCTTGGTGGGTTTCCTTAATGGCCAATAGACCAATAGGTGTGAATTGTGTTTTGATAGCAATTATAGTCTGCTCTCAACCCCAGATTTACCTAGTAACCTGTATTTTTCCAATTTTTAAAGAAGAATTTAGTTGAGATAAATGTTTACTTTCAGTGTCCCAGAAAAGACTTGCCAATGTAAACATGATAGGTGTAGGTTAACGATCTCCGATCCTTAGCAATCTTTGATAACTTGGAATTTTTTTATTTGTACCATAGATCTGCCTTTATATAGACAAAGTCTTGTAGTGTTAATATTACACTTAACTCTTTAAAGAACTGCTTGGCTTAATGGCTCCACGGAGATCTACTACATACAGGATAAGGGGTTTGAACCACCGATGCACCAGTTCAACAGTCTTTTCCTCTAATTTGATCTCAACTGTTATATTTATTCCGTATATTTATCCATCATGGCCTAAGTTGCAATAACTTCATAAAATGCATGGATACCAGAAAGAAAAATATCTTTCTATTTTATTTCACTTACAAAGTTTGAACAATAAATCACATTTTAATGATGAAAAATATACTTTGAGGCTGAGAATCGGAGAACCTTAAGGGATACTAAACAATTAATAATCAAATTATCATTAAATGAAACTGTAAACATATGTAGGTGTTGTTGCTAAATAATTGGTGAATTTTCATGACAAAATTTGTACGTCATATCTGCTTTAATTCAATAAATGTATTTTTCTCAAATGTAATGTGTAATTTAATTAATTACATTTGCAAAGTAATTGTAATTTAATTAATTACATTTGGAAATCCTTGTAATGGTAATGGTAATTTAATTGAAGGTTTTAAGCAAGTAATTGTAATTTAATTAATTACTTTCAAATGTAATTGACCCCATCCCTGCTTCATCTGTAACTAAATAATCACAATTATGTATTTGATCATACTTTATTATACCCCCGCTCCGAAGGAGAGAGGGTATACTGTTTTACCCTTGTGTGTCTGTCTGTCTGTCCGTCCGTAACAAAAATTTCTGTCGCATTTATCTCAGCAACTATTTATCGCAGATGCTTTAAATTTTTACACAGTGTATGTTAAGGCATGCCATATCATGGGATATATTTTTGTACCAATCGGACATCAACTTCCTGTTAAATGAGTACTTTGCTTATTTTTTAACAAAAATTTTCAAACAAATTTTTATCAAAAATTTCTCAGCAACTATTTATCGCAGATGCTTGAAATTTTTACACAGTATTTGTATAGGCATGTCATATCGTGGGATATATTTTTGTACCAATCGGACGTCAACTTCCTGTTAAATGACGACTTTGTTTTTTTTTAGCCAAAATTTTCAAACAAATTTTTGTCAAAAAATTCTCAGCAACTGTTTATCGCAGATGTTGAAATTTTAACACAGTATTTGTATAGGCATGCTATATCGTGGGATTTATTTTTGTACCAATCGGACGTCAACTTCCTGTTAAATGAGTACTTTGGTTTTTTTTAGCCAAAATTTTCAAACAAATTTCCGTCAAAGATTTCTCAGTAACTATTTATTGCAGATGCTTGAAATTTAAACACACTATTTGTTTTGGCATGCCATATTATGGGATATATTTTTGTACCAATCGGACGTCAACTTCCTGTTAAATGAGTACTTTGGTTTTTTTTAGCCAAAATTTTCAAATAAATTTCCGTCAAAGATTTCTCAGTAACTATTTATTGCAGATGCTTGAAATTTAAACACATTATTTGTTTTGGCATGCCATATTATGGGATATATTTTTGTATCAATCGGACATCAACTTCCTGTTAAATAATGACTTTGTTTATTTTTAGCCAAAATTTTCAAACAAATTTTCGTCAAAGAATTCTCAGCAGCTATTTATTGTAGATGTTTGAAATTTTTACACAGTGTTTGTTAAGGCATGCCATATCGTGGGATATATTTTTGTACCAATCAGACGTCAACTTCCTGTTTAATGAGTACTTTGTTTTTTTTAAGCCAAAATTTTCAAACAAATTTTTGTCAAAAAATTCTCAGCAACTGTTTATCGCAGATGTTGAAATTTTAACACAGTATTTGTATAGGCATGCTATATCGTGGGATTTATTTTTGTACCAATCGGATGTCAACTTCCTGTTAAATGAGTACTTTGGTTTTTTTTAGCCAAAATTTTCAAACAAATTTCCGTCAAAGATTTCTCAGTAACTATTTATTGCAGATGCTTGAAATTTAAACACACTATTTGTTTTGGCATGCCATATTATGGGATATATTTTTGTATCAATCGGACATCAACTTCTTGTTAAATAATGACTTTGTTTATTTTTAGCCAAAAGAATGTGGGCGCTTAAGATGTACATTCGGCAGGAATCTGGGCGCACAAGAAGAGTGAAAATTTCATCAATTAATTTTGAATATTTTTCGAATTATAACCGTTATTTGGTATCTGTTGGATGTGGAATGAGTGGAAAAATATTTGAAATGCAAAGGGTTTTATCATAATATGGGTCTAAATATAGCAACACGATGCAATTCATGCAAAATCCTACTTATTAACAACTGTTTTTAAATGATTTTGTTGTCTCTGGGTCTTCTCTCCACAAATTTGAAACGTGTAAAGATAACATATTTCAACATTAAAAATGTCGCTTTTTAAAAAAAGATGGAGAGATGACCCAGAGATGACTAATTATGTACTTTTTCAAATTATTTTTTGAAGGATAAAAAACAAAGTCCATTGATATGACAATGTTGTTTCAAACAGTACTTTATACAGCCAACTGACAAGTCTCGCATGGCGCAGTGGTTTCTTCCTGGATTAGTGAATACAAACATTCAGTGTTTTGGGTTCAAATTCAACTGGTGGTGTTTTAAAAAAAAAACTTTCTTGTTTTAAATGTTTGTTATTCTAACCTGATGTTGAATTATAGTATACCGGTATATTTTAATTTGTTGTTATTGATTTCCAGATCTGCTGTATGAACATTATTTTCTCATTGCCATTTTTTGAAAGCTTGTGAGTTTTTTGTTTTTTAATAACCGGAATAGCCATGTACTTCGACACTCAACATAATATATTTCTGTTGAAACCTGTACATAGCCTTTCGAGGTTATAGACATTTAAATCCCAGTTGATTCGAGTCGAGGATTCCTGCAAACTTACCGTCTTGTGCGCTCACTTTCTTTTCAAACAAATTTTCGTCAAAGAATTCTCAGCAGCTATTTATCGCAGATGTTTGAAATTTTTACACAGTGTTTGTTAAGGCATGCCATATCGTGGGATATATTTTTGTAACAATCGGACGTCAACTTCCTGTTTAATGAGTACTTTGTTTATTTTAGCCAAAATTTTCAAACAAATTTTCGTCAAAGATTTCTCAGCAGCTATTTATCGCAGATGCTTGAAATTTTTACACACTATTTGTTTAGGCATGTCATATTGTGGGATGTACCAATCGGATGCCAGCTTTCTGTTAAATGTTGACTTTGCTTATTTTGCATATTCACATCAGAGCGGGGGTATCACTAGAGAGCATTGTCTCACAGATATCTTGTTTTTTAAGGTCGTGTGTAACTTGATTTCTAATTTTTAACCTTTTTTCTCTCAGATTCAGCGCTAGCCACCACAATCCCAAATTTACACCCCAAACCCTAAACTCTTGATGACATCAAACTTACCTGTCTTCTCACCTGTATGATTCTAATTTGCTTATTTTTTTTTATCAAATCCTGACAATTTCCCTCCTCCTACCACCTGACCCTACTCTTCATGGCACAAAACTTATCTGACATCTCACCTAGTAAATGTTTTAAATAGATAAAGGTTTATAGTGAAAACTCACCTGTCTCACACCTGTATGTTTCTCTTTCAGTGACCGGGTTTCCAGAGTGGGGGTCCTTCCTCATCATCGGGTCCGTCTGTACATTCTACACTTTCATGGTATGTATAATGTTGAGCACCTAATGGTGCATGCACTACACAGATCAATTTAGATTACCTGTCTGTTTACACATGTGCATAGCTAGAAGAAATCTATTTTGACCTTCCAAAGCATTATCTCCAGAAATGAAAAATCATTAGATAGCTCAATATACAGTCTATCAATACTTGATATTAGAAAAAATTGTTATATATTTTTTGGAAGGTCATCATTCTGCATTCAAGTAAGACAAGACTCTCTTTGGTAATAGAAAAAAATCTCAATGGCTAATACACAGGCAGTTACACCAATTTACAGTCAATAAGAAATTTGGGTATTTTTTCCTACAGGGTGGCATTAAAGCTGTTGTGTGGGTGGACGCGTTCCAGGCCATCATCATGTTCGGCAGCCTCTTAACCATTGTGATCAAGGTACAGTCTTGGCCAAAAACATTTCTACACCGCAACGATTAATATCATGCTATCTTATGGTCAAACTGTTGCATATGTCATGGTTGGGCCTATACGAGTTAGTTCCCTTATCCTATGGTGCCCTTTCCCCTCAGTGACATAAGTATGAAATAAAAACATGTTATACATTTATTGTTCATGATTCCAAATGATCTGATATTTGGTCTGACAAATGTCAAATACCCAACAAGTTTATCCTACCGTCAACTATTTAAATTGGCTGGGTGGCGGTCAGATTTAGGAAATGAAAATTTCGGCCATAATCTCTCATTAAATGAAAAAAAAAAATTCCAAGTATTTTAGCTTTAGAATTTGAATGTTATGTGGAGTTCTTCTAACCAAGGAGATTTATTTGGTCTAAAAATGGCCACAACCATTCACCTCTCTCATCATTACTGTTTGTTGATTGATCAATTTCCAAAGCTGGCGTCAAATGATAAGTGAGTGCTTTAATCAATGTTACATCATGAAAGTGTCTGCAATTCTATAGGTCTGGTTCATATAAGGAAACATATTTGCAGATGTACATATAAGAATTTTAACATGAGACTGTCTTTCTGTTGTTATCAGGCTACCATGGATGTGGGTGGATTCTCCCGAGTGTGGGAACTCAATGAGGAGTGGGGACGAATCAACTTCTGGAAGTAAGTCTGCAATAATAACTCACATATGATATATGTTCCCTCTGTGTTATTTTATTTGGCTGCCATCTCGAAAACTTATTTGGTTAAAAAAAAAAAAAAATATTGATCAATCAATCTTAAACAGATTTTGCAGGAATGGGATTTTTAACATTACATTACAATTATGCTTCAACTTTCCCCAAGTCAATACTCAGCCTCAAGAGTAAGTTTTGACCTCAATTATGCACTTTTGATATGCAGATTTAAGTTTAGGACTAAGCAAGTTGAGTGATTTGAAAATTATTGTGATGTTGAGTCAAAATTGCCTTGCATGGCAAGTTTAATTTGGTTGAAAAGTAAAGGAATTATGGCTGAAAGGCAGACAGCAGATAATAACACTGTTTACCGCAAAGTTTGTGAGAAAAAAAATAACAAAGTATGTAACATTACATTAACTTTCATTTGATTTTTATGCCCCCCTTCGAAGAAGGGAGGGCATATTGCTTTGCTGCTGTCTATCGGTCTGTCGGTCCACCAACTGTTTCCATTCATTTTCTTCGCAGAGAATGAACATATTGAAATGAAATTTGGTATACAGGTTTATCAAAAAATATCTAAGTTCAGTTCGATATTGTGTACGATCAAGCAATTTTCGACAGAGTTATTGCCCTTGGACATAGAAAAATTCCAGTTATTTGCAGTTTCCGCTCATTATCTTTGCAAAGGATGAAGATACTGAAATGAAATTTGGTATACAGGTTTATCATGATGATATATAGGTCAAATTCGGTATTGGGTACAATCCAGCAATTTTTGACAGAGTTATGGCCCTTGGACGTAGAAAAATTCCAGTTATTTGCAGTTTCCGCTCATTTTCTTCACAGAGGATGAACATATTGAGATGAAATTTGGTATAAAGGTTTATCAAGATAATATCTAGGTCAACTTTGGGTATGATAGATCAATTTTCAATAGAGTTATCGCCCTTGGACTTAGAAAAATTTCAAATATTTACAGTTAACGTTCATTTTCTTTGTCGATGTTTCAAAGGGAGGGGGGCATAAGTGTTTCACAAACATCTCTTGCTGTCTTTTTTTATGGCGCCGAGCGAAGCTCGAGAGCCATCTAGGGATCGTACGTCCACTGGAAGTGTAAGGAGCTGAACAACGCATGCTTTCAATAAATCCGCGAATATGAGTGCAACGTTTTCTTTTGTATTTGAGGAATAAAAGAAGACTTGCTTCCATTTAGAACAGAACTGTACGTCAATATAACAAGTTGGCAGATAAAAAAAATAGTTGATGTCTTTGACAATGTTCATATTTTATTGTAAACAATATGTCTTGGTTTCAGCGGATGAATACTTCACACACTTGCGATAGTTAGGCCTACGTACTCAATTTGTTTGTAAAATATACCTGCCTGCAAAACAGATTATTTTGAATCCATATCGAATGTTGACTATGTACAAATGCTTGATCTTTTAGAAACAAAAAACTTCCTGCATAGAACTATATCTACAACAAAAAGTAACTTTAAACCAACTAGCCTACTTTCACTTTTAACTGTAAACGATATGAATGGGTGCCTTCTTATATCTACCCCTGATCTTTTCGGTCCGATCATTTGGACCCATGTGTTTTTTAAATCAATTGATAATAAGAGACAGAGTTTTTATCAGCAATGTACAATATATAGAATTAAATACAATCATACTTTTAATACTTATTAATTCTATTTGAATAGAGAAAAAAATATCTACAATGTTTTAACTCCAAGGATATTTCTATTAAAACTTTCAAGTAACATTCAAAACTTTTTAGGAATAAGGTGAGTTAATTTGTAATGATTTGAAATTTGATTAATTTTGTGATAAAAACATATTTTTTATTTATCTGAAAGTAGTCGACAGATGTATTTTGTCTAATATATTTGTTTTTAAAAAGGAAGTATAATTGATACCAATTTTTAAATGAATGGTCAATAACCAAATTAAAATGGTTTTTGATAATAAAAGAAATCACAGTTCATTTTGATATTTTTATTATTTTAGTTGACTGCATAAAATCTATATTAAATTTTATTTGTGTTAATTTACTGCCCGATTCAATTTGAAAAAAAAAAAATTATCTCCAGCAAAACAATAAGAAAAGTTGGTCTCATGTTATTGTACATACATTTCTTAAGAGTTACAGAATCATAATTAGGGCCCCGCAAGGATTTGCGGGTGCCCTATAGTAATCACTTTGTCCGTCCGTCCTTCTATCCGTCCGTCTGTCACTCTTCCGTCCACAAATTTCCTGTTTTTTTCTAATAACTTTTTTTATGGTTGCCCAATCAAGTTCAAATTTGGTATGGTAGTTCAGTGGGCAGAAATACATATTTTGATGCTAAGTTTGGTTCTCTTTGTCTTCTGGTTTGGAGCTGGGGTGGTGGGGTAGATTCCTAACTATGCATAAGAAGAATGGGCAAAGAGAGATAACTGCTGAGAATGAATGGGCAAAGAGAGATAACTGCTGAGAATGTTACCATTGTATACATGGAAGGCTGTGCAATATTTGTCCTTTGGAATTAATTAACCTTCCACAGGAAGAAAATCCTAAGCTTTATCTTTATCTGTCACATTGAGATTAATTACTGCACTGCCTGTGTCTGCAAATGAACTTTGTTTTGAAGTTAAGGTCAATTTTGAATGATGTGTAGTATTGTGTACATTCTTTGAAATATGGATTTAAAATATGATATTCATATTTTATTTTGGTTAAAATACCATACACAATGATTTATAATAATTTATTGAATAGAGGCAAAGCCTAGGTATCATTGCAGTGGTATCAATTCTTTGTTTTTTTAACAAATTTTATTTCATCCCATGTTAACCCACTTTATCCCGTGGATATGACTCATTGGATATTTGTTTGATATCCCACAGTTGTGACTTTACAATGGGATTTGCCTAGGCATAATGAAGTAAAATAATGTAGAGTTTTATAAACAGTGTAAAAATTGATTGCGGTGTATAAAACATGGGATAGATAGAATCTCATATGATTTGTAGTATAATATGATTTTTATCCAACTTGTGTGTTTTATCCCCTCACTAAGGCTCAAGAAAAAAACACTTTAATTGTTGGATGAAAATCATATCCAACTACAAATCACAAGATCCTATACATTCCAGTTCTTTACATCTTCTGCCGGGAATTTATTTTTCATCATTGTTAATATAAAGAGGATGGAATTCAAAGTTTTTTTCACTTCTCTATATTAATTGTCATAGCGGGGCCCTTCCTGACTGGTCAGTTTTCTAGTTTGTTTAAGGATTTTTTTAATCAAGTGTATGTGTGATCAATGATGGAATACCATAAATTATTTTGACTTTTTAAAAAAATTGTTCAGGTTTGTACTCTTCAAATTTACTTCAACTCGACGCCATTGTGGCCCTTCAGGCCTTTGATTTTTAAGTAAATGTATTTGTTTGACAAATCATGAATATGGTGGTGTTTCATAGCTTCTTGTGGTCAATATTGTGGACCCAAATGTTAACTTTGTCTTCAGTTTAGACCTGAATGACTGTTTTCTTTATTTACAGCTTTGACTTTGACCCGACTGTTCGCCACACATTCTGGGCGCTGACCTTTGGGGGTATGATTAACTGGGTTGGGACATTTGGAGCCAGTCAGCAGAGTATACAGAGGTTCAGTGCCCTACCCTCACTCCGAGAGGCCAAGATGTGAGTACTCAAAAACAGGGAACTTGAGTACACAAATTTACCTGTTGTGACCCATCCCCAATGTTCATGTTTTCGTGTGTAAGATCACCCCTCAATATCTGTATCAACATCCTAGATTTCCTCTTATTGTTAATGTGTAACAACATTTTTTGAGATCCCCCATCAAATGTTAGTGTGTACATGTAACAACATCCTTTGATATTCCCACTCAATGATCAGTGTGTATTTGTCCTTTGAGATTGCCCCTCAGTGCTCAATGTGTATCATTGTCCTTTGATTTTTCCTCTCAATGGTCAGTGTAACACAATTTCCTTTGAGATCCCTCTTCAATGATCAGTGTATAACAAAATGTCCTTTGAAATTCTCCCTCATTGTCGGTATGTACAGTAACAATGTCGTTTAAAAACATCCTTTGAGTTTCCCCTCAATGGTCCGTGTGGAACAACGGCTTTTGAGGCCCCCTTTCAATGTCAGTGTCTAACAAGGAAAGCTTAATGCATCTCGAGGGCCCATTTTTTGCCAACTGAGAGCCTCTATATATTTCATATAGATACTGAACTCTTGTATCAATGATTTATATTCTGTACAATGACACAGAGCGGTGATGTTGAACTGCCTGGGCCTGTTCCTGATGGTGACCACGGCCTGTTTAGCGGGGGTATCGGTGTTCGCTTACTACGCCTCCAAGGGATGCGACCCTTACACCAGCAAGGAGATCAAAAACACAAACCAGGTCATGTTTAACGTATAATATATTATATTAGGTGTGTTTATCATGTATATAATTTATACTGAAATGTTATGTTTGTGTTGACGTATACATATGTAATTGGTCTTTGAGAATTTTTTTTTTCATTTCTGAAATCTGACATAGCTTGTTGTAAACATCATATCATTGGATTGACTGAATTAAAGTACCGGTAACCAAATAAACCCAAGAGATATTCGGACAATGCCCCAATATGTGTTTATTCATCGATCAAATGCATTTTTATGAAATCTTGTGACGTCAAACTATGTCACTTAGCAATGCTAACGTTCTTGTAAATCTCTGACTCAGGGAAACTTTTTTGCTCTTAAATTTCAACTTAAGATTTCAGTACTCAGGTATTTCATGGATTAAAGATATACTGGTAGCTCAAAATCAAGTTATTGTATGTACTTGTATCATTTCTTTGATGAAAATAGAATATCTATGTGGAATAACTTGATTTTGAGCTACCAGTATATCTTTAATCATTATTCCACATAGATATTCTATTTTCATCAAAGAAATCACACAAGTACATACAATCGGAGCCTTTCCCAATAATTGGTGGATTTTTCTCATTACAGATCATTCCCCTCTTCGTGATAGAGATGCTTCATTACCCGGGGGTTCCTGGGCTATTTATAGCTGGGCTCTTTAGTGGAGCATTGAGGTCAGTACACAACTTACAACATTAGTAGTACTGTAGTGGTAAGTCATTATTTACATGTATATTCAAAGAAAGCACTGCTGTGATGTCATTCCTTTGTTTCAGCAGTCTAAAATGTTACCTTTGACAGTCCGATATTAGTGAACTTCTCAATATCAGACCGTTACCACTGGTTACAGTACTGATATCCTTCAAAATCGGACTGTCTTAGGTAAACCAGCAATGAAATTCAATGGCAGCATTTTAAGTACATGCCTCGAACACTTCTATATGAAAAAATATTAGACAGGCCTCGAAACTTTCTGATATTTTTTTTCATACAGAACTGTTTTGGCATATATCCATTACTTATATCAGGCCCTGGTCAAAAGTCTATGTCTGGCTCTCATGTCCATGAATATTTGTTTAAAAGATACAAATATCCGAAATTACTATGCTTAAAGCTGAACACCGCTCGTAAATAGGCACCGTCACACAGATACCCTTTGATTTCGTTACACCCCTGAACCTCGTGGCTGACATGTAGTATTCCTTTCGTGGTCTTTAGATTTTATGCATTTTTTTCTTATCTTATGTTCATTTTCTGTTCGTAATGAATGCATTGACCAATTTATTTGATGTTAGTATTCTCCTGGCTTCAAAAAGGTGCGTAAAATTTGATAATTTCACCGCGACCGAGTAACACGGCGAGACAAGATGTGTGTCCACACAGGTGAGACCTCTACAGCAAAGTACTTTGAACTGTTTAGAGGTCTGTCCCTTATATAAGGGTTGTAGAGACAGCAGTGATTAAAGAGAAATATGGCGGACAGTGCCTATTTACGAGCGGTGTTCAGCTTTAAACAGCTTTTATTCAGGTTTGAGAACAATTTTGCAAGGTAATGAAAACCTTGAAGTCACAATTGAAAGATTTCTTGCCACAGACCATTCCTTTACTAAATGTACTAAACCTGAAATTGATGACAGAGTACACTATAAATAATGTCTGTATTATTTCGCATTTCAAAAGATTTTCTATGAAGACGGTTTAATAAGTTCAGTAGGTGAACAATGTAGCATTAATGAAACAAAAAGATTTAATTAGTTTTAGATAGTTTTATCTTTAGTCTAGTTTAGTTTAGTTTAGTTTTATCTTTTAGTCTTTAGTCTTTCCTTTTTAATGGAAGGGTATATAATAAATCTATCATTATGATAGTACAGTAACTTGATCCAAAGTCTTATTGACAGGAGTGGATCATCAGATCAAACTCAATGCAAACTGTGCCTGTTTCGTTCCGACTTCTCCATCAAGTTACCATTTTGATAATATATTATGTTTTGACAGTTCTGTGTCGTCCAACCTGAGTTCACAAGTCGCCACATCATGGGAGGACATCATCAAACCACACATGAAGGGGAAGTCGGAGAGCACCAAGGCCTGGATAACCAGGATGTTAGGTAAAAATAGAACAGGATATATGGTGAAAACAGAACAGGATGTATGGTGAAAATAGAACAGGATGTTAGGTAAAAATAGAACAGGATGTTGGGTAAAAATTGAACAGGATGTTAGGTGAAAATAGAACAGGATGTTACATGTAGGTGAAAATAGAACAGGATGTTAGGTGAAAATAGAACAGGATGTTAGGTGAAAATAGAACAGGATGTTCGGTAAAAATTGAACAGGATGTTAGGTGAAAATAGAAAAGAATCTTAGTTAAAGGGTAAAAAGAAGAAGGGTAATGGTAAGGGGTAAGAATAGAACGGGATGATAGGCAAGGGGTTAAAGGAGGAAAAATAAATGTTAAGTAACGGGTAATTATAGAACACGGATGTAAAGAAGAAATTGAAAGGAAATATACAAAGATGTAAGGAAAGCTAAGGGTAAGAATGCAAGATCAGAATGTTGGCGAAGAAGTAAAATTGATTCTGAACAGGATATTAGGTAGATAGAAATGGATAAAATTAGAAGAGAATGTTAGGTAAAGGATAGAAATACAATAAATTGCAATAAAAATACAATGATAACTCTCTACTATTCTGTAAAGAAGGATAATAAAAAGTAGGGATGGAAGGAATGTTAATTTATGAAAAATTTTATCCATGTGTTATAGCTAAATAATATAAAGACTACATCATACAATTAATTATGGAAATATGACAGTCTTGGAAAGAAGGATGCTTCCTCAGTACTTTAAGGTGTCTCACTACACTTTGAAATACATGTAGTTTCTCAACCCCAGACAGATTCGAACTCATTATCTGCTCTTTACAAGCCCACTTCTTTAACCACTGAGCTACGGGGATAGTCAACACAGGTGATTGATGAAAACAATTTAGCACTCTTGTGACGTAGTGTCTTAAAAATTTAAGTCTCGGTGTAGTGAGATACCTTAAATCAACTTTTATATGCCAAGGTTTTACTTGAAATTTGAAAAATTTAACTACCAATTATGCATAATCAGATGTTTTTATTTTCAGTCATTGTGTTTGGCATTCTGGGAGTTGGCGTCTCATTCGCTGTCAGAAAACTCGGGGGAACCGTTTTACAGGTACACATGTGGCTCAGTCGCTTTAGGTAGATTTGTATATACACTGATAAACAAATCTCCCTAAAAAGACACTGTATATAAACATATCCAAGTTCTATTTGTAATTAAAACAGAGATTTTATTTCGTAAATCCATTCTCATTGAGGTGTCATGGAATTTAAAACAAAGATTTTATTACCATACTCATTGAGGTGTCATGGAATGTTTTAGAATCACAGGAGATTGGGAGTGGGAGGATTTTTACACCTTTTTATATATGAATTTTTTAAAGGGGGAGATTTATGTAGAAGAATTTTTTTGTTATACTTTTTAAGACGCTACATCACAAGATGGCGATTTAAATGTTTTGTTAAACTGTTTATATCGTTTGATTGGGTTGTATATCGTTGTAGCTCAGTGGTTAAAGTATTGGGCTTCTGAACTGCAGATCATGAGTTTGAATCCGCCTGGAGCTTTTGTTTATGTTTACTGAATTAAATTTTCGAAAATGTAATATTTCATCCAACATTGCAGATTTTTTTGCCTATTTGAATACTTGTTATCCATAATGATATATATCATAATCAAGTAATTTTCTGCTTATTTGAGAAAATATTTCAAGGTGTAGTGAGCCACCTTAACCAAGAAAGTATAATTACTCTTTACACATACATGTATATGCCCCTTTCTTTTGTGACTTCAATCACATACTCTTACATTATATTTTGGTTTCTACCTTTAGATCTCTTTTGTTAAAATTAATTTTTAAGATTGCTACATTGTCATTACCATTTTTAATCTCCATGAGATGAAAATCTTTATAAAGATAGGTAGAAAATATTTTCAAAGTTAAGTTAACATACTTGCCAACCTCCAACATGTGAAAATCTGGTCATGACCAGATTTGGAAAGTAAAAAATCTGGTCATAGCGCGTAACGACATTCACGACATATTTATCATGCATTTCATATAGGTATATACAATAGAAATATGTGTTAAAACTTATGTGTAATACTTTATTGCAAAGAAGCATTTTAACTAACAGTTGCTGATTTTGAATTTTGTAAAGTGATCTGACACAGAAAATGGCAGGTTGTGTTCAGCTGGAAAAAAAGGCAAAAAGAGTTTCTGCTACATTAACCTTGCTTTTGAACTCTGTAAATGATGGCATGAAAGTTGTAAATGACTTGGAAGACTTTTGTGTATTAAAAAGCATTCTATACATGACTTAGCGTTTTTGAATGTTTAGTCAGATCATTTAGGGCACAAAATCCAAAATTCAAATGTGCGTTACATAGAACGCAAAAGCCTCGTTTTGTACTCGATTACATTGTTTTACCTATGGGAATTCATTTTTCCCAGATATGTTGATAGGTACAAAGATATTGAGTTTCCTTTTTGTTGGTTTTGATTCCGCTGGCCCCGATGAAGACCTTTTCTTATTGGAAGCCATCACACTTAATGATTTAAACCTACGCTTAGTCAAAACAACTCACGATAATAATTACACTTAATGTGTCTGTTATAGCCATCGGCATTGTTTACGCGTTACGTAAATCCAAGCTCAGCTTGGTTTCATAACTGGAAGTCAAACGCGCAACGTAATTTACGAACCAAATCCGGAAATGGGAGATTTTCGGGTTGTTCGACAAAAATCGGGTGAAAAGCATGACCCGCCGGGTCATAAAAAATAATCGGGTGAAGGGTTGAAAAATCGGGTGTGACCCGACGAAATCGGGACAGTTGGCAAGTATGTAAGTTAATGCTAAAATATTCGGATTGTTTCTTTACTGTATAACAGTTTATGGCTTTAAATCCTGTAGTAGACTTGGTGAATACTGTAGATTCCTTTTTTTTTCATGATTCAACCGTTTTGCATCAAATCGTCAGAGTATAAAATGCAGACGACTAATTATTACATCTGTTACAAAAGGAAAGCAAGATTTTAAAGTATGAGAGATGTGCTAACGAGGATATTAATTCCTCACGTTTTATCTGGAATCTATACAATATTCTATTGACCGTTTAGCCTCCTTAAATGACTTATTTGTCTTTTCTTTTAGATCTCCCTTAGCTTTATGGGCGCAGCCAGTGGAGCACTGAACGGCTTTGTTGTACTAGGGGCATTCTTCCCATGCTGCAACTGGATTGTAAGTTCTGAGTTATTTAGGCAAAATAAAAACAAATGAGTTGGTTCTCAGGCATCGGTGCATTAGCTAGGTCAAATACTGCTGTATCAATTAATATTTTTGCCATTTTAAAGAAGGGAGTAACTTAATATTCAAATTTAGTTAAAATATGCAAATTGAGTTTATACTTTTACAAATCTTGCTAAGAACAGCCCAATACAATAACTTTTGTTTAGTCTTAGCTGCAAAACTCTATCATAAACGGATCTATAACAGATACCGGTACATGTAGTTGTATAGATATTAAATCAGTTTTTATTTGGCCTGAATTTTTGTTTCTGCAATATTCAGTTTTTCCTTAATTTTTTTTTCTGAAATCATTATTTTGTTATGCTCAGATTCACTTAGAGTATCATTTTGTTAACAATCAGTTTTGTCTGATTTTCTAAACATTGTTTTGAAAATAACTCCTTACTCTCTGTAGGGGGCCATGGTCGGGCCCCTCGTGTCCTACGCAGTGATGATGTGGATCGGAATTTCCAAGTACAGCGTTCTTGGGGTCAAGGACACCCTGGACTTCCCCACACACAGCTGTCCGTCCAACCTCAATCTGACGACCTTTGTGACCTCTGGTGTCCATAACTACTCTGTCAACCATGGCAACCAGTCTCTGATGGTGACTGGTCTGTCAGTTGCCATGACAACACCCATTCCACAGGTCACACAAGATGGGTCAGTGTGTATTTTCAATGTTTTGGTTGCTGATGAAGAAAGTTGAGCTTTTGATATTTTTATGGACTTGTTGATTGTATTTTTGGATGTTGTCCTCCTGTCACTATATCGCACCAAGGCTGTTCAAACAAATTCACACGTTTATTATTTCTTTTTTACACTTGACAGATCTGCTCTCCATGAGCTTTACTCCCTTTCTTACCTGTGGTACTCCACTCTGGGGCTCATCATTGCTGTGGGGGTGGGATTACTAGCCACAGCTGTTACAGGTAAGTTTACCACGTGTGTAAATGATGGGGGGGGGGGTCTCATCATTGCTGTAGGGGTGGGAATACTTGTCACAGCTTTTACAGGTAAGTTTACCACGTGTGTGTGGGTGGGGGGGGGGAGGGGGGGCTCATCATTGCTGTAGGGGTGGGATTACTCGTCACAGCTTTTACAGGTAAGTTTACCTCGTGTGTGTGGGTGGGGGGGAGGGAGGGGGGCTCATCATTACTGTAGGGGTGGGATTACTCGTCACAGCTTTTACAGGTAAGTTTACCACGTGTGTGTGGGTGGGGGGGGGGGGGGCTCATCATTGCTGTAGGGGTGGGATTACTCGTCACAGCTTTTACAGGTAAGTTTACCACGTGTGTGTGGGTAGGGGGGGGGGGAGGGGGGCTCATCATTGCTGTAGGGGTGGGATTACTAGCCACAGCTGTTACAGGTAAGTTTACCACGTGTGTATATGGGGGGGGGGGGGCTCATCATTGCTGTAGGGGTGGGATTACTCGTCACAGCTTTTACAGGTAAGTTTACCACGTGTGTGTGGGTAGGGGGGGGGGGGGTAGGGTCATCATTGCTGTGGGGGTGGGATTACTAGCCACAGCTGTTACAGGTAAGTTTACACATGTGTGTGGGTGGGGGGGGGGGCTCATCATTGCTGTGGGAGTTAGGTTACTCATCACAGCTGTTACAGGTAAGTTTACACATGTGTGTGGGTGGGAGGGGGATGGGAGGGGGGAGGGTTGATATGGTCTAATAGAGGAATAGATGGTCATGGTTGTTTTAAGACTACATTAAACTTCTGTAGTAAATCTTTCTAAAAATAAAGAAGAACATTCAAATTTGATTAATGTATGGACTAACATAGGTCAACAAACCATATTTAAAAATTTAAGGTAGAACAGATGAGTAATTTGTTGATCACCCAGCCTCCTTTATCTAGTACTGTAAATATCTTATTAAATGTGGGGAATTAATTTCCTGGTATAATGGCAAGTAGCAGTCCTTGCGGATTTTGAAATATTACTTTTATTTTTCAGAGAGTTTTGAGCTTTAAAAAATCATAACAAAAAATGGTGCCCGCAATTTTATATTCTGGCAATTTGATGCAAAACAGCAGAATCGCGAAATTAAGTATTTGTGTAAAATAAGGAATCAACAGTATTGAAGTAAAATGCAGTTATTTCACCAGGTCGACCTTCATAAATTAAAACAGGCTGTAGGAGAAAAAGATGTACATGAAAACTCTTTTGTGTATTTTTTCAATAGTATAACAATTCTGATGTTTGACTGGTTAAGTGATACCAAAAAATGTCCCTTATTTTTTTCTTGTTTGTAGTTAAGGAAATTGATTGATTTTATTGATTGATTTTATATGAATTGATAGTAAGAACTTAAGGAAATTGATTGATTTTATTGATTGATTTTATATGAATTGATAGTAAGAACAATAGGTCTAATGAAGCTTAAAGAGGTAGATTCCTCACCCCCTGCTTCTCTCTTGTTTGTACATACGCAATTTCTCCACATACAGTAAAACTCGTTTAAAGCGAACACAGATATATAGCGAATTCTCGGAAAGTTTTTATAAGTCCCCGGTAAAATTCTTATCAAATCTTTGCAAAATTTTACAGTTATAACGAATTCTGATTTAACAAATTTAAGGATATAGTGAACTTTTTTTGAGTCCCATAGAGGTGATTAAGAACGAAATTAAAAAAACTTTTATTACGAATTTTTTTTTTTTTTTTACAAATTCAAAAGTTCGCACTACCATTTAACATAATAGTTTGAATTTATTTATTTTCTTAAAATTTTTTCAATTCACAATCCAATTATTTAAGGTATCAAAGTAATATATTTTTATTTTAAGCCTCAATAGCATTATTAAAGTGTGGTGAAAGAAAACATGTACCTGTATATTGTGAATTTGTTATAGCTATTGTTACGAATTTGTTATATGGATATAAGGAATTACAGATATAACAAAGTAAATCCATTAATTGGTCCCTACGACTTCGCTATAACCAAGTTTTACTGTATGATGTTCATATGAAATATTTTTCATATCGAAATGATATGATTCTCATATGACACCTGTGATAGGTTTCTGATTCTTTTTTGTATCATCTCATATCAGTGCATTTATTATATCAGCATCATATCATTTTGATATAAGAATTGTATATGGCAAAATCCAATGTGGGTTAAAGGAAATTTCATTTGGATATGAGAATTGACCATGAGAATTGATTTCTGTTGTTTTTATGTAGGTCCTATGAAGGCGGAGGAGGTTGACCCGCGGTTCCTGATCCCGGTGTGTGACCGCCTGTGTTGTTATCTCCCCTGGTCAGTCAGGAGACACTTCTACTGCGGGGCTGAGTACCAGACAGAGGTTAGTACAGCACACATGTACATGTACATGTGATCTGTACCGGCAGTACGAAAAATGTACCTTTTTTTTTTCAACCCCATTCAGGGTGTACCAGCAGGACACCAAAATTCCCACAATATGAAAATTTGTACAGTATTTTGAAATTCTTGCTTAATGCCACCATTATTTTGTACCATTTTTTGTAGTTTTAATGGATTGGCAGTGTACAGATTTGTTTCACCCAATTCCAGTTTTTTATGGCTCCTGTACAGTTTTGTGGTCTTCAACTCATATGTATGGTACAGATGGAGTAACTCTGTAACATCACAGACTGGAAAACATATTTAAATTAAACAACAGTTTTGTTATGGACAAATAAAACTGATTTGGCAACAGGCAATCTGCCTATCTAACCCATTTAGGCCAAAGGAGCAATGGATGATTTGTTTTTCTTGCACTATTGCATTGTGGGAGGTCAATGTAGGGGAAGTCACTCTGTTAGAGACAGCTATTATATATCTGTAAAATTGCCAATCTATAATTAATCTCAGGCACTGAGGCATTTATTCACTTATTGCCATTTTGTAAAGGCAATTTTTTTAAAAATTTTTGATTAAGTTATTTCCCATTTGAAATCTTGCAAACAACAATGAAAATCTGCATGCTTAATTATATACATACATGCATTTAACAAGGCCGAGTACAGATCGAGTACGCACGCTTTCATTTGTATTGTGACGACATCTTTTTGCTTGGTTGATGCCATGGCGTGATAGTTTCAACTGCAGATATTCAGCAAAATTTCTTGAAAATAGCTCGTTTTATGCGTTAAATTGATACTATATAGTGGAATAAACATAAATGTCTCAAAGTATAAGCTTTATTTGGGCTCGGGTCAAAAACATGAAGAGGTTTCAGCAAGAATAGCCCTCTGTCACGTTTTCTTAACCCGCCTAAATATAGCTTAATTCATATATTTCAAGACAGTAACCTTGTATTTTACATTAATGACCCTTAATATGTGATGTTATATATTTATTTATTACTTAAATATGTCTGAATGTTTTAATAATACTAAAAAGATCTGAACATTTTGTCATATTCGTGGAAAATTCAATTTGATATAAATTTGTTTCAGGAAAGTAGAGAGAGCAGTCCGGAAGATATCAATGAATTAAATTCAGAGACTAAACTGGTCCTTGGAGAAGGTGGTGACATAGGGGCAGGGGACCAGACAAGTGACATTCAACTAAAGTCCATTAAATCTCTCAATGATTCCTGATGTTAGTGATCACCATCCACAGGGGAACCTCGAAAATAGGGAAAGTGGACACACATTTCAGGGGAAATAAGGGATAGGGGGACTCATTTCAGAGGAAAAAGGGAAAGGGGGCACACATTTCAGGTGTGCCCTGTTGGGGGCACAAACATCATCATTTCAAGAGGAAAAGGGGGCACAAACATTAGGGGAAATTATAAGTAAATGGGGCACACATCCCGAGGGAAATTTTTGGGCAAGGGAAAAAGGGGCACACAGTTAACCATGTTGAAATAAATGTGTTTGTTTATTGTTTTTGTTGATTAAATCAAGGAGTGAATGTTGAAAAAAAAAGGAATGAGTGATGATGCAGAGAAACGAATCACTACTTTTCACTGAGCCAAAGAGACACAAATAGAATGTGTACCTGTTATGTATTTTGTTTTAACCAAACTTGTGAATTTGTTGTTTAAATCTAGTAGATTGTTTTTTTCATCCAACTTTTGACTATGTTATTTGAAGCCATGCTCATCCCTTTCAGATCTGGGTCTGAATTGTTTTGTGTCATATTGAAAGCTCCCTCCATTCTTTTGAACAATGCAAGAAAAGGACTTTCAGAAGTTTGACACTTTGAATGTCAAGGTCATTTGATTTTCAAAATCAATTAGATGATTGGAGTAATTTTCCTTTTTCAAATCGGCTTCTTAGAAGCGATGTGTTATTGGCATTATATGTATGCACTTAATACATGTACATATATCACATGCACGCTGGTTTTCTTTCAGATTACAGTTAAACTTGGATATCTCGAACACTGATATCTCAAACACTGATATCTCGAACACTGATATCTCGAATACAGTGGATATGTCAAAGTGATTTGTAAGTCCCAACCATTTATTTTTCAAGTATTTCACCCTCGGATATTTCGAACTATTTAAACAGTCCTATCTAGTTCGAGATAGCGAAGTTTGACTGTATATGTTGTTTTTTATGATTATGTGTTCTGATGTTTCACCTTGTCAAGGATTTAAGTTGAATATGATTCACAGGGAAATGAAATTGCAACATGTTAGGAGGTTTTTCATAAGAAAGCAATGCTATCTTAATTTTTAGCTCACCGAGACGAAGTCGGGGGGAGCTTATGCTATACCCTCGGCGTCGGCGTCGGCGTCGGCGTCGGCGTCGGCGTCCGGACCTGGTTAAAGTTTTTGTTGCAGGTCCTGTATCTAACTTATTACTTGTCCTATCTTCACCAAACTTGCATGAATGATGCATCTGGACCTACTAATGGACTTGAGAGACTTGGATGCTGAATCTGGGCCATGAATTTCAGATGCTGGAGGAGGTTAAGGTGTTTGGAGCAGGTTAAAGTTTTTGTTGCAGGTGCCCTTTGATAGCCATTTCTAAGTTACTACTGGTCCAAACTTCACCAAACTTGCATAGATGGTGTGTCTTATGATACTGATGCACCTGACAGGCTTGAATGCTGAATCTGAGCCATAGGTTTCGGATGCTGGATGAGGTTAAGGTTTTTAGAGCTGGTTAAAGTTTTTGGAGCAGGTGCCCTCTGATGATTATATCTTACTTACTACTGGTCCTTACTTCACCAAACTTGCATGGATGGTGTGTCTTATGATACTTTTGCACCTGACAGGCTTGAATGCTGAATCTGAGCCGAAGGTTTCGGATGCTAGATGAAGTTAGGTTTTTCGAGCAGGTTAAAGTTTTTGTTGCAGGTGCCCTTTGATAGCCATTTCTAAGTTACTACTGGTCCCAACTTCACCAAACTTGCATAGATGGTGCGTCTTATGATACTGATGCACCTGACAGGCTTGAATGCTGAATCTGAGCCATAGGTTTCGGATGCTGGATGAGGTTAAGGTTTTAAGAGCTGGTTAAAGTTTTTAGAGCAGGTGCCCTCTGATGATCATATCTTAGTTATTACTGGTCCTAACTTTACCAAACTTACATGGATGGTGTGTCTTATGATACTGATGCACCTGACAGGCTTGAATGCTGAATCTGAGCCATAGGTTTCGGATGCTGGATGAGGTTTAGTTTTTTTGGAACAGGTCACATGTTTAATATATGTAGGTAATAGCACTATTTCAAACTTGCATATATGATCTAACTATAATATAAATGAATGGCAGAGGTAGCTTCAGATGCAGAGCCTGATCTCCATTATCAAGGATGCTAAAAAATATATCTTAGTTATTTCTGGTCCTAACTTCACCAAACTTGCAAGGATGGTGCGTCTTACGATACTGATGCACCTGACAGGCATGAATGCTGAATCTGAGCCATAGGTTTCGGATGCTGGATGAGGTTAAGGTTTTAAGAGCTGGTTAAAGTTTTTAGAGCAGGTGCCCTCTGATGATTATATCTTAGTTATTACTGGTCCTTACATCACCAAACTTGCAGGGATGATGCATCTCATGATACTGATGCATCTGACAGGCTTGAATGCTGAATCTGAGCCATAGGTTTCGGATGCTGGATGAGGTTTAGTTTTTTGGAACAGGTTACATGTTTTATAGATAATAGCTTGCATAATTGATTTAACTAGAATATAAATGAATTGCAGAGGTAGCTTCAGATGCAGAGCCTGATCTCCATTATCAAGGATGCTAAAAATTCTCCTACCTCACTCAAACCTGCTTGATAGATGTGTTTGTTGTTAAATGATTTAACATGATTCCTATGATATAGTATTCTATGATATGATACACTATTGTTTTATATGATACAATGTAATATCATACATTATATTGTAAAAAGTTATATGATATGATATGATATTGTATCAATTTTTTGTACATTATTATATGATATTGTATTATGATATTGTTATGTATAGTATTGTATATTATTATACAATATTGTAGAATATGATATTGTATAATATATTATTTTATCGAATGATATTGTTTCATATTATATTGCAATATATGATATTGTATCATATGATACGATATTGTATATTATAATTATAGCATATCGTATGATACAATATTGTATAATATGATATTGGTTTATATAATATATTGTTATATAATACATGAAATTGTATTATATGATATTATAAGATATCATATAATATGATATTGTATAATATGATATTGTATCATATGATATGATATTGTATAAAATGATATTGTATTATTAATATAATATCGTACTGTATCAGATGATATTGTATCATATGATATGAAACAATGTTTTATCAAATTATATTGTATCATATGATACAATATCATACAATACAAAATTATACTATATTATACAATATAATATCATATGTTACAATATTGTGATGTATTATGTGATATGATATAGTATCAAATAATGCTATATTGTATTTATATTAGATATTATGATATTGTATTATGTGATTAAATACAATAATGTATAACACGATACAATGTCATATTATATGTTACAAAATCATATTGCATCAATATTTATTACAGTATTATATTGTATTAAATGATATATATTGTAAGTATCATTGGATGCAATATCATATTTTATATTATTGTATTGATAAACATTGTATCTTATAATAATGTATGAAATGAACATAGGATTATCATACAATTTTTTTACTTATGATATACGATATTGTGTCAAAACAGTATCCATGAATATCCAAGATCATTAACTATGATTTTCATATCATATGATAAAGGTGGTTTTAAAGGTGATGCCTCATAAAGTTGATGCCTCGTCTCGGTGAGCTTTGTAATCTGTGATTACCTATGTTTATAAAATGCCAGTTATAAAAGAATAGAATTGTTTAAATTTGTGATGGGCAATATTTTCAGATTTTATCTGTAAACTAGAGTAAACTTTTCATCATCATTAAGTACAATTAAGAGAAAACAATATATTAAATTGTGTCTCATGAAGCCTTTTTAAAAAAAGTTACACTAGGAGACAACCATGAAAATTAGCCCCAGAGAAATTTTGGAGAGACCTCTTACACTTTGCTATATGTACCTGTATCTGTAAGAAGAATTTTATACCTGTATTGATGAGTTTCAGATATTTTAAGGTTTTTGGGATGTGGGTTACATGTTAGGAGTGGCCATGTAGACTTAGAAACTAATTCTTATATCAGTGAGAATAACATTGTGTGGAATTTTACATATCAAATGGTAAAACAAATGTTCTTTGATCAAAGTTATACAAACATGTACCTATAATACATGACTGTGTGGAAATAAGATTTTTTTGGAGATTTTATTTTTCTGTGCCTATTTTTTTGCGACCACACTTAACCGTTTTATAATGACCATTTTTAACTCGTCATCATGGACAGACTTTAGTTTTGGTTTTGTGATATGATCAGGGTTACATGTTCATTTAGTATTGAAGTTTTGTCCATTATCCCAAAAAAAAGAAATGCATCTTAATTTGCAAATTTTGGACATATTTATACCCCCGCAAACGAAGTTTAGGGGGGTATATTGGTTTCACCCTGTCCGTCTGTCCGTCTGTCTGTCTGTCTGTCCGTCTGTCTGTCTGTCCGTCTGTCTGTAGACGCAACTTTGTCCCCCCTATAGAATTTTTTATTACTGCATGGAACAGTTTGAAAATTTGTACATATGTTGAACACCATCTGAAGATGTGCACCTGCAATTTTTTTTAAGATCAGACAAGATTTAATGATTTTATGACAGTATTCATTTTCCTTATTCTATATATTGTACACTAATGTTGAAAAGTAAGGGAGGTAATCCTTACAGATTTTATTAATTAATTAATAGAAAACACTCTAAAATATATTTATATAAATACATCCAGATGGATTTTTTTGTCTTTATGTCTTAATTAATAAAAAAATAGTTATTTTTTATAAGTATTCTATCAACTGACAATGCAAAGTTTTTGTTTGTCAATTATAAATTCTTAGGAGCTAATGAGAACATCAAAGACAAGTGTGGCTGAATTCATTTGTCCCAAGGGAGCCATTATCTGAGCCATGGCTCAGATGGAGCATGTGTTTAGGGGAAATTGATAATCTGTAAAATGGGTGATGGTTTTGGGGCTATTTTAAAACTGTTTCATGTAAACCAAAAGGTCTATCATTATAAGGAAATAAATAATATAATTATTAATAAAGAAGTTAAACTATTTTTAGAGGTTGTTTAAATTTATTTGTCAAGTAATTTGATGAAGTGACCCTATTGGGCATTAATTTAAATGAAATTCAAAATTACTGATATGATTGTAGTGTTTTGGCAATTTTAAAATTGTTTATAATATTAAATTTTCTTTTTTACATATTTTTACATAGTATGGTAATTATGGTAATGTTTTGGGAGTTTATTAAATTTAACAAGCTCATCAAAGAAAATCATAGTCCTATGGGATCAATTTTCTGATATGGAGTTCAATTGTGCCATAGGAGAAAGTGAGGAAAATTTGAAACAACTAATTGCATCTGTCAAGACTCTTATTAGAAAGATATTGAAAGTTTTATCAACAGAAGAGCATTGCTTGGCTACCGGTATTTCTATTCACTGCAAAGGGAGGGGTTATTGTCATTTTGTTGGTTTTTCTTTAAATCAATTAAATTAAAAAAATATATCATCAAATACATACATTTGTAAATGTATTACTGTTATAGATATGTATTTACAGTGAAATTCTGACAATTTTGATTTTAATTTTTCTTTGTTAAAGTAGTCCGAGTATCGCACTACGTCATAATACGGAATTTACAATATTGGTTCGACTTTTACAAAGCGTTTTTGATACCCGGTATTGATTTTGCTCTACATCGCTGTTGTAAGCAATGGCAATAATAAGCAATTAGAACGGTAATATATGTATTCTATGAGAGATAGAAATGATACATGTTGAGAAACTCGATTCTGTTTAAGTAAAATGAAAAACGAAGTTTCTGATTAACCAGGATCTCAGGTATGCTTATATCTTCTTTATTTTGACCCCCCCCCCCCCGAATTTTTCTTTTTCTTTTACTAAAACCGGTTTAAATTTAGAGACAGAAGCTATTTCGATTTTAATCAATCGTCAATTAATTAATGTTTAAATGACATCTAACATTGTTGACAGATATAGGCAGAAAACTGTAGCAAAATGTGATTTTTACGGATTTTTTCGTCAGGGACTACTTGGTTTAGATCTTATAGCGTGAAAAGTAATCCGTCAACATATCATTTAATTTACAAAATCTTTTTTCTAAGATGTCAATCTATAGAATAAACACCATGAATTTAAGTTTGAGTCCATAAAATAGTAAAAAAATTACCAAACGCGATACTAGCATTGCATTTTTTGTATCATATTTTGATACATCAGGTCCATAAAGCGTACTTACTTACAAAAATTTGCGCAAAATTATTGATGAGATATGGCTTAAATAAATATTTATACTATATTTTGTATGTTCAGTTCTAATTTCCCCAAAATTGGTAATTATTTTTAGGAAAAACGGACGTCTGGCAAATTTCATAATTGTCAATAATTTTCGCAAGGGGGTACACCCGTCTGAGAGGTGATAACAAACAAACTAGCATGTAAACATACATATTTTCTTTTGTATATGTATTGCTAGAATGTATATTTATCATTTAAAGCTAAGCTTTTAATGATTGAGCCCATTTAGTGCCGAGTATAGGTCTACCTTAACTATTTTTTTTTTTTTTTACAATTCTAGAATTTTTTTTTTGTATGTGTTCCAAACCTTAATTATTATTCAATTAAATTATTTGTCCCATTTGAAATTAGCCTAGCGGGGGTATTAGTCCCTTTAGGACAGTTCTAGTTTTTAACTGACCAAGACTTATTTTTACTTAACTTTTTCTTTTCTTTTACGATGCTTGGTAGCATGTTTATTTTTGAAGACAATATATATGACAAAAAAAATAAAGCCATAAATAAAATAAATCTTAACTTTTAATTGTGATTTTGTAAAACAAAATGAATACTGAGTGATAATTGGATATTCTGCTTTGAAAATAGACGACATCATAGTAGATAATTTATTCATGTACCTCCATTATATTTACATTTTTCAGTGTCATTGTGATAATACTAATAATCGATTTTTTAAAGGAATGGTCCAAACCATTTCATCAATAACTGTTTCAAACAGAGACATATATGTTATATATGTCTCTGCTTCAATATTCAATATTTAATTGTACAACTGCTGAAAATTATATGAAATATAATTAATAAGGAATCTTTTTTTTTAATATAATGTGGTGATCAAATACGGTCGGGTGTGATGTTATTTATCCTAAAGCTTTCGGACATTTTTTTTTATTTACATGTAATCACCCCTGACCGAATATTTGACCACCTCATAATACTAAAAAAAAAAAAGATTCTTCAAGAATTAAATACATAAAGAAAGCAAAGTGTGGACATCAGTTGGTGACATTTATTTGCATGGTATTCTTCTTGAAGAGGTACATGTAACGTATCAAAAGATATTAAACTGCGAAAGTGTATCCTAAATATTTACAGCATGGAATGTATACAGGTATGTTGACATTGATATTGGGATAAGCCTGGATGTAATCCGTCTGTATAGGAATCAATCTATGTATACATCACTCCATACATTGTGTTCATTGTAGTGGGACGTTTTAACTTTCTTGTTAAAATATTCGCTCTGCAAATATTTACTCCAGAGCTTAGACCAGTGCTTAAAGTTTCATCAGCCGTTTCGTTAAAAATTGACAGTAAAATAGGCTGAAGAGATCGTGGTAGAGACTTACTTTTACAAAACTAGTCAGTAGTGATTTATAATCAATTGGTGCAAAAATCGAAGGGGATGTCCACCCTCAACTCGATTTTAGAAACTGTTTCCAGGTGTAGTGAGCCACCTTTAATAACTTTAACTATACTTAAATAATACTTAAGTTTGAATATAAATGCTGTACAACTTTCAATTTATTTATTTGTTTATCTATTCTGTATTTAATATTTGATTCCATTTGAAGTTGAACATAAACGTTAACGATCGCTTAGGGTCACTTTAAGGAAGGTAGACTGCAGATCTAGAAAATTTTACCTGGGGGATCCGTATATCTTTCGGGGGTGGGGGAGGGTCCGAGACCTATTTTCAATAATTTATTAAGTAATTTTTTTTTTGGGGGGGGGGGGGGTCGGTTCCAGATCCTCTCTAGATCTTAGCGTGGACTACTTTAAAGAAAATCCCGGGCTGGAGATGTGTAAACACACACTGTCCAATGACCACGCTCTATAGTACTCTGTGTACCGCCACTGACTGACATTTTTTACTACTTAATAAGAGCCGAGTCCGGTCTGTTTACGATGTAATTGGTGGTCACCGTTTGCCCAGTCACGTCTCTACATAAACACACAAACTTATACATGTGATGAATGAGGTCGGTAATATATACAAGACATGCGCGGGCGGAGGGAGTCGAAAGTGACGTATTGTTAACATTACGTAAACTGGATTAAACGCCACGATCTTAAAAGTTTGCATTTGCATTAAAAATGTTCACCTGGTGAAATTCCAGAGAACAGAAGTATTAATAGGTTATATTTTTACCTGGCCAGCCTGCGGTAAAGTTCTGTGAGAACACGGATTACGGATTTTCGGACGTAATTCGACATTTCGAACAAATGTATATTTACCACAATTCACCCCCAAGAAAATCAATATCAGTGTTGTAACATTTAAGGTTGAGAGGCAGAGAGGAAGTAAATATGTCTGAAGAAGGTTTCTCAATTGTGGACTGGGTGATTTTTGCAGTTTTGATTCTGTTTTCGGGAGTCGTTGGGATTTACTATGCCTGTACCGGCGGAAAACAGAAGACGACCGACGAGTTCCTAATGGCGGACCGGAAGATGCCGATACTTCCGGTCGCAGCCTCTATCCTTGTGTCGTTCCAGACGGCGGTGCTGATACTGGGTCAGCCGGCGGAGATGTACACCAAGGGGACCCAGTTCTTTCTGTCGTTGTTTGGACAGCTCGGTGCCGTGTTTCTGGCCACTACTTTATTCGTTCCGCTGTTCTATCCATTAAAGCTCACGAGCTTTTTCGAGGTATAAAATAGCCATATAGACCCTTATAGTATAAAGAACATATTCTGTAAATATTAAAAATGTGTACAAGAAAATTGATTAATTATATAAACGACAGTACTATTAAAGTGTTAAATGAAAGTAATTGAGAGAAAAAATGCACTATTGCGTGTTTACGAAATTTTGATACAAAAAATAAATATTCAGAAACTTAAAACTGTAACTTTGTATCAAACTGAAAGCAAAAAAAAGTTCACTACATATTTCCTTGTATTTGATAAACAATGTATGGAACTTTTATTGAGTATCATGATTTTAATTTACATGTAAGTATCATTGTTATCCTTTCAGTATTTGGAACATAGGTTCGACTCCAAGGCAGCTCGCGTGACGGCCACTACCATAGGAATTATATCAACGGTAGAGAGAGAGAGAGAGAGAATGAGAGAGATCTTAATGAAAAGTGTAATAAACTGGTAACATTTCAAGGTTCTCTCTTGTTTTTAGCCTACTTTAAAAAGATAACTAGTATTTTTGAAAATGTATACATGAATGAAGGTTAAAATAATAAAGATTATTTGAAATTTTGTTTCCATATAAAGGCATTAAACGTCAACATAAGTTTCCGAGTGCAACAAGTTTTTTTTCTTCATTTTTACACAGATTCTTTACTCTGGCATTGCGTCCTTTGCCCCAACAACGGCTCTAAGTGCAGGTAGGTTAAAGGGTCAATAGGTCAGCTGAATGGTTGACCTCTTTTACATGTCATATAGTACATCCATTAACTGTTTTAATTATTTGCCTATTCTAGACTTTCCCACAATTATTGCAAAGTTAAAATGTGTTTAAGGGATGGGTTGTGGTGTTAGTGGCCGTTTTTAAAACTACAAATCTCTTACGGTGACGAAATGGTTTTTGAAGAATAAAGCTTTGTGTAAAAAAGAAAACCTTTAAATTAAAAAGGGGTATATTGAAATATAAGGATTTCGTCTTGACCACATAATAGTTTATAGATAAAAACTATCTTTAGAAGGTAGATTTTTTTTTCATTAATCGCGTGTTCTGACATCGGTTATAAATGCTTCAATCTCATAAATATTCATTTGTATTTAATCTCATGACTAGTCAATTTATGATGCTTCAATCTCATAAATATTCAAACATGTATAAAACTTCCATCTCATGAATATTCAATTCATGCTTCTCAATCTCATTAATACAGGATATTTAATTTATAATTTATTCTCATGAATATTCATTCCTCCAGTGACCGGCTTTCCTGAGTGGCTGTCTTTCACTTTGATTGGGGCGATCTGTGCATTCTACACCTTCCTGGTCAGTGCCGGGATCACTAATTACTGGGGAATCATTCAAATTCGTGGGGTCCAATTTTCGTGAATGAGCTAGGGTTTTTGCTTATTCGTGGTATTTAATTTCGTTGATGCGTCAGTTTCAGTTCCAGTAAGAAACTTAAAAATTTGTTTTCATCCAGGATGTTAATTTGGGGGAGGGCTACTTACGAATACCACTAAAATTGAGCCACCACAAATTCTAATGATTCCACAGTGATCTAATTAATTGACAAATTAGTGACAATATATAGTAGTTATGTGTACCTTCTATGCAACTAAATTCATTTAATAAGCTTAACCCGTTATTTAACATTCGAAGTTCACATTTTCTTTTAATGATAATCCTGATATTCAATATATTTCACGGCAAGTACATGTACATTTAAAGTACTCTAGCTAAATATATCGACGAAAAAATATTCTTCAAATTATATCTATATTAAAAAAGAAGGAACAAACATTGTTGAAATTATTTGTAAATTATCTTTGGCCATTGCATATAAATACAGGCATGATTGCGTGGTCTTTACAGGGTGGACTAAAAGCCGTCATCTGGGTGGATGCTTTCCAGGGCCTCATTATGTTGGCGGGTTTACTGACTATTCTCATCAAGGTATTATGATAGTTGACCCACCCTACACGTCCACATTGTGTGTTTTTGTATATTACTTTTAGATTGCTTTCGAAATACTGTTTACAAGAAAATATTCGCCCCATTTTATTTTCGCTCCTTTCGCATTCGTTAGCAATGGGCGAATTTAAGACAAACTGTTTGAAAGTGTAGAAGGGCGAAAATTACGCGGGGCGAAATTTAAATAACCCTGTATACAGAATCCTTTTCAACGGAAACTAAAGGTATACCTACATGTGGGTATACATTAGTTAAAACCACCATAAATGTGCTGCGACTTTATTTGAAGACTGACCACTTTTAAATAAAAGTATTTTGAGATGAACCTTTAGAAGACGTGTTCTTGATCAAATACGACAGAAAAACAGTTTGCTTAGCATCAAGAATTATTCGCAAAGTGATATTCACATTAATTGTCACTTGCATCACGCTTCATTAAAAGGTGTAAGATTTAAAATTGCGATCTACTGTCACCATAGTTGTTAACAATAACTGCATACTTCGATGAGTGTTAGCAGAATACCTGGTATCATTATAAAGGTGATATCTGAAATACCTATATTTGGAGCAAAGCTTCTATAAAACGTTCAAGTCATATATTAGTTTTATTCTTACTTTAGCACATACCGTTCAATGAATCACCATCAATAAAGATTGCAAAAGACGCTTTATAGCGAGCGCAGCTCGCCGGCGCGAAGCGCCGGCGCGAAGCGAGCTCTACCGGCAAGGCGTGTGTGAATAGAAAATTCGGACAAGTTGCACATTCATTCAACGGATTTTTTTGGCGTCAGTAAATCGGACCAGTAATGCATCGTTTTAATCGTCCCAGTAGTTCCCTGTAATCATGGCAATTTTTATCACTTCACACTCTCACGAGAATCAGCAAGACAAATTTAGACAGTAAAAACAATAACGATGTAAGCGACATACAGTCAATGTTACCTCTAAAGTTCACCTCAGTACACTTTCAATCAAAAATAATCGTGTGACGTCACAAACGTTTACACATTGATCCGATATATTTTTTCGGAGTCAGTAAATTTTGACCCACAATTCATAGTACCAATGGTTTCCAACCTCACGTTCCAACATCACGTTCTCCCGAGAATCAAAGTAAAACCTTTGGAAAGCTTATAAGATGTGTAATTTTAAGAACATCATGCTTTTTAAGTAAATAAAACAGTATACTTCGCATACTTTTATTTCTCAGGGGAGTTTTAAAGAGTAAGACGACACTTAACCAACGTCAGCTTTGACGTCACAATAAGCACTGATAAGGGGAAATTACTCTAATTGAAGTTATTATAAATCTGCTGAAATGACCAAAATCCTCTTAAAATCTTGCAAAGGCTAAGATAAAGAACAGCTGACGAATAAGGACATTTCTTCAGATACAGGAAACAGTTGTAAATTGCACTAATTTGGATGAATGCTCACAAATATTTTATTCACTATAATTACGGTAATTTCCTGAAACGTAACGTTATACGTAGCAGTGCCTTTTTTTAAAGGGGGTGGGTGGGTGGATGGCAGCCTCATCCAAAAAATCTTTGCAAGCAAAAAGAAAAATAAATCATGAAAATTCTAATCCTTCAGCTCTTTAGCAGTTCAATGGTTTCTTTACTTTCACTTCCATTTATTACATGCAGGGGGGGGGGGGGGGGGGACAACACCATGTTCTTTTAACATGATAAGCAAATATTTTTAAGCGTAAATTAAAAATAAAATTAAACATTAATTATTTTTTTTTAAGTGGAGGGGCAAATCCATGGTAAGTCGATTTTCTATGTATAAATTGACAAAAATGAAAAAAAATTTAGCATGGGGGGGAGCTCTATGATGAGTCAAGTTTTATATGTAAGTTTAAGAAAAAATGTCTACTGCCAAAAAAAAAAGGGGGAAATCAATCAATCAATAATAATCACAATCACTTTAAAAGAGGAGATGCAGTGCAATGAATATTTACATATCAAAATCTTTATTATTTACAACATTGTATCTGAGATTAAACTATTGTTCTACATATAAATAAATAAATTATAACAAATCTTATAAACTATGAATAATGAAAATTTACTGAAAAATAGGTATGTTTTATTTTTTGGCATTCAAATTTCACGTTGTTAATTTTATTTTATTAATTTATTATAATTCATTGTTTGATCACATGCTGTGCTCGCCCCAACGGTCGCACCGTAAAACATATTATAATTATGTATAACATTAAATGCATTTACACTTATGTGTATCTTATCAATTATAATGTATTTTATAGTCTAATATAACGCATACCAACATATTAACAGTAAATATCAATAACGATAACTCTTTATACAGGCCACTCTACTGGTGGGCGGATGGGGAGAGGTGTGGCGGATCAACCAGGAGTGGGGGCGGATCAACTTCTGGAAGTACGACCTAGCTATAGATATTAGTAGATATAGAACGGCATAACGATGATTTAACTTGTATAGATAGATACATGTAGATATAGAGAGATACTAGTAGATCATGATAGAACATACTGATGAGATGATTTTATGTCAGCGTTACTCTTAATGTCTAAAATTGCATGAAAAAATCATCAGATTTAATGAAAATATAAAAAGAATCTAAAGCGTTCGTCTCTACATGTAGCACTTAGCTATAAGCCAAATGGACTACAATTTTGGATATCGTACTTATTTTGCGAGTTAAAGCCAATGTTCACGGGAAGTCATATACAAATTGGTTCTTTGTGAAGAATTTGCTCGACTCATTGTTAAAGTAAAAAAAATATATCTAAGTAAAGACATTAATTTCTTTATTTCAGTTTTGATCCGGATCCAACCATCCGTCACAGTTTCTGGTCTTTGGTAATCGGGAGTATGATCAACTGGACCGGGCCGTACGGCGCAAGTCAACAAAGCACCCAGCGATTTGGCTCTTTGCCAACTCTTCGCGATGCTAAAATGTATGTTTTTTTGAAAAGAAATTCCCGGCAACTTTATGATGCCAAAAAATACATAATCATTTCTTTTTTTATGAAACCTTTCTTTACATCATGAAGTATGATTAATAAAAAATTTAACATATCAATATATACATTTTTAAATATATATATACATTTTTTTCAGAGCGCTTATGCTGCAAAGCGTCGGATTGATTGTGATTGTGACGTCAGCATGCATGACAGGTGTCGCTGTCTTCGCTTATTACGCAATGAAGGGTTGTGACCCACTGACAAATGGCGATATCATGAGTTCAAATCAAGTGAGGAATCTTTATTCTTTTCTAAAAAAAAAAAAAACGTTTTCAGACTATCAAACATATCCACTGCGTTTAAAAATTAATAAACATTGTTTTCCTTCAATTTTACTTGTACGTACAATATGTAGATACTAGTAGTTACAAATTAAATATATTATGGTAGAAGAGCGCTTTTACCAGTTTACCAATCTAATAAAACTTTGCCGGATAATTATGTCAGTGCCAAGGTGGCATTTTTGCACCCGTCTAAGCTGCATACATCGAAAAATTCAAATATGCCACATGAAAGATCATTGCTTAAAGAGTTAATAACCACCTTTGTTATCATTGTATCTCACCTGTCAGGAGAGCTATTTATCTTTCAAAAATCAAATGCTACAGGAAAATGATTTTTCCCATAGCAAAAACAATATTCCTATAGGAAATTTCAAATTTACTATCGGATTACAAGAATTTCCTATAGGAATTCAACTCCGATACGATTTGATTTAATCAGATAGGAAATCTAAATTTCCTATAGGAAAACTACCTGCCTGAATCAAATTCTTGCAGGAAATACTCTTCTCCTATAGGAAAAATAATTTCTTTAGGATTTGTATAAAATCCTATAGGATTGTCAATATTTCCTATAGGAGAATCATTTCTCTTTTGGGAATTATTATTTTCCTATGGGATATTAGTTTTTAAAGGTAAATATCTCACCTGTCAGGTAAAATACACTAAATTCAAAAGTGGTTATATTCTCTCTATGGTCTATCACTTGGTATATATGGATTTTTCCGAAACTGAATCTTAAGCGGGTGCAAAAATGCCACCTTGGCACTGGCATAATTATCCGGCACAGTGTTTAATATTCATTGATAGTAGATACCAATATAAATACATAGTTATACATTTGTTCTATCCTAGCTGCAATCACTACATTTAAATCTATATCGCTCAAATTCAGAAGTCGAAGTTAATAAGGTTTTGTTGCTTTCTGGGTTTTTAGATTATCCCTACGTTCGTGATGGAGGTGCTGAACTACCCGGGGGTACCCGGTCTCTTCATGGCCAGTCTGTACAGTGGCTCTCTCAGGTACACGTGTACTCATCATTTAAGGAGGCTCAATGGTCCTAGGCATTTTTAGACGAAATTAATCTTTAAATTCAGGAGAGCTATTTATAAAGAACAATATCCGAAATTTAGAACTGTGACATTTTGATTCTTTCTTTAATAAAAATATATTAAGGCCTAATCATAAGATAGAGTATCATATTTAGAATTTTATGGTAGATTGGATACTAGTAGTTTTGTTGACCAGCCAACTTTCTTACAGCCAAGCACGGGCATAAGCCTTAAAAAAAAATATTTCTTATGGTTTTCGAGTGTCTTTAATGCAGATTTTGCATTATTAAGTGTATTCAAACAATTCAGTTACATGTATATCAAAAACATTTTCATATAATCATTGCTACCTGTACAGAGTTTTTTTGTCTGAAGTACTCCCCATATTTTCTTTGAGTGAAAAGCCGTTTTAATCAAACCGAAATGGCGACAAGTTGAAATAAATTTAAGCTTTGATATAAGTGAATTTTGGCATAAAAAGGCACTGGAATAATATATCATGTGGTTTTATCAACTATCTTTCGTTGGCATCGTTTTTTGGATTTATGCAAAAATTAAAAGTTTCAAAGATTAGTAAAATGGCATGCAGATATTGCAGGTCGATGAGCATTTTAATTCCGTCGGTCATCTTAGCATTGTAACCCACAAAAATATTATTCAACAAATATTAATGAAACCACAGTATCCACAACATTTATCTTGTGAATTTCCCTTTACAGCACGATCTCCTCCAATCTGAGCACACTGGTCGCCATTACTTTTGAGGATCTGGTGAAACCATTCGTCAAGAACAAGTCTGACAGCGTCCATCTCTGGATCACAAGAATGCTGGGTAATTAATGTGATTCTGCTAATAAACCATAAAAACCGTCTACTATTGTTTTATTGATATATTAAATCAACATCATATAGTATTTTTTACATCATATTAATTGCACAGTAATCTATTGTGATTATGTTTTCTATAGAAACACAATATTGTTTTTTTTTTGTGGGAATCAAGCATTAAATTCTGATGTCTTTTTGGAAATCATACATGTTAGTTTTTACAGTGTATTAGTTATACAATATTCTGTTTTGTTTTAGTTTTGTTCTTCAGCGCAGCAGGAGTGGGGATGGCGTTTACGATGCGCAACATCACCGGCACTGTGTTACAGGTAAAGTAATGTAACAGGTAAAGTAATGTAACAGGTAAAGTAATGTAACAGGTAAAGTAATGTAACAGGTAAAGTAATGTAACAGGTAAAATAATGTAACAGGTAAAGTAATGTAACAGGTAAAGTAGTGTAACATGCAACATATAAAGAAGCAACATCATCGGTAGAGTTTAACAGGTAATACCGTAACCGGAACAGTTTTACATGCAAACTAACAACATTTGCCGGTGCAGTGTATCAAGTTAGATAGCAACATTATCGGTTCAGTGTTACAGGAAAAAAGTAACATAACAGATGCTCTTTTAAAAATAAATTAGCAACATCAACAATGCGGTGTAACATGTAACACATCATTACATGTACATGTAATGAAAATAAACTAGCAGGACCGCCGGATTTGTGTTTTATGGAAACTAACAACATTACTGGTAGAGTGTTACGTGTAAACTAGTAAGGTAACAAACGCAGTGTTACAGGTAAATTAACAGTATTACCGGTTTTATAACCAATTATAATTTTATTTAAAAAATTGTAGTTTGATGTTTAGACTGTAAAAAATTCGATGACGATATACAAACTTTTTTTTTAAATTCCAGAACTCTTTGCATGAGTTTGAATATCCACACTTAATAAAGCGATGTTCCCGCTGTAGTTCTATGTTGCTAACTATTTAGGCGGTATTGAAGCCAACATATTCTCTATTGTTTACCAGGCCTCCATCAGTATCTTGGGATCGTCTGGGGGTGCGCTCAACGGGTTCGTGGTCCTTGGCGCCTTTTTCCCGACGTGTAACAGAATTGTGAGTACTTTTGTGTACAGGGCTATCATAGCTGCTTTGTTTTAATGAGACTCTTCCTATTTTTTGGTCTAGTTTTAAATTTGCCGATTAGCTGATTGTAAATTGCTTGACCCTGGTGCTTCATTTACAGATTTTCTTTAAAAACCACAACAGTCTATAATTTTGAGGGCACTATAACTTGAAGTAATTGCGTTTTTATCAAGATATTATTTAAACTTTATTTACTTAAGTGTAATTATTTTTTTAAAAGGTGACCATTTTTAATTTTTAGGGTTCCATAACTTGAATAGTAATTATCAGGATTATTTAAAATGCATATACATGTTCACAATCTAAGTTATTTTATGAACCGTTACCGCTTTCTTTTTTAAGGGCGCCATAACAGGTCCCATTGTGTCGTACGCCATCATGCTGTGGATAGGAATAGGACAGTACAGTGTGCTGGGGATCCCTGAGGACTTTCCCTTCCCGACAGACAACTGCCAAGCCGGAAACGGAAGTATGACCGGCGGCAACAACATAACAACGCTCGCCGTCACCACGAACCTTATCAGCACTACCGGTGTAACAACAATGGCGGCAGTTCCGGTCCAAGAGCTGTGAGTATTTTATTAGTTGATGATGATGATGATTATGATGATGATGATTGAATTATAAAAATAAGGAAATTTAATATTCTATAAAAAAAAAACCCGATCAATTCTCCATGATCGTCCTTATCAATGATGACTGAAGCCGTCGTACTCCCTGTTCTACCAGATGTCCTGTGTTTGACTGTATTGGTATTTATATTCTAGGACTAGGCTGAGGCGCCTGACTCACTCTACTATCTGTGCTGTTTTGTCTGTGTGTTATATTGGTATTTATATTCTAGGACTGGACTGAGGCGCCTCTATTCCCTCTCCTATCTGTGCTGTTTTGTCTGTGTGTTATATTGGTATTTATATTCTAGGACTGGACTGAGGCGCCTCTATTCCCTCTCTTATCTGTGATGTTTTGTCTGTGTGTTATATTGGTATTTATATTCTAGGACTGGACTGAGGCGCCTCTATTCCCTCTCCTATCTGTGGTACTCCACTATGGGGACTGTCATCGCCGTCATTGTCGCCCTCCTCATTACCTACGTCACTGGTCAGTCGGATCATCTTCTTCTGTGAAATCATTTATATTCGTGGGGGTCAATATTCTTGGTAGTCTCCAACGAATATTTGTCAGATTTTACAGTATTACTCTATTAAAATGATTATATTATTGTCTTTGAATGTCAACTTTATGATAGAGCACGTGTCTGATAGTAGGTTAAGGGAGTTAATCGCCCAACAATATTACCCATTAGATTTACTTCATATAATTTCAAATATGAATTTTAACCATATATATAAATATATACTATTTGGTTAAGGAATAATCCAAATATCTTACCATTTTGAATGTTTTCCAATTTCTTTGTACGACAAAGCTTTTCGTCCCATGAACATCAACATTGTCTAAAAATTGTCACGAGTACGAAGTCCCCTTAATTATCCAGATTACATTTCCCTGAATTTACCTGTATGTTTAGGACCCAGAAAGGCCACGGAGGTGGACAGGAAGTACCTGATATCTCTGTCCGACAAGCTCTCCTGTCTGATTCCGTCACGATGCCGGCGGGGTGCGGACACCGACCAGCCTCAGGTATTATACTGTTACCTATTATGTTTGTTGTGGGGCACATTGCTCACTGGAGATGGACGTAAGGCCAGTAACCAAAAGGTCGCTGGTTCAAACCCAGCTGTGGTCACTTGATGTTGTGTGTTATGTACTTAGACAAGGCACTTTATCTACATTGCCTGAGTCCACCCAGCTGATATTGGGTAACGGCTTACGCTGGGAGTTAACCTGCGATGGACTGGTGTCCCATCCAGGGTGAGTCAATGACTCTCATCCGCTTAGCACCCTGGATACCGTGGATAAACACCGGTCATATGCGCCTTCATGGCACGGAGTAGGATTTAACTACATGTAACTCTTGTTTGCTACTGACACTCTATGGAAATATCTCAAGTTACAGAACAAACCATTATAACCTATTACATTGTAGATTGTTTACTCATTGTCTATGGAAGTATATCCATCACATTGTTTTAAAAACATATTTACATGTATCACTTTTGGTATGGACTTTATATAGTGTGTCGGATTCTTATATTATTTACTATTACCTACAAAAATATTAGTATTAGGTTTGTTACTGAATGTCTATGGAAACATGTCGGGTGTATAGGTCGTTAAACAATATATAATCTATAAGAAGTGTTACAGGCTGTCTATTGAAAGAGGTAGGTAAAGCTGGGCCTGCTTTGAGAAGTTTAGGAACCCAACATACTATCATAGACTATCTATAACAAACCTATTATTTCTTTTTTTTGCAATGGACAAGAACATTTTATATGTTGATATATTGAATAATGTTAAATTCTTAAAGTGAAATTACGACCGCCGTGATACCATCTATAATTTGCTTCATGCTGACTGTAGAAAATAGACGACAGTCACGTGACCCGTTTTATCCAATGACGTTGCATCATAATTCCACTTCAAAAACTACGAGACAAACACATGTACATAGTAATACATACAAGTCCAACATGCAAAATATTTGGGCGGTATACCCTCATGCTTTTACACCACAAGTCTTAGTATCTTAGACGCCCCAAAAAGCCAATCGCGACCTCCGGGCTTTTTTTGCAAAGCTTCACCAAATAAATCAAATAAAAGATAGGCTCGGTCGCTTTTCTCTTTTTTAAGTATTGTTTAAGAAGCCGTAAATGTCCGGGGTGTACATTGTATCTTATTGTACATAAAATCAAAACAACCAATTTAATAATAATATTTTTTTTCCACATTGTAATATTAATTTTTGATACATGTATATCAACCCATTTAGAAATTGAGGCTTTCAGGTATTCGGGACTACATATAATTGTAAAGTTTGTTAGGCTTTTATCGTTTTATTTCAAAACATGTGTGGAGATGTTTCTCCCATGGAATTTCCATGAAATATAATTTACAGCAAAATACATGTGGACTTTTTAATTTTTTTCTCGCTTTTATCAATTAGCATATTAGAGTTGAAAAATAAAGAGTTTATTTTCTTTTCCACAGGTAAAGAGTGAAATGGGACAAGAAAACACTGCTTTTTCAAATTTGGATGAGAGAAGATCACAGGACTCAGAGAACAAGTCGAACAAGTCAAACAAAGTTGAACTGTATAAAATAAAGTCATGACGTCAAGATGAATCATAGATTCTGTGTATGAATTCCGTATGAATATAAAATATCTTAAAGTTCAATATTATTAAACAATCGATTCAAATTATTGATATCGATTAATGAAGAATATATTCTGTATTTCTTGATATTGATAATTCATGAATATATAAACAATAAATGTAAGAAATACATTTTAATGTATAATTAATAAAGAGATGAACTATTTGATATTTTGTTTAAACATGTGTCTTAACCAATGCGAGGACATTTATATATAAACCAGAGACTGGTATGAACACATCCATAAATTTTAAACTCCGTATTATATATTACATGTAGGATGTGCATTGTATCTACATGTTGTTTATTTATTCATACGTGTAATCTATTCAGTTTAGTTATCAGTTCTAGGTATTTCTAGTTTTGTATTGCAATGTTTATGTCATGTGACCTCAATATCGATGTTTTATTCTTGACGTTTTATCATAAAGCAAAAATGTGATTATTTTATCTTCCTTCCTATGTCTGATCCTTAAACTGTTTACATGACACAACATTTCGTGGTGGCAATAAAACTTCTACAATTTATACTCGTGACGAATAAATTTCGAAAACTATAATCGTAAATGTTGTTAAAAATATCTTCCGAAAATACAGTCCAACATTTCATTAAAGAAAGAAACTCATCTTAACTTTTATAAGCGGATTTTTCTCAAAACAAATTAGACAATTTTTACAAAACAGATGTCTGTCTTCCTTTTAACTTTTGTTTTTCATATAAGCTCCGGTGCGCTCCTCACTTTAAGAACAATCTCAGGATTTGTTTTCTAATATTTTGTGCATTGTTCCTTACTTCATAATTTTTATATTGCTGTTTCCTCCTCCGCGTCTGAGGAAGTATTGGGGAAAAAATGAATTTATTATAAAACATGTCTCCTTTCTCTGAAATTTTTAGGCCTTGTGTTTATATTTACTTTTATTTTTAAAATATATTTTTTAGGTCACATCCACATACACTTAAAAAACCCCTATTACTACTTGCCTATTTGCACGTAGTTTACACACAAATATAGAAAAATAGTCTTTCAAAGGCTGAAAATATCGCATATATGCTCAAATGTTTTAATATTCCAAAGTGTCCTCTTCCTCTGAAGACGTCTTCAATAGGTTGTTAAATATGAAATGAAATAAATAGGGTGAGAATTTGGTCCACTAGGGTCAGAATCTCTCAGAGAGGCGGTGTGTGTGGGGGAGAGGGGGCTTAAAAATCCTTAAAAAAAAAACCCCAAAAAACAGTTAACAAAAAATTTCATAAACCGGAATGAGGTCAAGACTACAGGCTCTCAGAAAAAAAGGGGTTCTTGATAAGCAAAAAAAAAAAAAAAACGACTTCGGAAAAGGTGGTGGTCGGTTTTGGGCTGGCAGTAATATCAATAGACTAGGAACAGCTTATACATTGTCAGATTTCAAACTCATATCAAAAGAGCTACACGTAATATTTCGACTTCATTAGTACTTTTAATTTTAAAAAAATCCGCTTGTTATGTTTTAATATGCTTCGAGTGGTTTTTTTTTTTTGGATTTTTTTGTTGTTTTTTTTTTAGCTCACCTGAGCTGAAAGCTCAAGTGAGCTATTCTGATCACATTTTGTCCGTCTGTCCGTCCGTCCGTCTGTAAACTTTTTTACATTTTGAACTTCTTCTCTAAAACCGCTTGGCCAATTTCAACCAAATTTGGCACAAATCATCCTTATGGTAAGGCAAAAATAAATTGTAGAAATGAAAGACCGATCTTAATTAAAAGCGGAGAAAACCTCGAAACTGTAGAAAAAGAAGGGGGGGGTGCATTTTTAAAAATCTTCTCAAGAACTACTGAGTCAAATTCAAAGCAATTTAAAACTAGATGCTGTCATTAGACAGTAATACCCGCACCATGTGTTTGCCCCTAAATAACACTGTTTTGTACCAGTTTAATTAAAAATGAAGGCTATATGCAAGCTCCGGTAATACAATTAAAATTTATAATTTTCATAACTGAAGGATGAGATCCCTTCACATATGATAATACACATCGTGACATGAGCAGCACTTTATGTGCAATTTGGGGTAGAACTGTTTGCTTTGAATTTTCAGTTAATCAATAATCTTAACATTTTATGTCATAGAAAGTATAATGGTCTATATAATTATTACAAACAAAATTAAAAATTAAATTATGCCCCCTCCCCGTGGCGGTTGCCGGTTTTAGATTTGCTTTTGTGTGCCTACATGAATATCATCGTGTGCACAGATTTAGAGAAGGGGTGGGAGTGAGGGGTCCAGACCCCCCCCCCTCCCCATGAAAATTCATTTATATCAATTGTAAAAGTACCAAAAATAAACCTTGGACCCCAATGCTCTTACAGACATGTAAACGCTCAAACCCATTGCGCTTCAATGTTAGGTAACATTATTTGGGGGGTAAATATTTAATCAATATTTGATATACTTTATTGTTTATCTCAATAGAAAGTATACATGTACATCACAATCTGCAGGTGTCCTGCACCACCTTAAAGCTGTTATTTACCTAATAAAATAGTGCAAGTGGATTCGAAGAATATGTCATAAAAATACATGCATGTTACAAATGAATGATCTTTGTCTGAAGTTACGTACACAACACAGGTCTGCATGTCTCATTAGCGGGTACTAGTTTTACCCAGCTCTTCGATTAGATGGGTTCACGTGTATACATACATGGGTGTTGCTAAAACGCGGAAAGGAAAACGGAACGGAAAGCGGAACGGAAGGGAAAACGGAAAATATTATCTAATGTTATTTACCTCATAGATTTGTTAATCATGCTAAAACGATATACTATATGTACCTTTTTATTTTTTTTTTTTGAAAGATTAGCAATATTAGATTATTTATTCAAGAATATTTATTTCCTCAAAATTAACAGTACATGCATTGACCACTATATTCTGTCCCAAAATATCCTCGATTCACTTTTTGCTGTATATTTATATATACCTCAGGGTTCAAGCGATTCTCTTTTAGAAGCATTACACATTCTCATTATTCTTTCTTTAAAACGTCCTCTCTAGCTTATCAGCTGGTATAAATACACGGCTAAAAACAAAGAAATCTACGGGGTTTTGCATTTCAACAGACCCGGATTATAGTGTTGAAAAATTGTGCAAGGTCTTCTGAGTGACTTCCAAATGGAGAAAAGATGTCAACATTTTCCATTATAAATCGTCCAAATGTGCTGCATGAATATTTTGGGATCGACATACTATAGTCCCAATATATAATCGTAAAATCAAATTAGGCAACGTCTAGAGCTCTCTATTCGGATCATATGTATATAGCTGCTGGAATAAACAACTGCTTAGTAATGCAAACGTAAACAAAATTGCATTGCTAAAAATACTAGTTTCACAAATTGCTAGTTTCACAAATTACCGGGTATATTTTAATGTTTTCTGTATTTTAATTTTTAATGTCGTCATTCCTACGGTTTTTTTCTTCCATCTCAATGATACTGTATCGTCTGTATATGATAAAAGATCGTCTAGAACACCGGCAATTCAATTTTGATGTAAGGAAATACATGTACATCATCATATTTGAAATATAAAAATACTCAAAACACGCATAAAACGCTTTCACTAACTGCGTACGTTACGCTGATATGCCAGCAATACCAAATAAGAAAAATAAGTAAAAAGTTATAGCTAATTTACTCGTTTAATCATGTAAATGTTTCACAATTCGTATACATTTGATGTTTCCGTTTCGTACTCAACTTAAGCCGAATGAATACAATGCTATAATTGATAGACATTCATATGAATATTAATAAGATAACAACATGTTGATAATCATTCATTAGATATAAATAAAAGATACAAAGTAAATCGTTTCTGGCCAGTCTATACCCTTTTTAAGCGATAAACGTGATGCTATTTTCCATTCCGTTCCGCTTTCCGTTCCGTTTTTCGTTCCGCGTTTTAGCAACACCCATACATACATGTCTGTGTTTTCCGTATGCAGAAAAGGATTAGGCCCCTAGTTAAGATCAGCTAAAGGAATTCATTATTGTGTTTTAATTGGATTATCATTATGATGTTGACCAATTTAGGTAAGCATAATACATGTAGTAGCAGTAGCGCAATATAATGAGATGCCAGCATGCATATATAAGTTCTACTTTCACTTTCTAAATGTGATCTTCCTTTGACAGCATACTGTATCATCATCTTTTAATATTTAAATAAGCTTATCATCGTTATCTATCCTATCGCATTTGTAAAGTTTCTGTCATTTTAGTTGCAAAAGTTATTTTTTTCATTTGTCAGACCACAGGGGCTCGTCACGAAGTTTTTTCAACCTTTTATATATACCACCTCTATACTATAAAATACACAAGGGAGGAATCAAAACTCGGAAAAATCGCTACCTCCCGATTTCGGTCGCCTCGTATTAATTCTTCTCGGACGTTAAACCCTGCACTCTAGGTATCATTAGATCGGGAAAGGACCATAGTTTTTAGGAATACATGCAAAATTTAAAAATCGGCAACAATTTCAGAAGTTTTCACGCATTTTCTTCCAGTTTACACTCCGGTGACACTTTCTTCGATCAGATGTTGCGCACCAAATTTATTCATGCGCTCTCATTGGTTAATTTTGTTGATCAAGATAAATCGTACGTTGACTCGTATTTTAGAGGGATATTCAAATGGTGAGTGAAGAAGTTCTTATTACGTGGTGAGTATATGTATTAATTTTCATATTTATGTAGAAATATTTTAACCATACATCGGACATTCGGTAGGACGTGACTATGTATTTCTTGCATCAAAGCAAGTTTGAATATCGTTTGAAAATCCCTCTAAAATACAAGTCCGCGTACGAGTTATCTTGAGCAACATTGAATTGACCAATGAGAGCGCAACGTCTGATCGAAGAAAGTGTCACCGGAGAGTAAACTGGAAGAAAATTAGTGAAAACTTCTAAAATTGTTGCCGATGTTTAAATTTTGCATGTATTCCTAAAAACTATGGTCCTTTCCCGATCTAATGATACCTAGAGTGCAGGGTTTAACGTCCGAGAAGAATTAATACGAGGCGACCGAAATCGGGAGGTAGCGATTTTTCCGAGTTTTGATTCCTCCCTTGTGTATTTTATAGTATAGAGGTGGTATATATAAAAGGTTGAAAAAACTTCGTGACGAGCCCCTGTGGTCAGACTGCATGATCATGCACTATTGAGTTGACCCCATTTTGACCATGTATAAACAATTTCTTATTAAATTTGTGTATTACATGTAAGTAGGTGTAGCCACTTATCATTTTTAGACGGTGGCTATAAATAGCCACGGTCTATTGCTACCGTCCTGACCGGAAGAGAATTTCTCACAGGGACCCTAGCGGATAAGGAACGATAACTCTGTTACAGACAATGTTTTATCTATGTGTCGATTTCAGTATGAGAACTAATTTTAATCTTATCAGATATTTTAAGCATTATAGCTGCTAATTATTTTGTACATATGTTTAAATAATTTATGAAATAGTGTTTTATCTTAAATTGGCCGTTACCCTGTCTGCTTACGCGGTATCGATAATTTATGCACCAACTGCCAGTTGTGACGTTAAACTCTGTATCAGGGCTGCATGAACTATATTACTGCGATAATTTGCTAAGAGATTTCACAATAATCGCTTCTTGTTTTTTTATGATGTAAACAATTGTCAGAAACACACTATTTAAACAGGTTTGCCATTTCATATTTCAGCAATTTTTCAACCGTGACGCATTAATTTTAGTTGAGGCAGAATATTTATTTTGTTGTAGCTTATTCCAAAGAATTCACAACAGATACTGACAATAAATATTACATAAATTACATTTTATTGAACTTCAACCGACCAATGGCACACTTTCTTCTACAAGTGTGCATGTGTTTTCAAACATACCATATGGAGAAATGGTGTACATTTTACTAATTTGCATAGCGGCCATATTGTTATCACAATGGCGATTTTCAGTACAATAGAATATATAGAAAGGAATGAGAAAAATCGCAAATTTTAAAAAATAAGTATTTCGGAAATATTTTCTCCTCATTTGGTTCTCTCATTTACTACATCCGGCATCGGAATGTGCTTGTTTTGTTTACATTAGATATTGAGAGAGCGGTTCCTTTTGAATCTGAAAAATCGAAGCGGGGCGTTGTAGGAATAAAGTGTGTTTTAGTGATGAAAGACGTCATGAAGGGATTTTGGAATTATTTTTAAAATACTTGCCATACATAGGTAAATTAGTTTCTCATATATTTACAAAGTTTACATTGCAAACTAGTTGTGTCAGAAATCTTGACTCAAATTTTAAAAGTCTTGTCGGTTCCTTTTTACTTTCAATTTAGCATTTTTCAAGACTTTCTCAGTACGCTGTCGGACTTGCAACTATAGTCTGTCCCAAGATATTTTTGCTGCATATTTGAACAATTTTTAATAAAAATACACATACCTGTGACTGAAGTGCAATTAAAATCGATGGAAGGGAAAATTCCCAAGATAACTTCATTCACACATTATCATTTTTCCCTCGTAAAAATTCACAGGAACGAAAACAGATTTCCTACGGAGATTTATAATGGGGAATGTTGACATCTTTTCTCCATTCGGAAATACTCGGGACCCCTCGCGCAATTTTTCAACGTTATCATCCGGGCGTCTTCATCTCCTTAGCAATGGAAAAACCTCGTAGACTTTTAATTTTTAGCCGTGTACTGATACCCGACAAGCTAGAGGGGGCGTTTCAAAGGGGAAATCTTGGGATTTTTTCATACTATTGAATGAACATCGTCTGAACCATGAGGTATTTATAAATATTGAATAAATTAAGAAAATATGCGGCAAAAATATCTTGGGACAGACTATAGGCATTTAGGCTTTATATTGAATCATTAGGCATATTGCATATTTCTATTTAAGAATTTTCGTTATAAATTGAATGAGATTTTTCAGGTTATAATTCTATTCTGTTTCAAGCTGATATTCTTAGCTGTTTATTTATTTATTAACTCATTTTAGCTGGTATAGTCCTATTTTTAGATTATCTATAATGGTTTGATAGAGAGGCATTCAAAGTGAATTTGAAGCGTGAATCACTGATATTGTGGTGACAAAAACATACACAGATAATCTATGCATTGCCCCAACACATGTTCTCATTCTAAAAAATTAAAGTTTTGACGTAATCACACAAATTTCATACATAAAAGGTATGTAATTTTCATTCCTAAGGGAGATAATTTGAAGACATGAATATTAATGAGAACAGTGTCACGTGGCATTTAGCTCATGAATAAAGTGTACGTGATTTCTCCATATGCAAAAAACCGGAAATTTACGATACAAATGTGTTTAATTTTGGACTGACCTGTGATTTACATGAACCTTATTTTGTAACCCACTCAGTCTGTAGGAACATCAATTTTATTACAGGAACCTCAATATTCATCAGACAATATTTACTACTGAATTTGACGCTTTACTTGCTACTGACTTTTTCTCAAACACGCTAATCGATCGACCTCGGATTGTAAAATTCACGTGCAAATCCAATCTCTCACCAGAGGGCGCGTTCCGCAAGCTTCACTAACACAGCGAAATACGCCCTCTGGTGAGAGATTGGTGCAAATCGAGTCGCCATTTTACAATTTTACATATATAAACAAACCACATTTTACGATGTTTCAAAGATTTTCAGTTCAGATTTTTTGTAAGCAAATAAGGGATTGAAGACATAGGCTGTAAAACGTCTTATGGATTTCACGGCGTGTCAGCTCGTGTATCTCTAAATAATTTGCAGCAAACGCTAGCTTTTTTTGTGAGAAAAAACAATCGGTTCAACTCATGCAATATTCCATATACATTTATTGTACATTGTGAACAGTAATGTTAGAGATAATAGTTTTGTTCACTAACCAGTTTCTGACGAATTTTTTCGCAATAAACTGAATAATGCAATTTGATGAGCGAAGTACAATCTCATTCTGTGACTTTAATCCATATGCACCCGTCGGCGTCTCTGCTATTAGAGAACCTTTTCTTTGGTTTTGGGGGGATTTTTTCACTAACAGATAACATTATTACACATGTACGTAAATATCGCCCCTTTTGTTCTCAAATAATTTTTATCTCGCAAGTACAACTCTATTATGAGCTTTCTTCGACATTTGTTTCCATAATAGGCAGGCCTTATATATAAATGCGCCAGTTTGTTGCGACTCGCAATCGAAATACACAACGGTTAGAAAGTGTCATCACTCAACGAAATGCTACATCAGCCATAGCGTATACATCCATGCTATATTTGCGATAAATAATGAAACATGAAGGCAAAACATGTGCTTCATAGATGACTGTTGTTTTCTGCTGAGCTACAGAACTATAGCTTTCCGGAAATATTGCTGGGATTTGCGAACCTTAGATATAGTGTATATAGTACATGCAAAGAATAAAATGATATTTATATACACAGCTGTACGGTCAGAAAAAACATGCGTTTAACTTGGATTTTGTTTGTTTGGTTTTTTTGAAAACTAATTTTGAATAATTAATCAATATTTGTTGTAAGTTTACTAGAAGAGTTTAATGTAGCAAGTAAATTATGTGTGTTAAAGTGTACTGAGAAGCGATAAAATATACATGTGACTTTCCCAAATCCATTCAAATGATTTGAATGAATCTATAGCTAAATACAATTAATGATTAATGAAACTGCCGCGACTGTCTATTGTATGATATTTTTTTTTCAAATTTTTATTCGCTTTCGCTGTGAGCAAATGGATCCACTAAAGTCGAAGATAAAATATTGATTGACTCTTCTGTTTCATAATGACAAGCAATACCAGTTTTATCAAACAGGTTCTTGTAAACTATTCTGTTTTCTTTACACCTAAATGTATCAACTGACTATGAAGACAATAGCAAGTTGATGGTTCACAAGACTGCAACTTTTTCCCCGTGAAGAAATTGACGGAAAATGCTGTCGAGAGGGACAATAAGCATACTACATGTCTACCAAATAATCAGTAAAAACCTGATAAGTATTTTATCCATTTATTATATCCAATCCACACTTTTCAAAAGTTGTTCCCCTTTAAGGGGTCAACCCAAATGTCAAAAGGGAAAAACCCCCAAAAATCCCCTTCTTTATACAATCAAATATTTGGGCGTACTGTGGTGAAATCGCTTTGGATTTGATTTTGATTATTCATTCAATATGTGGTGGCAACCCACATATTTAATGAGTCATTCTGGGGCAATCAAAATACAAACATGTAGTACATGTATTACCTAAAACGGAGTTTTAATGTCAACTGATATAGATATACAAACATAAAGATACAAACTTCTATACTACAAAGGCTACTGTGATAAATCTATGGGTTTTCCCCAAAAGATGACGATAAAGAGAGACAACATTCGTAAAGTGTGGATTGTGATCACAACTACAATTTCCACAGAATTATCCATGTAGGAAACTCACGACCAGTTGTGCGAGTAAGCGTTAAGTATTAGTACATGTATGGGATACTGCCTTTGGATTTTCGACAACAAACATTACTAAATATCATACATGTAATATGCCACTTTCAAACGGCGCCACCGTCTAACAGTACTATTAGTACTTTGATTATATGAGTTATAATAGGAAGGAAGGAGTATTCCTTTCCTATTAATGTATTATAATGCATCAAATACAATGTAGGTCATGACCTTATGGGACTGTTGGCTGACCCCACGAAACAGGAAAATACAAAATATCTTCTAATGTCATTATGCATGCATGATGCATCAAATGGTGTAAAGTACATTAATGACCCCCATGTGTTGTCTTTAACCCCCCAACCCCCATAATAATGTATTTTATCTTATTCATATGTTATACAGTAGTGTTTGATCCATGTGGGTAATTCCTAGCCTAATGATATGTCACTGCTTTGTTAAGGAGACTTTAATATTGCCCCAAATAGGCGAATACACATGGAAGTGATGCATATAACATTTTGTTTATAAATCTTAAAAATTGAATTAAGCAATTTCCAAAATGTTAATCACAAGAGAAAAAGCAATCAAGAAATGATTTAAAATGTGCTACTGTACACATGTAAGAATGTATTAAGAAGACTGAATCTTTTTAACCAGATTAGATTTGGGGGGGGGGGGGGTGAATGTGGATATAAACATTTATAATTTGAATAATTTATTGTTATTAATTTTAACTTGTCAATGAATACTACTTATTGATCCCAAGGTAGAAATATGACCTCTGATCATATCTCAATAGATCATTTGTCAATTATGCAAGGTGTAATATAATTTTTTTAAGAATAACATTTTTTACCAGTTTATGTAAGTTTTTAGACACCCAAATTATATTTTGATTTTAATAGATCATTGACAAGGGAGGGGGGAGGGGGGAGAACAGTTTATATTTGAGTTTGTTTGGGAGTGGGGGTTCCAAGTCATATTTTTGACAATTTTTTAATGTAATTTAAAATAAGACTAAGCCATACTACAGTCATGAACATGAATAGTATAGAACAAAACTAATACATATACATGTATATATACATAGGAAGTATTACAAAACAGATGATTGATCTATATCTGTGTTCTTAAATTGATCGATCATATATCATGTACATATTATATTATTGTTTCTTTGTTCAAGGCATTTAAGATGGTATGTAGGTCATGATCCCAAGTGCTCTTCCTGAAATTATTAAATATCATAAAAACCATCCCCACCTTAATCCAAAGATATTATTCCTCCTTAGGTCATGCAGGCGCATCAGATCATTATGGCATGTAAGTCATGACCCTAAGGGGTCATCCTGACCCCCTTAGAATCAGAAATTGTCAATTATCTTTAAATTATTGATGTTTGATGATCCTATCTCTATTTAATCTTTATTATTAAGTCTCCCGAATGAAATTTGAAGACTTATTGTTTTTGTACGGTTCTTAATACATGTATTATTATTCTTCATCTTATTTTTCTTCTTTCCTGCTCTGAACTTGTTTCTTAGAGATGGCTGAACAGAATTGTACAAAACTCTAGGATATGATAGGCCTGCATATCTAGTTGTGCACCCTGGTTTGATTTTTCTCATTTTGGGTTAGACAACCACTTTTCGGGAGAGGGGGGTGTCAAAAGGGTGTGGGGTCTAACATTGAACCTTGTAGGAAGAATCGTAGACTCTATTGTAAATGGTAACTTGAAAACGGACAAAGATAATAATATAGGGTTTTCATAATCATATATTGGCTGTTACTGGCAATATATAGGGTTTATTAGATCTGACCCCTGGGGTCATCCCCACCCCCCAGGAATTTGAAATTACTATATATCTCAGAAACTGTTATAATCATGACCCCTAAACCATATATATTCATGTTTCTGATGTCAAGGGGCATCAAATGTTATGTAGGTCATGGGCCCTGTGGGTGGTCCTGACCCCCTCAAACAGCAAGTCCCTTAATATCTTCAAAACAGTTGAGATCCCCACCCTTAAACCATATATATTCTTGTTCCTTGTCTCAAGGGGCATCAAACGGTATGTAGGTCATGGGCCCTGGAGGTGGTCATGACCCCCCTTGAACAGGAAGTGCACGAATATCTCGAAAACGGTTGAGATCCCCACCCCTAAACCATATATATTCTTGATCCTTAAAGGGCATCAAAAGGTATGTAACGGTAGGTAATGGGCCTCAGGGTTAAATTTAATTTTTCAAAACCGTAATGCACATCTATGGAACAGTTCCTATCATATCCCAAGATATGATGTGTCTATCCATTAAATCATAAAAGGATTTCTAGGATCTATGTTTTTTTGAAGTGATAAACGTCAATTTTCTGCTACTTTTTGACTCCCTGGATGAAATTTAAATTTTTAAAACCTTACTGCACATCTATATAACAGTCCCTATCATATCCCAAGATATGATTGTCTATCCATTAAATCATAAGAGGAGCTCTTGGATCAATGTTTTGTTTTTTAGTAATAAACGTCAATTTTCTGCTACTATTTGACTCCCTGGATGAAATTTAAATTCTTAAAACCTTATTGCACATCTATAGGACAGCCCCAATTATATCCCAAGAGATGACGTAGCTACTCCAAAAGTTGTAAGAGGAGTTCTGGGAACCATATTTTTTGGCCAAAAAACGTCATTTTTTGTTGCCCACTGATCCCCTTAATAAAAAAAAAATTCTGGAACCTGATCACGCCTCAATATGACACCCCCAATCATATTCTAGAAGATCATTTGGCTACTGCCAAAAAAAAGTGACGTTTTTGAAACCAGTTTTTTTGTTAAAAAACGTCATTTTTCAGCCATTAAATGCCCCCCAGGACAAAATTGAAAATTCCGAAACCTTATTGCGCATCTATAGGATACTCTAAAACATATTCCAAAAGATGATTTGTCTACTGTTGAAAATGTAGGAGAAGTTCGAGGAAGAAGGTTTTTGTGGAAAAACGTCATTTTTCAGCCATTAAATGCCCCCCAGGACAAAATTGAAAATTCCGAAACCTTATTGCGCATCTATAGGATACTCTAAAACATATTCCAAAAGATGATTTGTCTACTGTTGAAAATGTAGGAGGAGTTCGAGGAAGAAGGTTTTTGTGGAAAAACGTCATTTTTTACCAATTATTTGACCCCCAGGACTAACAGAGAATTTTTGAAACCTTTTTACAAAACAACATGATACCCCAAATCAAACTCCAAGAGTTCAGTTTGCTGGTTTATAAGATGTAAGAGCAGTTTGAGAAAGTAAAACGTGACAGACGGACGGACGGACGGACGGACGGACGGACAGACGGACGGACGGACGGACGGACGGACTGACGGACGGAACAGGGTAACAACAATATACCTGAACTTTCTTTAGAAAGTGCGGGTATAATAAATAATCCTTATGGAAAGGAAAAAAAATTGCAAAACTTGTGTGGAAGCATCCTCAGGTAAGTGTAGATTAAAGTTTGTCCAAATATATAGAGAAAATTCTGCTTCTCTAAAACCAGTTAGCCAGAAAAGCTGTCACTTGTGTGAAAGCATTTTCAGGTAGTCTTCATTCAAATGATTTTAAATCATGATTCCTGGAGGTAAGGTGGAGCCACAATGTGGGGGGGGGGGGGGTCGAAATTTTTACATAGGAATACAAAGAGAAAAATCTTGGCCAGAAAATCTGTAACTTGTGTGGAAGCATCCTCAGTGTTGATTCATTCTAGTTTGTTCAAACCACGATTTCAGGGGGTAGGGTGGGGCCACCATGGGGGTCGAATTTTTTCAGAGGAATGTAACGAGTAATATCTTCTTTTCTAAAATCAATTAAGTAGAAAGGTATTACTTGAGTGGAAGCATCTTCCGGTTGAGTAATATATATAGAGAAAATAAATTTGATCGTTCTCTAAAATATATAGTATATAGTATTACTAATATGAAAACATTTTGATATTTGTTGATTCTCAGTTGTTTAGACTGTGGCTATAGACTGTAGACCTGGATAATTCTTGGGCCACACAAGGGGTTCAAAGTTTGATGTAGGTTTATATTTATATGAACAGTTGATTAACTAAATATTTTTTTGAGAATGGTAATGCTCAATATGTGATATAACTATGAAATCATCTAGTTACAAAAGGGGCTCAACATAAGAACATGGGTAGAAAATTTTAAAAATCTTTTAATACAGAATCTGTTTTGCTCATTCATTGTTCCAATATTTTGGATATGACTTCATGAACCTGATTTTATTATGTCTGATGATGCTCAGGGGAGCGATGTGGCCCATAGGCCTCTTGTTTTTATTGCAATGGATATCGATCAAGTCTCAGGAATGTTCATATCTTAATTTAATTTCATTGCAAAATGACGTCATTTCCGATTGTAACTTATTGACACAGACAGATTCTTTATACGTAGACGTTTCTGAAATAAAAAAAGAAAAAAAGAAAACAACCTGAGAAACATAAAACTATTGATTTTCATGCTTTATCTAAAAAAAAATGTCATACGAAAATCGTTCCAATATGCATAATACGACTAGTTGGAACAACCATTTGGTAAAATACACTTTAAATCGGTGATTTAAGTACAAAACCCATAATACATGTAACGGATAAATATAAGGCCTAATGGTTAACCATCAAATCAATCAAAAATTCCGATACTATCATTCATAATTAGCAGAAATAGCCGTCTTTACAGGATAGCCTGGTGAAGTCAAGCAAAAACAAAATTAATTAAAAGAAAACATCGATGTCTTTGGAAAGTTTGGTTTTGTAACAAGAAAAAAATATTATATTGATTCGGTTTTGGAATGCCATTTTGTAAGTTTTTTGATTTAACAATAAGAAATGCAGTCATGTATTTAACAATTCTTATTTACAACCACGTAAGAAATTGAGAGTTCATAAAATGACATGAACATATATTAGTAATCACGCATTTGAATATACAAGTCCATGCTAACAGAAATTCTATACTTTAGTTATATCACCTTACTATAATGTTACCGTGAAAGTTAAAGCAATATGAGCTGCAATTTTCATGTTGAATTTTTTGTTTACGAAAATGTTATTTTCTACTAAAATGACAGAAATATTATGGTTTTTAAACATCTTTTAGCCATATTTTTGTGTAAAATGCCGTTAAGAAGCCTTAATTGGAGCAAAATTGAATTATTGTCGTCCTGTACAAAAATTGATTTGCTATATATTCCTTAGAAGAGAAATCTTTCCTCTGACAAAAATTTATGATTTTTTCAAACCTTATTTATCATAAAAGTTTAAGTTATATGCAGACTTATCATACTAGCAGCTTTTTCCAGCAAAATAAAATTCCAAAAAATACAGCTCATATTGCCTTAAGCGGTGATAACGAACAGTGTTCAAAATCAGAATTCCAGAGGAAAAATACAAAACAGGAGCGGAGCAAACACGGACCTCTAAAAAAATTAGAGGTAGGATCAGGTTCCATGGAGGAATGAACATCCTCTGCTGGCTGAGAATTAAAATTAACAAATTAAGTGCAGGCAATGCTACAAAAACGATGTTCCTGGCAAGATGCACTTTAAAGAATTTGCTCCTTGGCAGTATCGGCAATGTGGTTTTCATCCAAGATTAAATCCAAATCGATTTGTAATTAACTTAATTAATTGTACTTAATAAATTGGAAGCATCGACTTGTACACCCAAATTCCTTCTGTAAAACAGATAATGCACGAACAGGAAAATTCACATTGAAAATAATCCGATTTCTTATCGCATTTTATGAATTTTTTCACTACTGCAAATTTCAGACAGCGAAAATTACTATGCACGAAAATGAAATTTAAAATCATAGATTTCTTCCTCGTTTTATTTTCTTCGAAATGATGTAACCAGAAAGGTGATTTCTTTCCTAAACTTCACATCAAAACCAATGTAAATAAATGGATTAACGATATGGTTAAATACATAAAACCTGGCAAAAAAGTGGTACAAATTCATGTGTACTGCCGTGTCCGCTATAGAAGGTTCCTTCAGAGCCATAGTCTGTGTTAACAAAGAAGGCAGAAACGAGATTATGTAAACAACAATTATACAGAAAACCGTCAAGCTCATGTTATGCTTCATCCGCGCCCGGGAAGAAGAACGAGATCCGCCCATCACCTCTCCTTCGTCGTTAACGGGAACTTCCTCCGGAAATGACGTCTCTTCCAGACGCGCGAACGAGTGATACACCCGCTTTAAGACGGGAATATACAGGCCTGCGGTGATAAAAATGTTCAGGAGTATCATGGCGAGCAAGAACCCAAAGTAACCTTTTTGGAAATTGTTTTTAGAACTGACATGACTGACAAAGCTACAGGTTGTTGTATTGTATGTTTTGTTACCGTAGTTCAGAGTCTGATTTGAAGTACCACTGGCATAAAAAGTTGGCAATCCATAGAATAAGGCCAACGCACTTACAATTAGAAGCGAGGCTCTTCTCATACCCCCGTTTAACTGTTTGGCGAAAGGGCGACATAGCATCATGTATCTTTGAAGTGCTATGACGAGTATCACGTGACCGGAAACTCCATTGTTGAAAATAACAAGAAAGGAGATGCATCGGCATAGTGCGTCGCTCGGATAATCGTACTGGTGCGAGTCCAGAAAGTGGAAAAATACAACGTTATTGACACATCCGGTGAAATCGACGACCGCCAGAACCGGTATGTAGTAACGATGAACCTGTCGCTTAATTCGAAAAATATACACCAGAAGAACGATAATGTTGCCAAGGGCCCCTAGACTGGCGGCCATGTAGTAAGTGGCGGTTGTGGGGAACACTTTGTTGGCGTAATCATCGACCAGAGAGTCGAGATCGGCATCCATTTTAGTCCAAGCTTACATACAGCCCTTTTTTATCAGCCTCGTTTACACATATTATTTTTTCTGTCAATCACCTGTTTTATTTATGTCCGATTTAAAAATGTGCTTGACTTCATACACTTAAAACATTAAACACTTGGTATCAATTACGGTGTCGAATGCAAAACATCCACACTACGACCTTTAAGAACATTTTGCACCGAGTAACAAACAATAGGTATCAAATTCAAAATCCTTGTCAATGGCGTTTTTTTCACAAAAAGATATGCCCTGAATTCGACACGCGAGTTTTTAAACTCGTTGACAGTACACTATAGATCCAAGCGAAGTCAATTAACATAACTCTACATCACAATGAATGGAAGGAAGTTCCTCCTTGTGTTAACATCCACAGAGATGCCGATGCAGATTTCTCTTTTTATTTCTCTCCTCGATTTCGTTTCTTCTCCTCTCGATAGTCAGAATGATAAAAAACAAGCTGCACGTGTTATGTATAATTCATCAAAGAGCGGAATCTAAGCACCGATTTTTTTCTTTTTTTCTGACTTTTTTTTCCTCAGAGGAAAAAACAACAAGCAAAATGTAAATACGGTTTGATAACAGCGCATAACAGGAAGAAATGTGGCGATTTCGAGAGAGAGAAATGTCGGTATAACGGTCAGGCTAGCACGCTTTCGAGTATCAATGACATGTTTGATCAATATGGAATGTTAGCTTAAATGATGAATCCGTCCCGTGCAGTGGTCGTCATTTTTCTCACGATGCACTTGTTGCAGTGCATCAGTTTAAACAAAACCTTTTTTTTGGTCTGGAGATAAAATCCGGGTTATATTGCAGAACTAGTCGGCAACAATAGTGTTTTATTATTGTGTATTTTATTATTTATTAGTGCTTTCATGTCTCGGCAAAAGTTGTCGAACATGTTACAACCAATAGAAAACAGGCGGTTGTCAACGATATCCCGGACTTACTGAGTATATAGAGACTCTGAATATGAGTGTAACTAAATGTAGGGCATTCTGGGATTTGTTGCCCTTGGAAAAAATCAATTATTCGAGAGAGATGCTGATTTTGAGTTTCACACCTGTCGCTTGCATTGTAATAAGCCGTGGGGTTGAGGTGATGATAATCTATTACTTTATAATAAAATGCAAAGTTATTTTAACCCCCCCCCTTTTTTTTTTACATGAAATGAAATCAATATTATTTGACATGTGATTGACTAAAACAAATTCAGAGCAGAAATTTCAGTAAGTCGACAGCATGGCGGCGATTGATTATATGAACAATGTGAGTTAGTATTACAGCTAGAGCACCGTTTGTAAAATATACATCAAAGCAAATATTTGAAGAGTCAATTCCGCTCATAATACACTTTATACAGGAAATCATATGAAAGGCCAACGAAACTCAGATAATAACAGTAACTTGGTTTATCTGAGCAAAATAAACCCAAATTATTTATTGCAATACATTAATGAAGTTACCACTATATAACTGTTAGTAATAACTCGAAAATTTGGTATATTTATTGTAAAGTCTATACATGAAGTAACATGTGGTTTTTATGGAGAAATGAACATTTTTCAATAAAAGTGGGAACAATACACAGTCCTCTTTAAATCGAAAGGGAGTGTCCCTAAAAAGTAGACATTTATGTTATATAAAAATGGCAAATATATTAACTCGGTAGAATTTGAGTATTTTACTTTTAACTTACTATTTTTACTTATATGTATATTTTCATTCAATGATAATAAGAAAACTGTGAACGCAGAGTATGCGAACGTCTGTAAATTGACTTTTTTCTGGCATGGAGATCTCGACGAGATTACGTATCTACCACTTGATGTAAAGCGAGCAACTGTGTGGTATTTGAAATTCAGGAAGATGATTTTTAAATGTATATTAAAATCTTGCCTATTGACCTAAATCGGCGTAACTCAACACTAATATCCCTGTGGTGTTAAGTTACTCCGAATTAGAACTATAGGCCATTGAAATCGTCTCCCTTGATCAAAATTAGGTCCCTCTACCAGAATCAGTAGACTATTTTGTTACGCTTTTTAAGGCAAAATGTGAGAATTACATTGATTATTTCATATGTTTATATAACTCAAATTATATTTGCAACAAAACGGGACTGAAACGAACAAAATGTTCGCATATAATTAGGTTGTTGAATATTGAATCCGTTTTAGAAGCGATGCTGCTTTTTTCTGTGATGCTTCTCACTTTTGGAAAGTACGATAGAAAAAAAAAAGAAGATACAGTTTACCCGTAAAAAAATCTTTAAATATCATGCAGTTTCTGAACAACATAACATAACATACAACATCCTCTACTTATACAGAGAGTAGAACATAGATACATAATTAAGTCAGAGAATCCAGTTATTAAAACAATTGAACACAATTAACAAAATGTCAAGTAAAGTTGTACAATTTCAATCTTGCACATTCTTGAAAACAGACGTGACAGAGGAAGATAGTGCAATACCCCGGGGTCACGCTGTATAGTTCACACAATGGTGTAAAACAATTCTTTAATTCATGAATATTTTAAAGGCGCCTTTGGCTTATAAAACATATATTTATCGCGACATTTAAGGTGGCTCACTACACCTTGACATCATTTCTCTTATCAGCAGAAAGTTACGTTATTGTGGAAAACAATATGAATGCAGAAAAGTTACAATAGTCAATCAAGCCAAAAAATAGGCAATTTTGAATTTAAAAAAATTTTCAAAAGATTTATTCAGTAAAATTCAGTAAATATAAATTGATTCTGGTTGTAACGCGGCACTTGATTGGATAGAAATTTATTTAAATTTGTATAAACTGGTTTGCTTGTCACAAGACACGTCACAATGCACCAACGTCAAACAAAGTACTAATTCGCTTGACGTAAGGTTTAAAATTTTGAACAGTTTAATATCTGTTTTTAAAAGTGAAACGCACTCAATTTGTACCGTAAATTACAAAAAATTAAATTATAAGGAATGTACTCAATATCTACCCAAGTTATACTCGTATAATCTGGGTTGTAGCGATTTACGCTTTATTATAATCCGCTTCACGGATTATAAAACGAAAAAAGCCCCAACCCAGGTTATACTCGCATAACTTGGGTAGACATTGAGTTCATTTCTTAAATGAACTAAAGGCCAAGGCGGTTTGCACTCGCGGTAAACTTTCAGTGCACAAGTCCGATACTATAACCACTGAGATAAGTTGATAATCAAGGAAATCGACTGAACCGAGCAATTTAACCAAACATTACATTCGTAACTGCCATCTTATGACGTTGCGTCTTAAAAACAAAATTTCTTAATGTAGTGAGCTACCTTAAAAAAAATTAAAATACATGCAGCATATTTGGCATGTATACGTAAAAGAACGAAAATAACAAACATGCAGAACTCAAATATAAAATTTCTGTTGCTGAACTCATGGCCATAAACTGACTCTCTAATATTGGTGATCATTTAGAAACCAAAGGTCAAAGATACATTAACAAGCTGTGGCAGTCGTTTTATAATGGCGGAAAAGACCCATTTACTTGCATCCATCATCAAAATTGTCAAAAATTGTTACAATGAAATGGACGATTTCTATAAAATGATCGTGATTCACATAATCATCACATATCGAAATAATACTGTAGAACAGAGCCCAAATCATACATTTATCTGGTTTCGTGATCTATATAATACATAACTTTCCGGATTGTTTCAGGCTTTGTGACAAAGTTTTGTGTAATAATACTTGAAGGCTTTTAACACAATATTGTATTCATTGTGAGCAACGGCTCTTGCCCTTATAATATAACTTCCCTACTCGTGATAGGCCATCTAATATCCTGCTTTAACATATAATTTATGGTACATTGATCTTAAACTTGATTCCATGTACAGTTGCTATAATTTCATATTCTAAATATTATAAATGTATCGTAGTTAGCCTGTTTAAAACGTTGCAGATCTGACACAAACTTGTTATCCATCAATGTCTACATTATCTTTATCTTAAGGCAAACTTACATAACTTTTCTAGCTGCTTTGAAGCAGATCTAATTATGATGAAACTAATATTTTACGTACATCTGGATAAAAATCTGTAATAATCGAAGGAGGCACTGTGAAGTGGAAATATTATCGATATTGCTCACATAGACTAAAAAGAATAATGAATACTCAGACAAAAACTAAACAGAAGTAAGTGTTACCAATGTTTAGTACGTCATAATGAAGCTGGATCTTTCAAACATAGAGAGATGTCATAATTATCACAGCTGCCAGTCTGAGTTAACTCAAACAGCATATCAAACGAATATCAACATTGCGCCTGCTCTGACACGGGAATAAGACAGCTGCTTTGAATATTTCGTAATTAACTCAATGGAAGGATGAAACAAATAAAAAAAATTGGAACTTCGTCTGACTATGTAATGTTAACCTCATAAACAAACACAGCACCAGTTTTTGAGTTCTCTGCGGAATTTCACATCGAAACAGATATAGATGAATGGGTTTAAAACGTGGTTAAAGAGGTAAAATCTCAGAAAGAAGTAGTACAGGTTAAAATGTATCATTGTGTCCGTGATCTCTGGCTCCCCGAGGGCTAAAGTTTGAGTAACAAGTGATGGGAGAAACGAACACATGTATACGATAATGATCACTAATAATGTCACACTCATGTTATTTTTCATCCGCGCCTGTGCAATGGTACAATTGTCCCCGTGGTCAGCCTCAGCGTCATCAGCGCTTTGGTTCACGGACGGCGTCTCACAATCCACTTCCGCTTTGAACGTGTTTTGACTCATGAATGACATTCTTTTGAGGCGTGAGAAAGTATGGTATATTTTCCGAATCACTGGGAGATACAGACATCCCGTAACAATAATGTTTAACAGAATAAGCGCTAAAAGGACCCCGAAATACACGTGTCGGAAAAACGTTTGGGACTCGGTACTGCCCATGTTACTGCTGTATGTACAACTTGCCGTGGTGACATTCACACCATTGTACGACATGATCGTCTCAAGCTTTCCGCTCGAGAATAAGACAGGGGAGGCATAAAGCAGTGACAGCAGGCATATAACGACAATAGCCAGGCGTCGTAGTGGCCTGTTTAACTGACGACCAAACGGCCGGCATAAAATCAAGTATCTCTGTAGGGCGATCACCAGTATGATGTGTCCGGAAACTCCGTTATTGAAAATCACCATAAACGAAAGAAGCCGGCACAAAATATCACTCGGGTAGATGAACTGGGTGGCGTCGTCTAAGTGAAAGTAGACGGCGTTCGTCACGCAGCCAATCAGATCGACACAGGCCAGGATGGGGATGAAGTACCTGTTGTCCTGTTTTTTCATACGAAAACAATACACTAGAATGACACTGATATTTCCCAATCCGCCCAGGGTGGCCACTATAATGTATATAACCGTCGTCGGCCGCACCTTTTGTGCATATTCCTCGTTCAGACTTTCAAGATCGTACATTTTCCTCGTGGAATTCACCTCCATAGAACATCTCACTGGTGGTGAACGGTATCGTCTGCGCGCGAGAGAGGAATTTCACGAGGAAATAATAATTTTTCTCCCGCGTGTAAGTTACACCGGAACCAACTGAGTAGCTGCACTCACAACATTCCCTCTCGTGAGAACGCTGCGCTTCCCGACACTTAGGGGGAGAAAAAGCTGTCCCGTGTTTATTTTTGTAAACGATTTAGCTACATGTAAGGTCCTCCCATATAGAACGACGCAGGGCTATTTAAAATGATTATTGTGGCGAAACGGTGATAAAAATAGCGATCTGTGTTGACCTTAAACAAGGTCGTAAGATTAAACAAAGAAATGTTATCTCTGGGAGATCGTATTACATGCAATGTTCACGTAAGAAAAAATGTCGGGATTTCCTGAGTAAGTAAATTTAATCCTCAAAGGAAAAGTGGAAGCTCTGGAAATAAAATCGATTCGTCATAGAACTTTGATGGCTAATTATTTCGTTATTGATCTTGTTTGTAAAATATTTAAATACTTGGTGTATTGATTTTCCTTTTTTTTGTGACAACGTCCTGGGACAGGCAGGTGAAGTTTAACCTTTAAACTGAAATTTAAAAAAATCGAAACCAAGATGAAATAGAAAAGAACGGAAAATAAACAATCAGGCACATAACATCGTTTTTGAATGTGGGGAGGGGGCCACTCAGCCAAAAAATCTTGACAAGCCCCCCCCCCCCCCCCCCTCCAAAAAAAAAACAAAAAACATTTCTTTAAGAAAAAAGGCAATCCTAATCCGGGGTGGGAGGGGGGGGGGGTAGCGTAAAGTTCTTACAATTTAAATTTCCTAAATAAAAATTGCCTTCCTTTAACTTCAATCCTTACATGCTTCCAAAACAATGTGACCGGGGGGGGGGGGGGAGGAGGAGGAGGACAGGACAACTTCATGTAATTTAATTTTATTTGTCAAATTTAACAATTTTTTTTTTTGCTTTATTGCCTCACTCTCCACGCGCCTGCAATATAAAAATAAATATCTGATGAATAGATCATTTGTTCTGCTATCAAAATTCAAAATTTACATTTACGCACATTAACAGTAAAACACACACATCTTTAACTGTGCAATTTGAACACGTAGATATCATTATAAGCATGCCCTCTTTAATACTCTGATGCACTCTAAATGAATTCTTAATTTATCAGTTTATCGAAACACTGTAACAGCTAATTTCAGTTTGAAGCATAGGATGTCCTTGCCGTTTTAAGTACATAAGAAGTAAACACTTGATGATTTTTCCTTACACCCCCTGAACGCGGCTTTTCAAATAAACAAATCTCACGCGCGTTTCCCACAGATACTGTTGTCTCTTTTTCCGATTCACATACGACGCAATCTATTAATTAACAATCTAACAATTTACGAATTGTTGTTTGATTCACTGTGTGTTTCCCGTTCATTTCGATTTTAATATTTTTCCTGAATATACAAATCTACTATCATTTCCTGTACGCCCTTGTCTGACTTCCTGACTCAGAAAATAATATTTAATAATAACAATATAAATATATCCGTAACCTTTTCCTGTAATCGTATAAAAGGGAAAATGGTCGTGTATGTGCGTGTGTTTATTCTACATGTAACTTTAAATTCTGAGACAAGCGCGTGTTTGTGTATTACATGTACTTGAATGACAAGCTTATTGTTAAAGCTTATTGCAAATGTTAATTTAAACTCAAAGAACACACGTGTTGTCTAAATAATTATTTGCTTTGTAAGCAAATTCTGTCCTGATACATATTTTCTTTTAAAAAAAAAAACCCCCAATCATTTAGACTACGGGGAGGGGGGTGCTTTTTTTTTTCTTTTTTTTTTGGGGGGGGGGGGTGTTTTTTAAAACTAAATTGTTATCGAACACTGATATATATTTAAGTATTAAATTACTGGTTTTAGACATAATGTGTAAACTACCGACACGTACACTTTTCTCTGGCAAAATGTTTAATGATTTTTCACCACAAAAGTCTCTAAAAATCGATCTGTATGAATAAATATGAAATATAAGAATGGTTGTAGAAGGTTAGGATATCCTAACTTAAGATGTTCCTAAGTTACCGTCGAGCTACATCTTAAGGCGTGTCATAAGTTGATCTTAGGGTGTTCCTAACTTTTTTCCTAAGTCATATCTTAGGAGCACACTTAGGTCATATCTTAGGAAAGTTTAGTGAACATGCCTGCTGAAAAAAGTGTGGCCATTACATGAATATAAGAAATTTCATTATCAAATTTATAAATGATATTTTCTAAACTTTAGATTGCGATCTTTATCTTTATATGTTAATTAATGTTATGGTAATTATTTATCACTGCAGCCCGGATGACCAGGCTACGCTATACACATATGCTCATGTTGAATTTGAATTCGTTTAACGTATATAATAAAGGTATGTACATGGGAATTCTGGTTTAAAAATATATAAATATTTATATTGTGTAATATAAATTGTTTCCGTTTATTTTTATGTACATTACGAAATACAAGCAAGCATCTCTTTTTTTCAGTAGGTCATATTTTGATAGACGAAAAATATGCACGCTTATGCTGAAGATTGTGAATTTATATTCTTTGGAAAATTAAACACATGGTTTGATAGGTTTCTGTTTATTTCCGAAATCCTTCCGAAAAATATATTTGCCTTAAGCATAAAATATCATCTCGCTTTGCTTATATATCTTACCTCCAGCTAAATTGTAAGGAATTCATTGGTTAATCTAATAATCGGTCTATAGATAACGATGAACTATATTTGTGGAACAAAGCTATAGAGTAATATGAAGTGCATGGCATTCATCATAAGAATACTTTTTATGGCGGCGCAATCACTTACAAACACGCCTTCCTGGGATGAAACAAGAGTTCTTTGAATTCGTCATAATCTTAAGTACAAAAACGTTTCTGTGAAGTGTTTTCAAGTAAAGCATTAAAGCATTGAGGAAAAACTTCCTGTATTACTGGTGCTTGTTTATATTACAATGAGCTTGTTTTTTAAAGTTAGTTTTTTATTAACTTCCTGACGATAATAAAAGAGCTTTAACAATTTTAAACAAAAGTGGCAGGGTTTTTATCTTTTCAAAGGCTTTAAGATTTTCGCGCATAACATACATACAATGTCATGTATATATACTATTTGTTTTTTTTAATCATGACGATGGTTTTGGTGGGTAGGGTTAAGTCAATACATAAGGAGGCTGAGTGGCAAAAAAATTATCCTTCAGATCTACCTTCAAATCTTAGAGATAATTTCTTTAGCTATATGAAGAAAAATAAAAACATATATAAATTCAAATATTCTCTATTTTTATAAAGAAATATTCTTCTCAGGGAGATAAAAATAATCTCAAAATGGCCGCGACAATTCAGCTCTATTAATATTCCCTCTGTTCTTACTAAAACTGCCTTGTTGAATAGCTTACCCAACTAACAGTGACCAGACTATAAGCAAAGTGTGCATTTTAAGGTTTGTATAATTATCTTCTGATAATTTCCATCATTTCACAGAAGAGAAATGGAAGTTGATAATTTTTAATTGTATTAAAAATTTTCTAGATGCCATGTTATCACAAAGAAAATTATTATTCAAACACTGATTTTATATTTGAATTGAAGTCTAGAATTTGACAAAGCGCCTTGCATTTCCATTAGCAACCTGTTGTTATAACTGAATCAGCTGCAACATATAATACGTTTATTCCAAAAAATAAAAGACTCAAAACAAAGTTTTGTTATACATTTTGTTAATATTCTGTTAAAATAATAAACTTGTCATGTAAAATTTGAAGAGTTACAGTCCGCAATCTCCTTGCCCCCTAATATTATATCCTGCTTCAAACATGATTGTTACTAAAAATGAAATCGACGATAACTAGCAATCTGAAATTCAAACAAAACACCTACTATTTCAGATAGCGTAACATTTGTAGCAACAGTTTTCAAACGATTCTTTATACATGTACAATTATACAAAGGAATGATACATATGATCGCCATTTTTATCTGTGAGAGTCATTTTTCTTATCACAAAGGCAGTGAACATTTAGCGCCTTAGAATATAATTTTGAATTTATCAAGTCATAAACTACCCTGATAGTGAGATTATTGTCAATAGCTATAAATCATAAAAGCACAGTCAACAACTTTTAAAAATAAAATCAGCACAATTAATATATACCAGCCACGTTTTCCCCCCTGACATATGTCAAGATAATGTCATCGCTATGCACTGTCATTCATTTGGTATTCTTGGTAATATCTTAAAGACCAGCACTAATTTCAACACCGTATTTTTCTTTCCCCTTTCCTGTTTTGATTTTTTTTTATAATTTTATGTCGTTTTCTAATTATTGTTTACCAAATAATGCCCTCTCCTTGCTTGCATTGAGTACTTTCGGTTTGTTCCACAACAGAACTTCCGGAGTTCTTTCCGGAACTTGGTGTCGTAGAACCAGTAGATGTACGGATTAGCGATATGGTTTAGCAGGTTGAAGCGGAGGCAGAAGAAATAGATGTTAAGGCGGTACCCTGTAACGTGAATCCTGGTCGCAAAGCTGTGAATTTGGGTGACTAATGACGTCAGATACGAAACTACGTAGACAATTATTATCACCATGAACATGACGCTGATTTTTTTGCGCGCCTTCTGTTCACGACTTGTTTCGGGAGTGGCCGGGAGTGAACGCTCGCTGCTGCAGCTTGGTCGCGAACTTGACCCTTGTCGAGGAATTTCCGACATGATTATCTTTTCGACACTTGAGCTTTGCGTGTCCCTGGAGGTAACTCGGGTGTCTCCATCCACAACGCGACTCGCTCTGTAGCTGGGTCCATTGAACGGTGAGAGTGTTCGATAGATCGTTTTGGTCACGGGGATATATAAACCGGATGTTACGATAATGTTAATAAACGAGATAAGCAGCAACGTTCCGAAGTAGGGAACCATCACACCAGATCCATGCGAACCGTCGTCGAAATGACAAATGGACACTGAGATGTTCCGAGTTTCATTTCCTGTATTTAGTTTTTCTGTTGTTTGATAAAGTCCTCCAAATTTCAAGACAGGAGCTGCATATCCAGATGAGAAAAGAAATATGATCCCAACAGCTAATCTGCAGTACCATAGTGTCAGCTGCTGACCAAACGGACGGCAAATCATGAGGTACCTCTGAAGGGCGATTGTTAAAATCAAGTGGGCGGAAAATCCGCCGGACATTATCATAAGAAACGAAGTGGTTTTGCACAGGTGGATGCTTGGGTAGACGAATCGCATGGTGTTGTCCAGGTGGAATTGGGTCACGTTGGAAAGACATCCTATGAGGTCCACCAGGGCGAGGATAGGGATGAAGTACCTTGTCCCGCTTTTGTCGGCGATATACCTGGAATACATCACTAGGACAATGGTATTACCAAATACTCCAAACGCTAACTCAATCAAGTGAGTTACTGTATTTGGAAGAAGTTGCTCCGAATACTCTTCCGACAAACGAACCCTGTCTTCTATGCTGGTACTCGCCATGTTGTTGGTGCGTCCTGGTTTGCTTTGTGTCTCAAAATGAGTCAAACGGTGGTTATGAGGAAACTCACTCATAGTCTCTTCTTTATAAAAGTATATGGTAACTGGAGATAACAGAGAAAACTTAGCATCGACAAGAGCATACTCAACATCTTCAAATACCCCTTACCAGGAAGCTGGTTGTGTTTTTAGGACGTTTTGTTTCGTTAAGTCGTGCTTTAGATCCGTCCTGCGAACAAATAATGTAGTATACCACTCTCTTAACATATTGACCGTAAAGTGGCAGTGATCTTCGAGACCATATTTTCTCCTTAATAGACAAAATATAAATTTCAATTGTGTATTGTTTATTTTGTTTGATGTTAAAAGGATTATGACAAGTATAAAGCTTTTAATTTCAAATGACATCATTTTAATCTTTTCATTTGCTCCCTCTATAGATTAAAAATCAATCAGCTTTTTATCTAATACCTTTTCCATATGCATCTATCATTGTTTTACACATACATATTTTAGATTGTTAGCCAAAAGTCTTTTTGTAAATGTTATTTTGATTTTCTACGCTTTTCCGAAGCGTATTGTGACTGTGAAGTGAGATGAATTATATAGCGGCAAGCACCGTAAGCTCTAACGGCAACGCCTGGACGAAAAGAATACTGCTACCTTTTGCATACTAAAAATTCTTGTCATCAGATTCGTACCCACAATCCCGTGTAATTTGCAAATGGTTACCAAATAATCTCACGAGAATAGGTAAAATGTATTTAAAGAATGTCATGGCTTGAAAGAAGAATGATTAAAACACTCTGCTGATTCTTAAAAAAATGGCTGGCATCTATTTATTTTACATTATTTTCTTGGTTAATTGTTCGGAGCTTTGTTACTTAGAAGGAAACGGAAACTGTCGAATGAAATTCCATTGAATTATGTCACATTTACGCATTTGATATAAATATGATGTAATTATAATAATTTTACAACAACTGCTTAAAGTTTGCATTTAAGTTCCTGCGATGAATACTATAGTCTGTTCCAAGATAATTTTGCCGCACATTTTCTTTATTTTTTTTCTATGTTTATAAATACCTCTGGGTTCAAAATAGTCTACGGGGATTTTGCATTGCATCAGCATGAAATAACCCGGATGAGATGAAAACTTGAAAAATTCTCCGAGGTATTCCGAGTGAATTCCGAAAGGGGAAAAGATGTAAACATTCCCCATTATAAATCTCGTAAGAAATCGGGTTTCGTTTCTGCGTGTTTTTATGAGTGAAAAACGTTAATGTGTCAATGAGGATATCTTGGAAAATTTCTCTTTCATCGATTTTAATTGCACTTCTTTTACAGGTATGTGTATTCTTATCAAATATCGTCAAAATGTGCGGCATCAATATCTTTGGACAGACTATAGTAAAATCATCTTACGTCATTGCCACCAGCCATAAAAGTATGATCTAACTGGAATCTTTTAATGAAAGGTACACCGCGACTTAAAATACTATCAATAGTATGACCCCCTGTTCCTTTGTACCTTATTGCAAGTGAGTTAATACCCATATCCCCAACCTACCTTAAATCGTCATCGTCAATAAGAAGCTGATGGAATCGACGGACAATAGAGTGTCCGAGAATCAAAATTTAGTTGAATTCATTGTTAGAGTATCAGAAAAGAATTATGATGAAATTGTTTGGAGTCGATCAGTGACCAACAAAAGACAATATACTAAGCTTACCGTTTGAAATTTTAAAAGAAATAGTTCGAAGGAACAGAATTGATATTCAAATGTGTTACCCGTGCGGCGTCCTGAAAGAAAGAGAATCAGCGCGTCTTTCTAAGCAAAAACAGTCGTTCGAATCCGTAGTTTAAATTTCATTGGTCAAATGATGACACAAAAATTACGCGACCAAATACAGCATTCTACTTCTTTATGATACACATTAAAAAGTGCGATAACTGGTAAGCCAAAAACTGTCATATCAATATAAATAAAGCATTTAAAGGAAACCTAAAATTTCTTTATGCATAAGTTTTAAAAATTCATAAACTTCTGTTAATCAGTCCTTTAAGCTTTTTGTATAAATTAAAAATGAATCTTAATCAAATTGTCAAAAGACTTTTACAACAAAAGTGTCTTTATGTTTAATACTTTATTTCTAAGTCAACATTTTAAAACGTAATCTATTCGTTAGATTATTCAATTACTGTTGTACAACTCAAGCGAGTCTGTTAATTGTCAATTGGTATGACAAATAAGTTTCAAATCACATGAAGGAAGAACTAAAAAATGAAAATGTCATTAGGGGAAAAGGCTTTTTTATACACATCATGACATTTCTAATGGAATCTTCCACAGCACAATCTACGTAATTCCTTCCGAAACTTGGTGTCGTAGAACCAGTAGATATACGGGTTAGCGATATGGTTAAGCAAATTGTAGCGTAGAAAGAAGTAATATATGTTGAGTCGGAATCCTGTCAAATACATAGGATTTACGAAAGTGTGGATCTGTGTGACTAGCGACGTCATGTACGAAACTACGTACACAATAATAATCACCAGAAACATGACACTGATTTTTTTGCGCGCTTTCTGTTTTCGACTGGTTTCCTGGGTGGCAGTTTGTTCAGCTCTATGGCTGGTTGCAGGTTTGTTCCCATGTTCTTTGCCCTGAACATTGGAAGTCAAGAGTGTTCGATATATAGCTCTGGTCACAGGAATGTATAAACCGGAAGTCGCTATTATATTAATGAACGTAAGAAATAGAAGGGTTCCGAAATATGGAACCATCACACTTGATTCTCTCTTGTCGTCAAAATGGCAATACAATAAGGTGATGTAACGAGAGGAATTTCCTGAATTGAATTTTGTCATTCTTTCATATAAATTTGCGAACTTTAACACAGGGGCCGAATATCCAAATGAAACACCGAAGATGACCACTATGGCTATTCTGCAGAACCTTTTGGTCATTTGTGGACCCAGAGGGCGGCAAATCATCAGATACCGCTGCAGGGCAATTGAGAAAATCAGATGAGCTGAAAATCCCGCAGTCAAAATCATAAGAAACAGTAAAATTTTGCACAGAGCAACGCTTGGGTAGGTGTACATCATTGTGTTGTCCAGGTGATATTCGATCACGTTTGACAGACATCCAAAAAGGTCCACAAGAGCCAGAATAGGAATAAAGTACCTCGAACCGCTCTTATCGGCGATATATTTCGTGTACATTATAAGAACAACGATGTTTCCGAATACTCCAACTCCACCCTCAATCAAGTGGATCACGGTATTAGGGAACATTTTCTCCGCGTTTCTCTCCGTCAGTAGGACTGCTATGGATTCATTCGCCATGGTGTTCCTTTCTTGTTTTCAGCCTTTTAGTAGATTGAAATAATGCGCACCAGAGAAAAAAGCTTATCATATTTTATTTGAGTGTATTTGTAGTAGACTGGATAATGAGCACCTGAAAGAGAGCTTATCTTAAAATTTATGTGAGTGTATGGTAGTGTAATTTTATATCGTCAACATTCTTACATCTACTAGAGGATACTTAATGTCTTTAAGTGTTTGTCCTTTACCAGGAAGCTTAGTACGTGAATTTCGGATTTTTTGTTACATGTACGATTGTTTCATTAATCACTTCCCATTTTTTCCAACAAGTCTATCTAACAGCACCAAACTGTTATTTGATATTGAGAAATTTTTTATTGTGTTTTTTCATGGAGTTACAAATTAGAGACCTTGGTTGCAAAGGAAGGGGAACGAAAGAAAAGTTTTCATTTTCTGTCAATTAATCTATTTATTCATGACTGCTTATTTTTTTGGTGTTATTAATTTAAAGAATGAATTCAATATTTATTTGTTTTATACATTTACGATATAAAATGGTTTGGGGCAGTTTACGCTTTTTAAACCTTGAAGGGTTTAAAAAAAACCGTAAACTGTTTCAAACCACTTTATATGGTACAAAATTAATAAATATAGAATTCATTGCTTATAATTTAATTTTTTTGCTCTTCTTTGTAGATAAAAACGGTCATTTGACCTTTAAAATGACGTAAAATTGTACAAAATTCAAACGTAACGTCGGGCGTATTGAAACGTTTTCGACGTTAGTCTTACTATAACGCAACAAACATTTTTTATACGATATAAAATAATTTTTAAGCCAACCAGACAGCGCGTTAGAACCAGAATTCAATTATATGAACTTGCATGTTTTACATTTTACTCCTTATTTCATGCCTTATACGATATATCTAATGCTTATGTACACAGTAGGTTGATACCAGGTTTATCACCTTTAGTTAGCAATATGTTCAAATTTTGATTTTAAATTCTATAATTAGAGAGGATTAACAAACCAACGTGTTCACACATATTTAAATGGTTCTAAATAAGATATAGTCTAGAACATTTTTTTTTTGAATTAAACATATGTAGTTTCTGGAAAAAAAAATATTTTCAGTTATGATTTCTACTGATTAATTTTTTTCTATCAATCAAATAAGTTACCGACAGTATAGTCCAAACAATATGATTAGAGAGTGGATATTGTATCCATGGCGTTGTCTTGTTGACGTCATGCAGAGAAAAAGCAATCCACATTGCAGAACAATTTGATTTAATCAAAGTAAAACAGAGCATCATACCACAGTCACAAAAAGTTATTGTTTCTTTAGCATATATTCAATAATCGTCTCTCTTTTAAAACGAACAGAAAGGACTAGAAATCAATATACGTTTAATTAATTAAGTTATGGGCATTTTTTTAATCTCGGGAAATGAACAATAAGGCTTTATTTCTAATCGAATGATCAAAAGAATTTTACCTTGGCATTTTGATGCTAGCCGAAATCGTTCGTCCAACTTTGTATAAAATTGTGTTGGGAATTTATATCTTTAAAAATGGAGGCCCCATGGACAATCATTCTTTTGATGTATGCTACCCCGTTGTTGTTGGTCGAAGCAGGGTACTTCAATGGCGGACCAGGATTGAACGAACTTGCTATTTCTTCAGAAATTGCGCCTACAAGGGCCTGCTCTGTGATCGGAAATATAGACACCTTATTGCAGTGTTTTGCAGGGTGTATGAAGAAGTTTCGACATTTCTACATGTTCGGCAGAAATTCAGCGACTCTCACGTGCTTCTGTTGTAAGGACCCTCCTCAATTGCCACTTCCAGGAACCGTATTTAATACTTACATAGCACGTCAGTACACTTTTTTGTTTGCTAAATGAAACATTTTTTTAGCTCACCTGAGCTGAAAGCTCAAGTGAGCTATTCTGATCACATTTTGTCTGTCGTCCGTCTGTCCGTCCGTCTGTCCGTCCGTCTGTCCGTCCGTCTGTCCGTAAACTTTTCACATTTTCAACATCTTCTCAAGAACTACTAGGCCAATTTCAACCAAACTTGGCAAAAATCATCCTTAGGCAAAGGGGATTAAAAGTTGTGAACATTAAGGGTCACACCCGTTTTCAAGGGGAGATAATTAGAAATTAATGAAAAATTTCGAGAAATTTTCAAAAATCTTCTTCTCAAGAACCAGAAAGCCAGGAAAGCTGAAACTTGTGTGGAAGCATCCTCAGGTAGTGTAGATTCAAAGTTGTGAAATTCATGACCCCCGGGGGTAGGGTGGGACCACAATGGGGGGGGGGGGGGGTCGAAGTTTTACATAGGAATATATAGAGTAAATCTTTAAAAATCTTCTTTTCAGAAACTAATCAGCCAGGAAAGCTGAAACTTGTGTGGAAGTATCCTCAAGTAGTATAGATTCAAAGTTGTGAAAATCATGACCCCCGGGGGTTAGGGTGGGGCCACAATGGGGGGTCGAAGTTTTATATAGGAATATATAGAGTAAATCTTTAAAAATCTTCTTCTCAGAAACTAAACAGCCAGGAAAGCTGAAACTTGTGTGGAAGCATCCTCAGGTAGTGTAGATTCATAGTTGTGAAAATCATGACCCCCAGGGGTAGGGTGGGGCCACAATGGGGGGTCGAAATTTTACATAGGAATATATAGAGTAAATCTTTAAAAATCTTCTTCTCAGAAACTAATCAGCCAGGAAAGCTGAAACTTGTGTGGAAGCATCCTCAGGTAGTGTAGATTCAAAGTTGTGAGAATCATGGCCCCTGGGGTAAGGTTGGGGCCACAATAGAGTGTCGAAGTTTTACATAGGAATATATAGAGTAAATCTTTAAAAATCTTCTCAAAAACTAATCAGCCAGGAAAGCTGAAACTTGTGTGGAAGCATCCTCAGGTAGTGTAGATTCAAAGTTGTGAAAATCATGATCCCTAGGGGTAGGGTGAGGCCTAGCTGCAATAATGTAGCCCTCTCCCGATTTTTTTTTTTTTTTGGGAGAGGGCTACAACTCCATAGGATCTCCGTAATGGTGCAAGTGCGGGAGTGATTCACTCCCGCAACGATTTCGTCTCAAATCGTTTATAAATGACAATAACATTTGCATTTCTTACCTGAACTCAAACGTTGTAGATGTCTATGGCATAAATTAATCCAAAAATATCAAGTATAGTCCATATATCGGTTATTTTTCGTGTATGTCAACAACGAAAGTTGAATTTGTCCGCCATGTTTACCGACCTTGACCGGTTTTATTTTTGGACAGCCAATGAGAATTCAGGAGCGGATCTTGAACTGAATATAGGAATTCCCCTATTTTAAAAACATAATTAACGCGGTAAATATAAATTTTCCATTATATACCATTTCCTTAAATGATGTTTTAGTGATATAACGAGGTAAGATCGATTATTTACACTGACATTCACGTTATCAAGCCCATCAAAACTCCAAGCGTACATCCATAAAATCACGCGAGAACTGTCATGGCTGCTGAAAAAGACGACTGGTAAACATGCTGATGTGTTTTATCTGGTTTTGGTTTATATACGGTTAAATTGTTCAACCTGAATTAAAAAATCATTTTATCTAAAGGAAGTCAAATATAAAACAGATCTTTTCAGACCGAAGTCAGCCGCATTAAAAAATTAATTTTGCACCATTACGGAGATCCTGTGGAATTGTAGCCCTCTCAAGTAAACATCAGATATAAAAAATCGGAGAGGGCTACATTATTGCAGCTAGGTGAGGCCACATTGGGGGGGGGGGGAGGTGTTAAAATTTTACATAGGAATATATAGAGTAAATCTTTAAAAATCTTCTTCTCAGAAACTAATCAGCCAGGAAAGCTGAAACTTGTGGGAAGTATCTTCAGGTAGTGTAGATTCAAAGTTGTGAAAATCATGACCCCTGGGGGTAGGGTGAGGCCACATTGAGGGGGGGGGGGGTGTTAAAGTTTTACATAGGAATAAAGAGTAAATCTTTAAAAATCTTCTTCTCAGAAACTAATCAGCAAGATGATTCTTTATAATTGTTAAGACTTTGGCTCCAGGACAATTCTTCGGCCTCACAAGAAGGTTCAGAGTTTGATGTAGCTATATATCCCATATATAAACAATTGTAAAGGATCTTTTTGAGAACTGCAATACTCAACATGTGATATGACTATAAAATTGAAGCAGGCAGCTATTTTTTCATTAGAATCTTTTTGTATTACTGTTTTGGGTTATTGCCCTTGATTTATTGATTCTTGATTATTTTAATTAATTCATCCACTGTTAACCAATTATTGTGATGATTATTTTTATACAATAATAAATATTCAATGTATATAAGTTGTTCTGCATAAGTAGTTTTGGGTTAGGCTGGATTAGTTTGTTTATTTTTGATTTCCAATTTTTAGATACTATGAATTATTTTAGGCCGGCACATATATAGGGACAGTGTCTATTGCATTGTACCGAGCGACTGTTTGGGGTTAAACTTGAACAGGTACGGAGAGATTGAGGGTGTTAACCTCCCTGGTCTATCTAATCTTCGTGTTTTTCTAACCAACGATACAGAATGTGTGGTCATTTCTGCCCTGTATCGCATTAATACAAGTGTGCGGTCACACCTGCTCGTATTGGTGGTGGTTGCGGCGGAGCACTAGTGAATGGTCATCCCTGCTGGTGTTCTGGCCTTTCTAGCGCAAGTGTGAGGCACTCCCTACATTAGGTTGAGCTGTTGGCGCAAGTGTGCGGTCATCCCTGCTTGTGTTATCTCTGCTTGCGTTAACGTTGGTACCTGTTGAGTTGCGTAGGTATGCGGTCATCCCTGCCTGCGTAACGTTGAGTCCCTATATATGTGCAGGAGCGGTGATTAAAGTCTGCTCTTGTAAATATTGGCAGCAATCAGGGCTATCCGAGTTCCAAGGGGGAAAAATGGATTTTATTTATACAGGATCTACATGTATTAATGTACATTGTCCAGATTGTATTATGACTCCATTAAGCCGACTTTATCATACCTATTATTCCTCAGGTGAGCGATGTGGCCCATGGGCCTCTTGTGTTGAATGTTTCGTTGTTTTCTAAATCACAATCAAATGATTTTTCTCGGTGTTCAAAATGACATTGGAATATTATATACTAGTACTTACCTAATTTTCAGATTCGATCACAAAAATCTTTTATCTTTAAACAGTACAATTTATGTAATTAATTGTTACCACAATTCTCATTTTGCTGCGGTGCTTTGGCTGCATAATTTTAAACACAGAAAAAAGTGTTTTCAGAGGCATGACTTGTGTAATTGTGATTTTTCAGCTCCATGTCCATTAAGTTATTCCGAATACACTTACGGGTATTTGAATATTTGCCTCCGTTTTGTCTCGAATTTGACGACGTATCCAATGGCATCATCCGTTTGTCAGCAAGATGGCGGGGATCTTGTTAGATTGGATTCACAGAGAAAGTTCGACATTTTTCAAGAGTTTGTAGGTGAGTCTTAATGAGGGAGCACCGCTATATGGAATTTCTTCTATATTTCTGCTAGAAACAATCTATATTTCAGTAGCTTTAAATGCAGTTTTAGAAATATTCATATATAGCTTCATATATAGCTTCAACTATTATTAATAGGTCAGTCACTCAATGATGTACCTGACTATGATTAATAGGTATGTCACTCAATGATGTACCTGACTATGTACCTGACTATTATTAATAGGTCAGTCACTCAATGATGTACCTGACTATTATTAATAGGTCAGTCACTCAGTGATGTACCTGACTATTATTAATAGGCCTGTCACTCAATGATGTACCTGACTATGTACCTGACTATTATTAATAGGTCAGTCACTCAATGATGTACCAGACTATTATTAATAGGTCAGTCACTCAATGATGCACCTGGCTATTATTAATAGGTATGTCACTCAATGATGTACCTGACTAGTATTAATAAGTATGTCCCTCAATGATGTACCTGACTATTATTAATAGGTATGTCACTCAATGAAGTACCTGACTAGTATTAATAGGTATGTCACTCAATGATGTACCTGACTAGTATTAATAGGTATGTCACTCAATGATGTACCTGACTAGTATTAATAGGTATGTCACTCAATGATGTACCTGACTATTATTAACAGGTATGCCACTCAATCATGTACCAAACTATTATAAATAGGTATGTCACTCAATGATGTACCTGACTATAATTAATAGGTATGTCACTTAATGATGTACCTGACTATGTACCTGACTATTATTAATAGGTATGTCACTCAATGATGTACCTGACTATTATTAATAGGTATGTCACTCAGTGATGTACCTGACTATTATTAATAGGCCTGTCACTCAATGATGTACCTGACTATGTACCTGACTATTATTAATAGGTATGTCACTCAATGATGTACCTGACTATTATTAAAAGGTCAGTCACTCAATGATGTACCTGACTATTATTAATAGGTCAGTCACTCAATGATGTACTTGATTATTATTAATAGGTATGCCACTCTATCATGTACCAGACTATTATAAATAGGTATGTCACTCAATGATGTACCTGACTATAATTAATAGGTATGTCACTCAATGGTGTACCTGACTATTATTAATAGGTATGTCACTTAATGATGAACCTGACTATTAATAAAAGGTATGTCACTCAATGATGTACCTGACTATTATTAATAGGTATGTCACTCAGTGATGTACCTGACTATTAATAACAGGTATGCCACTCAATCATATACCAGACTATTATAAATAGGTATGACACTCAATGATGTACCTGATTATAATTAATAGGTCTGTCACTCAATGATGTACATGACTATTATTAATAGGTCAGTCACTCAATGATGTACCTGACTATTATTAATAGGTCAGTCACTCAATGATGTACCTGATTATTATTAATAGGTATGTCACTCAGTGATGTACCTGACTATTATTAATAGATCAGTCACTCAATGATGTACCTGACTAGTATTAATAGGTATGTCACTCAATGATGTACCTGACTAGTATTAATAGGTATGTCACTCAGTGATGTACCTGACTATCATTAATAGGCCTGTCATCAATGATGTACCTGACTATTATTAATAGGTATGTCACTCAATGATGAACCTGACTATTATTAATAGGTATGTCACTCAATGATGAACCTGACTATTATTAATTGGAATGTCACTCAATGATGTACCTGACTATTATTAATAGGCCTGTCATCAATGATGTACCTGACTATTATTAATAGGTATGTCACTCAGTGATGTACCTGACTATTATTAATAGGTATGTCACTCAATGATGTACCTGACAATTATTAATAGGTATGTCACTCAATGATGTACCTGACTATTATTAATAGGTCAGTCACTCAATGATGTACCAGACTATTATAAATAGGCCTGTCACTCAATTTCTATAAAACGAATGCCACTTACTTCTATGGCGAGTTAAAGTTCAACATATTGATAAAAAACAACATATCTTTTTCTTATATTTATGTATGTATCAGATGCTCTTCTAGATTGTATTAAGAAACACAGTTTGTTATTTCATTTTAAGCGGCATATATAACTTTACCTTTCGCATAATATGCACTAGATAAGAAATGTTCAATTTTTTATCATATACGAAGGTGTGTACATGAAAAAGAAATTTTTGGTTTTTATTTTATGTCCGAGTGTTACTTTATTATCCCCTCGCGCAACATTTTACGAAAGGGATATCGTTTCTCTGGAAACCCCTGCATATGCATATTAATCAAACATCGCACACTTACATAAGCATGATTAATGGACAAACCCTGTTCATTTTCAAGTAATTCTCTTATATATTTATTAAGATATCGTTAGTTACAACACTTCAGACATTTCAGTTAACATTCAGTTGACAGAATAGCAGAGAGAGGTTTAAAGAAGATGACTTTTTGTTCTCTTCAATTACATGTTTTTCTTAAATAATGCATCCCCCACATTTTTTTTTTATTTTTCGAGGGGATGCTCCGCTCTTTTTGTTGTTTTAAATATGAGTTTTTAGCTGCTTGCTAAAAATTTTTTAAGGAATATCATATTTGTTGAATAAAATGATTTATTGTGACAAAAAACCAGATACAATATATGCTAACAAATATGCTACCATATATAGCAAATATGCTAACAAATACTTTAAAAATATCGATACATATTTTTTTTTTTACTTTTAACATTTTTTAAAATTACACTAAAGGGAATAATCTGTAAATAATTTATTAATCGTTTGCAGCTAACTCAACAAATGCGACCGTGGCAGTATGGGTGCAGGGGATCTGGGACAACTCTACCTGGTTTTATCATGACGGAACTCCTCTGGAATTTACGTGCATGTTAGGTGAAAGCAATGACACAAGCGAGGCGAGGATGGTAGCAAAGAGTGGAAACCATTCGGGATGTTTCGGTGCACAGTATGGGATGCTGAATATGTTTGTTTGTGAAATTTATAGGGTCTTCAGTGGATTTTAGATTTGAAAGCTTTATTTTCGAGTATATACTTTTTATCCACTGCAAAATAAACCCGTGTTATTAGTCCAATACCGGTTTTCACCGGAGGGGACTATTATAGCTTTCCTCTACGTCCTTCAGTCCGTCTGTCAGTCCGTCCGTCCGTCCATCTGTCTGTCCGTCTTTCCTTCCGTCTGTCTGTCCCACTTCAGTTTTCCACACTTTTTTGCTTTATGCGTTTGAGGAATAACATGAAATTTGCTGAACAACTTCAAAATGTCAAACTACAAATCAAGTTTACACTTTTGTAGCGTCTGGTTGACATATTTTCGAGAAAATAAATTTTTTATATTCCAAATTTTTAATATTCGGGTTTGATATTCTGCATAACAGTGCATTGTTTTCACAATTTCCACAAACGGTAGGGGACGTGTATTGCTTATGCAATACTCTCAGAATGCTTGTTAGTCCCCTACCGGTTTTCATTTGATTGTGAGTTACGTTTAAATTTTGTACAAATTGACATATTTTAACTAATTAATGGGCCTTATTATCTAATTTTAATAGTAGAAAAATATATTATAAGGAATAAATTTAATTTCTACCTATGTTATATATATACGAGTATAACATTACTTGGAACAGTTTACGCTTTTTTAGAGCACCTGAGCCAAAGGCTTAAGTGATCTTTTCTGATCACAATTTGTCCGTTGTCTGTCATCGTTGGCGTCGTCGTCGTTGTCGTCGTCGTTGTTGTAAACTTTTCACATTTTCATCTTCTCCTCAAGAACCACTGGGCCAATTTCAACCAAACTTGCCATAAAGTATCCTTAGGTGAAGGGGATTCAGGTTTGTTCAAATGAGGAGCCACGCCATCTTTCAAGTGGAGATAATTAGGAACTAGTGAAAAAGTAATGGTGTATTTTAAAAATCTTCCTCTCTAGAACCAGTTGGCCAGAAAAGCTGTAGTTTGCGTGGAAGCATCCTCAGGTGGTGTAGATTCAAGGTTTTTTTTAAATCATGATCCCTTGGGATACTGTGGGGCCACAATTGGAGGTCGAATTTTTTACATAGGAATATTTAGAAAAATATTTTAAAAAATCTTCTTCACCAATTGGCCAGAAAAGCTTTAACTTGCATGAAAGAGTACTCAGGTAGTGTAGATTCAAGTTTGTTCAAATCATGATCCCCGGGGGTACGGTGGGGCGACAATTGGGGGTCGAAATTTTTGCATAGGAATATATAGAAACATATTTTTAAAAATCGTCTTCTCAAGAACCAGATGGCCAGAAAAGCTGTAACTTGCGTGGAAGTATCCTCAGATAGTGTAGATTCAAGTTTGTTCAAATCATGATCCCCAGGGGTATAGTGGGGCCACAATTGGGGGTCGATTTTTTTGCATAGGAATATATAGAAAAATATCTTTAAAAATTTCTTCTCAAGAACCATCTGGCCAGAAAAGCTGTTACTTGCATGGAAGCATCCTCAGGTAGTGTAGATTCAAGTTTGTTCAAATCATGATCCCCGGGGGGTACGGTGGGGCCACAATTGGGGGGTCAAATTTTTACATAGGAAAGTAAAGAGAAATATCTTAGTTTTGAAAATCAATTGAGCAGAAAAGCTGTTACTTGAGTGAAAGCATTCTCAGGTAGTGTTATATATATATAGAGAGAGAAATATTTTTAAAAATCAAATAAGAAAGGATGAAACTATAAATGGGGGGGGGGGTCAAATTTTTACATTGGAAATAAATTTGATCATTCTCAAAAATATTTAGTATATAGTATTACTAGTATGCATTCATATTGACATTTGTTGATTCTCAGGTGTTTAGACTGTGGTCCTGGATAATTGTTGTGCCACATATAAGGTTCAAAGTTTGATGTAGGTTTATATTTAGCTGATTTTATTATGTCAAGTGTTGCTCAGGTGAGCGATGTGGCCCATGGGCCTCTTGTTATAAACCGCTTCGCGGTTTATAAAGCGAAAACTGCCCCAAGATATGTTTTATCGTATAACATAGGTAGAAATTAAATTCATTCCATAAATACCATGAACTATTTGTAGATAAACTTGACAAGGCAAAGAACTAGAAGACATTAACGCTACCACTACTTTATTGCCGAGCGCATTCTTATATTTCTAATAACAAATATATGTAGTATTTTATTAAGAAATAAGGTATTCTTTTTGGTTGTATATCAGGATATAAATACGGGAAATTTAAAAAGAAAGCAATTGAAAGTTGAGTTAAAGTTTACTGAGGGATTTTCAGGGGAAACTCTAACGCAGAATTTCAAGAGCATAATGGTTTTTTTTCGACATTATAGATGAAATTTAAAGCAATTTTAACATCTTAGTTTTTTTTTACGGAACAAAACAAACAGAGAAGCACAAAGTGTTAAATTTGACCGTGATCCGTGCATGGACTAAACATGACAGGTCTGAGATATTGTGCTTGCGATTGCAATCAAGGCTTGTATACGTTAGAAATGAATTTTAACTGAATTAATTCTTTGACAAATTGTGATTCTAATTTCCAAGAACGCCTGTTTACGAATCATTTATCCCCAGTAATAAATGTTACATTTTTAAAGAAAATGAATGAATAAAACTTCGTAGAACAAAATATAGATACGTTTACTTTTTATGTCTAAATTAATTTTTATTACGATATATAATATAATAGGTGTGTTTCAGCAGAAGTTGAGCACATTGAAAAAGTAGAGACCTAGATAATTCATGCGCTACTTTGACCTCTTGACCCATAATGTTGCTATGCAGGAATAACAGCAGATTGCGCAAACAGTGTTATATAAGGGAAAACATTTACAAGTGTAAATATTAAAAATTATCGAAATCTTATAATACCATACAAGACATTTGAGTATTCATATTTATTTTTGATCAATTACAAATGTTATTTTTTCTTGTATTAAATAAAAGTACCTAAATAAAACGAAAGTGTTTGATTTTTTTATTCATTTGTACAAAATTCAATGTACAAGGAAAGATAACCCTTCCTAACTATACCATGATTTCTGTACCTTACTTTTGGCGTACTATGACGTCATAATAGTGTGACGTCAAATACTTTTCCTTACGTTATAGATCATAAAATAACTCAGAGTTTTATAAGATACATTTGCTTTTTCTCCCAACTCCCTAAAGCCCCTTTCACAATTGGCGCACGACCACTCTACACCACATTGCGATCAAAGTGTTTGAGCTTCGTACGAGCTCTCGCATACGTTGCACGAGCTCTCGCAATCGTTGCATACGTTTTACTAGTCGCATCAAGTCTCCTCTGAATAGTGGACATGCACACTATTCAAAGGACCGAACGCGTTCCAAATTATCGCAGTGCAACGCACGAACATTAGTACGAACGTTTTACCACGTTTTGTGTACTCGCAAGAGTGATACATGATTTATAAATATCGTAAGATAAATTGCTGGTGTTTATGCGTCTGTTTTGCGACCGTGAGACTGTTGCTCAACGTGTCTTATGCAATATTGCAACGTTTTACTATCATTGCACGACTTATCAGCCTCAATATGCCATTCTTTTCTACTAGTATATATACCCTGTATAAGTATCTATGTTTCAGAACACAATTTACAATATACATTTATTGCATGATGGTGAGAGAAATACATATATGAAGATTTATTCCCTCAAGAAAAGTCATATTTCCCGAGGGCTTCGTCCAAGAGAAATTTGTTTTTTCTAGGGAATAAAACTTCATATTCCCTGAACGTTAATAACGTTTTATTAGATTTCAACTCAATAGACTTAAATTTGATCAATTGTTAGAAAAAACATACATGTCATCACACTTTTTGAGATGCCAGATAAACATAAACTAAAGCAAATTTTTGCATCAGAAAACCATACATATATTTTTTGTTAAAATTAAAATTTTTGTAGGCAGAAATTTGTTTATCTTGTTTAATTTTATTGTCAACTTTTTCAGAAAACTTCATCGCTGGGATAAGAAAAACTATAGCATTTAGAAATACAAATGAGAGATAAAAGGTTAGAAATAGAGGTATTTCCCCTTAGCATACATAAAATGTATAAAAGAAATTTACAATCAGATATAATAGAATACTCATATTGAGGTATAATAATAAATGCTGCTGCATATCTGTATCTTCTTGGGCGACATCTTTTTTTCGCTTTCAACTATGTCTACTGAATATGGGCGGTGTATATACCCCCTCTGACTCGCACGATCATTCATACCACGGAACGCATAATCGCACGTCCAATCACATTGGCACACGTTCAATCCTTCGATCACCTTGTCTCTCTTGCGTTACTATCGTATTGTCTTTCAACAGTTGCTTTCACTGTACAACAGTCGCATACAGACGCAAGCTATATCGCAAGATTCAACGCGTTTACATCGCACAACGCTCGCTTAGATACTTTTTTCGTATGCGATTATATCGGCAACTATTAACGATTCATATCTAACTTTTTCGGTCGCACGAATATTTGGTCGCTTCTTCTCCTGCGCCAATTGTGAAAGGGGCTTAAAATTTGTGCATTTAAACATGTCTTATTTAAGAATTTAAAGAAATTACTGTTTCATCATATTATTCATTCTGTAAACAAATTTATGTGAGTTAATGAAAACAAATAATACATTACACTCTGACGTTTTTTAATAAACAATATCTTAATGTCAAGATCTACTTCAAGGGATCTGCAGATCTAAGGAAAAGTCAACGATCATTTTGTGAACATGCGGTTATGAATAGCAACTGCTCTGCTGGCATATTTTCCAAGATGCACTAGCGCACATCAAGGAATATGCCAGCAGCGCAATTGGTATTTCATAACGCCATGTTCGCTAGATAACGTTGTTTATTTCTTAAACAAATGCTATTAAAGTTACACGAACATGCAATAGAAAATAAGGTCAAGTAAGCAATATCTCTAATTACATGTGTTTAAAGATTTGTTCCCCCGTCTTTGCTTGCCTAATAGGCAAGAAAAGCGCAACAAAGTTGGTATTCCATTGTGTGAGACAGCTGCAGTGACCGATTGTTGGTGACCCTCAGAGGGTATTAACCAAGTGTTAGTTTTAAGTATGGTTGATTATGAAATGTATCAGTTTGCCGTGTTTAAATCCACCTGTTTCATTCATTTATTTCCATTTTATTGAGTTTTGTTCACATATGACATACATAAAACTTATAAAAGCGATGTTTACTGAACTAAGTCTCTCTATACCAAACACGAACTGTCGGTGACCTTATAACCAAAACATTTAGGTCATATTAACCTCTTGATTTAGTCTTAAGAATTAAAATAATAAAAAGCATTTTTTTAACAAATGAAACTATAGGTAAACCTTTTTGTTCCTTTTTTAATTGATTCTGCATGTGTGACATGTTGTGGCTATAAGTACTACAAGAATGATATAATTAAAAAATACAGCAGATACATTAAAACTCTGATTAATATAATTGATGTAATTATTATTCGCCTATATACGTCAACAGTTTTTATAAAACATGGCTTCTTTTTTATTCTGATTGTTATCTTCCACGATAGGACCGCGTTCACTTCCTAATATATCCATTTCCATTGTTGCCATTCCCATATCCATTATTGCCATTTCCATTATTGCCATTTCCGTTATTCCCATACCCATTATTGCCATTTCCGTTATTCCCATACCCATTATTGCCATTCCCATTATTCCCATACCCATTATTGCCATTCCCGTCATTCCCATTCCCATTATTGCCATTTCCATAATACCCATTCCCATTGTTGCCATTTCCATTATAGCCATTCAAGTTATTGCCATTTTCATTATACCCATTCCACTTATTGCCATTCCCGTTATTGCCATACCCATTATTGCCATTCCCGTTATTCTCATACCCATTATTGCTATTTCCATTATAGCCGTTCCACTTATTGCCATACCCATTATTGCCATTTCCGTTATTGCCATTTTCATTCTTGCCATTCCCGTTATTGTCATACCCATTATTGCCATTCCCATTATAACCATTCCCATTATTGCCATTTCCGTTATTTTCATACCCATTATTGCCATCCCCGTTATTGCCATTTCCATTATTGCCATTCCCGTTATTGTCATACCCATTATTGCCATTCCCATTATATCCATTCCCATTATTGCCATTTCCGTTTTTTTCATACCCATTATTGCCATTACCGTTATTGTTATACCCATTATTGCCATTCCCATTATATCCATTCCCATAATTGCCATTTCCGTTATTTTCATACCCATTATTACCCCCATTATTGCCATACCCATTATTGCCATTTCCATTATTCTCATACCCATTATTGCCATACACATTATTGCCATTTCCATTATTCTCATACCCATTATTCCCATTCCCATTGTTGCCATATCCATTATAGCCATTTCCGTTATTATCATACCCATTATTCCCATTCCCATTATTCTCATACCCATTATTGCCATACTCATTATTGCCATTCCCATTATTCTCATATTCATTATTCCCACCCCCATTGTTGCCATTTCTGTTATTCCCATTATTGCCATTTCCATTATTCTCATACCCATCGTTCCCATCGCCATTATTGCCATTTCCATTATTCTCATACCCATTGTACCCATCCCCATTATTGCCATTCCCGTTATATCCATTCCAAGGACCATCACTGCCGTTATCGTTTTCCCCACTGTCTTCGCTTCTATCATCATAATCTCCATTGTCTACACTACCTATTTCATCATCTCCATTATCTTCACTATAATTGTCATCTTCATCACTTTTGTGTTCGCCATCAGCATTTTCTTTACTATTACCGTTGTATTCTCTTGTATAATAGTCTTCAGTTTTGTCTTCCCCATTATCTTTACTAGCATTTCCTTCATCTCCATTGCATACACTATCACTTTCGTCATCTCCGTTACCTTTACTTCTCTCAACGTCATCACTATAATCGTCATCTTCATCACTTTTGTATTCGCCATCAGCATTTTCTTTACTATAAACATTGTATTCTTTTGTATAATCTTCAGTATTGCCATCACCATCATCGTCACTAGCATTTTCTTCATCTCTATTTCCTCCATTACTTTTTTCATCATCTCCATTATCTTCACTTCTGTCATCGTCATCTTCATAATCTTCACTTTCATATTCCCCATCACTATTTTCGTCAGAATAATCATTATCCTCACTTGTATAATCGTCATCTTCATCATCTTCATCACCATTATCTTTACTTCCTTTATCGTCATCACCATTGTCGTATACATCGAAGCTAGTTGAGTTATTTTCACCATTTCCATTTTCTTCTGATTTGCTATATTCTAAGAAGACAAAAACAACAAAAAATCAATAATCATTGCGTGCTACATGTTTTCAAATGTGAATGATTGTATTCATTAAACAGAGTGATTTATTTTTTGAATAAGTTTAAAAATGATTTTTGTAGACAATTCTTAAGGGAACTTTACAAAATACTATGATATGAATAATAAGCCAAGATGTGGCATTGTCAACATTTTTCTAAAAACAAGAAATGGGTATTAAGGTCAAAATCCAGTAAACGTTTCATTCTAACTGTCTTCTTGGTACGGCGGCGTTGAAGGGTCAGATAAAAAAAAATTGTTAGGGCGAATTGGGATTTGTTTAGACGAATTAGTTATTCGTTCGGACAACAAAGTTATTTTTTGAATAAGTTACAATTTGTTATGGACATGTAAGTTTTTTTTTCAGTGGAATTAAGATCGGACAAATTTTCTATTTGTTTGAACAAATAAGGTATTTCTTCAGACGAATAAGTTTTTTTTTCGGACAAATTGGCTATTCGCTCGGACGAATTACGATTTGTGCCGACAAATAAGTTATTTGTTCGGACGTTTTGTTCGAATTAGATATTTGTTTGGTCGGATAAGTTATCTGTTTATAAAACAGTATTTTTGATAAGTAATTCACAAGACTATCTGATCTGGCAATGATGAAGATAATGAAGGGTGAGAGATCAAGCTATCACTGTTTTGGAATGACATTTTTCCTTCAAAGATTACATCTTGCTGTTATACATTTACAAGTCACTGATATTTCAAGGGTATTGAAACAAACAATTATATATATACACAAATATAGATATCGACGTAAAGATATTATTTTAGAAAACAAATATTGTGACCATTTATCGTACAAAATATGAGTAAGTTTCGAAACAGGACAGATATTTATTGTTTCTGGCTTTTGTCCTTTGTTGCAGATTTCTATGAAAATCCAGTGAGCTCATTCTGAACTCTTGAATCTAAATATGATATTCGGAATACATGTATAATAAATCAAAAGTCAAAAGACGACATTTTATATCTTAACTGGCCAATCAAGTTTTACATATGTATTTTCTATCATTGCGACACCAAACCGTCCTAAAAAGTATCAGTAAACTATCTTCCTTACAAAAAAATATCAAATTATCTTTTAATTTTATTTTTTGGGAATCTAAGTGATTTTGATCGCCCTTTGTGCATATTCCCCCGATATCTTATAACACGAAGGCTATTAGCGTTATGGAACACCTCCGCCCCCCCCCCCCCCCACCCTTAAAAAAGGAGCATTTTCATCAGGACCCCCTCCAAAAAAATAATAAATTAAAAAAGTTTTTGAACTGCACATCAATCGCTCAATACCGCAACTTTATACAACAATAAACTCCAGGTTTAAACGTATTAGGGGCGAACAGTATTATTATGCATCTGGAAGGACACACCCAGAGCGAGCAAAATCACATAAATTCGCAAAAAACATTGTATTTTTACTAATCTAATTACATATTGTATATATTTTGTGCATACAAAAATATTACACATAAATATTATACTAGTGATGATTTAACATTTATTTGTAGACATATGACATTTATTTGTAGACGAGAGCATGTACAGATGAACTCTAGTTAAGATAGTTTGCTGCCGCTTAGGTACACGTGTTCAGATTTATGAAACTATTGGTTTATTCACTGACAAATATAAAGTATATATATTAAGTCTTTACTTTTTTATATTGAATTTCTTATTTCAAATCCGAATCTTAAACGAGCCGTCAGGGCTTTCACGTTTCCTTCATATTTTATTGAAGACTTGAGCTTTATCTGAAGGATCCTTTCATTTTATAACATTGAGAAGAAACATTTTATGTTATTGATGTTTGTTAAAAAAAATACATATTTCAGGTAGTCATATAACATTAAACGCCTGTAACTATGGCGAGTTCAATATCAATGTTTTATTTCAAAATTACAGGATCACATGTTGTCCTTACTGAAGTTTTACTAAATTACTAATTTGTATACTGTAACATGTCGCAATATTTTCGACATTTTCCATATGATTTTTAAGTATTAGTTTATTCAAAAAGTGTATTCTCTTCTGCAGCAACTTCTTGCATCGATTAAATCAAGGTAACCATCAAAAACAGGTATTAATTAGACCAGCGCCCTAATACATGGACTATTTTTGGGAGTTGATTTTAATCAACTCTCCTATGCACTTACTCAGGCAAACTGAAAGTGAAACAGTGTTTGGACCTAAGCACAAATCTATACCGCTGAAAACACTTAGTTCCTGAAAATAATCGATATAGTCAGATGCAATGTATTCTGAAGCATTGTTTTTCAAGAAAACCTATTTATTAATACCATGAAAATAGTAAGATTTTAAATGGTACTTACAGTTTAGATATTTTTTGAAGTCGTACGTATTCATACGCTAGACTTCAATGTACTATAGTCTCGTTCAACAAGACGCTCAGCTGTTTCCGTTATTATCGGATAAAACACAGAGTCTCTCTTGCTTGTCGGAGATAAACGGAGACAGTCGAGCGTTTGGTTAAATAAAACTACAGTTCAATCTTGCCTGGATCCATGCAATATCTCAGAATTATTTCGATTACTGATGCTACTTGCCATGCAAAATCACATATCGTTGATTTTAAAATAAATGATAATCGATAATCAACTCCCGTCAGTACTTCAGTACTTTGATTTGTCTATTTATTCAAAACGTTTAAATGTGCTGTAACTTCATTTTTCTGCATTATCCACGCAAATGCTGCATTGGGTCAACTTCTGAAATATGCTGAATGTTAAAAAGAAACTGTATTTAAAAAAAATAATCGACATTTTGGCCCGGGCTGTAAAGGCAAATGTTTAAGAGGGCTTAACGCCCTCTGTCATGTGACCATCCTTTTGCCAACATATTATCTATATTTAGCAACAATACATTTCATTCATAAACTATTTACATCCCTCTATTTCCTACATAGACGTATAGTTAATTCAAAGCTCTATAGTAACAGACAGACTGACATTTACACGTTCCGTTTAGCGATTGGTCGAAACCCACAGCGACTTAAGTAAATCACAGACTGCACGAAATTATCATGTGATGTGAGACTCAAATTCCAATAGGAAATGATTTGGCCGTTTCTTTTTAGCAAGAATAATTTAGGAATAATTTAGGAAATTTTACTTCCTTTTTCAATCACTTTATTATTTTTTTTAAATAAATAAAGTAATTTTTATATTTAGTATTTTTATTTTTTATATTTTAGAATTCTTAATATATTTGATATTTTTTTCACTGCAGAAAATAATTGCATAACCTGATGAAGTGTGTGATATATTTTTTATGCAATGTCGCTGAATATTTACATATCCCGAATACTTACATCCTCCCCCTCTTAAATTGCATCGATTGATTTGAGTGATATTTACACATAACACAGAAGACTAAATTACCAAATCTGGTGCGTATGAATACATCCAGTTTCCCTTTAATATTTCTTGGAAAACGTGACTGACTCTCTTTGCGACTTCAAACCGGATTACGACCTGATATTATACTTTCACTGATTGATGTTTCATTTGTGTAAATATTTTTAACAGCTAAATGAATTCAATAAATTAATTTCTTAGCAAACCAAAAGTAAATTCATAATGATAAAATGAAAAGTAAAAATTTTGTAACTATAATTCAAACCACTGTGAACTATTTTTGTCAGCATATTTCGGTCAAATCTAACTCACCGGTAGGCCTAGACATTCCCTCTTCTATGACAAAGCAGAGAAGGAACAACAAAACCACAGCCTTCATCATTATTCTAAAGTCCACTGAGGAATACTAGAAAATAAAAGAACGGAGGTTTATTACAGTTGTGGATATATTCGAATAAACTCGATACGACTTAGCAAGGCTCTTGGCTACTCATACCAAGACCGAGCGCATTCCCGAATTTCCCCGCCCACATGTGAGTTGATTACTTAATATATGAACTGAGCAAGTCACACCCCATTAAATAACTTTCAAATACATGTAGAGAGACAAAGAATGAGAATCATTCCGAACTTAATTACTGATTGTTTTTCTTTAGTTTATTAAATTAAAATCGAAAAAAATCAGTTTAAAAATAACTTTAGACAGATATAAGGAGAAATGAATAAAACATTAATATATGAAAATTTCCACCACATACAAGTAAATGAACACACCAACCGATGTTAAAATTAAAGTAATCATTCAGAATTAAGCTAGATCTAATAAACCCAATTATATTCTGTCTTATTATTTTGTTTACAACAAAACAATAGATAAAAAAAAATATATAAAAGAATAAAGATAATAAATTTATCACTTACCAACAGAACTGCCACTAATTCTCTTCGTCTCCTGAAATGGACGTGATCTTCTAACAGGAATGAACCATTTATATAAGCTATCAGCGAAGTCTCCACCTCGGTAATACATTAGTGATAAATGTATGTCTAAAAAGATGATGCTAATTTGTGATGTATGGTCAATTTAAACATGATGTAGGACGTGAAAAAATGAAAATTAAAAAATTGAAGAAAAAATATTACGTAATTTTATTGTTGCTGAATGATGTAGTTAAAATATTTATTATTCTACTGTGGCAGTTTCAACAGGTTCTGATTAGATTTTAATCTAGATAAAGAAGCATTACTTAAACATTTTTGATAACTTTAAAACCATTGTCTCGTAGCAGCTTGAACGTAAAGTTGACGAACATTTTTAAATATTAAACTTTTTTAAGGAAATGGATTCAGGTCATCAAACTGCCTAAAAAATTTTCGAGATAATTTTTTAGATGTCCAAAAATGAAAATTATGTAAATAGATCATTGCTGGTAATTTGATAAATTTTTAAAGGTTTTTTTGACCCGGATCGTCATTACACTTTATAGGACGTCAGTTCAATACATTTTTAACACTATTATCTAATATCTTAATTGTTATGCGAACATCCTCTTTTACTTGAATACTACCATCTAATCTTTATTGACACAAGTTGTCCCTTTAAAAGACAAAAAGTAATCTCTTTATTCGATTTTTTTCCCCAATTTTCTTTATTTTTCATGTATACATATGTATTTATAACTACTTAAAATCGGAAAATGTTCAATAAGTATTTCAATGTTCACTAGAAAAGGTGGACAACAACTTATTTCAAAGATCCCTCGTATTTATATACATTATCGCAATAACAGGATAATTGTTTATTGATGCCTGCTTTAAAATCAAATGAATTAAAAGAACAACTCTCTGTATGGTGTATTAAACACCTATTTGATGCATTAAATAAAATATATCTTCAATTAATTAAAAATAAGAAAATGTAATCATGTTAATATCATTGGCAAACTTATTATACTGAACATATGAAATTCAACCAATGTATCTCCGTATGCTAATTTTTTTTAGAAAGCTTTTCAAGAACACTTTAATAATGCTTAAGTGATCTTAAATTCAAGTACACTGTCAGGTTGAAATTATATATGTCACGTTGTTACTAATGATTGGTGAATTAAAAGAAACTTGTTGATTTAATTTACATTTTTGATCATGAATTCAAAATAAAATGCAATACTTTAAGTTGTCAAAAGCAATTTCAAAACGCAGTTTCCACTATGCCAATCTTGTTTCTTGACATTTCATGACAACCTTCCATGTAACCTTTAAATCGTAGTGAAATAAGTCTTATTTTAATACAATTAGACCCCTCCCTCAAAAAATTATACGAAACTATCTAAAACACATTTAAGGTAAATGAAATTTTATAGTCAACATGCAATAACTGTCTGAATAAATCAGTATGAGTGAATACAAATTAATGATCTCCTCATATTTATGAACCACTTATGAGCTCATAAAGCTTATAAAGACGTAAATTTTAACGAATGAACAGATGTAACATTGCGTTCAAGTTACATAATAACATGTGTGTCAAGGACAAGTAGAATTAAACAAACTTTAATTTCTCGTGTTCCAAATAGCAGCATATTAAAACTAAGAACTGGTTTTCATTTAATGCATGTGATTTAAAAGTTTCCCCAAAATGCAAACCACAGTTTAAAAAAAATACATAATTGCCTTTTACTCTAAACATGCCGTGTCTTATAGGAATCAATCATTTGTTTAAAAAATATGACTATCTTTACTTAAAGAGGCCGAGTACAGATGGAGTACGTATGCATTTCCGCATCTTTGTTTTATTTTTGTGCAGTTGTAAGTGCAAAGTTGTAACTTTCTTTTCTTTTCTGTTTTTATATAAAATCAAAATTATATATAACGTTAATAAGTTGAGAAATTGTGACTTTATGATCTTGTTAGGGTACAATGCCATTACAGCAAGTACGCGTCACCGTTTTCAGGTATAAAAAAAATATGCCTAATCCAGAAAAAGTGAGTGTGACTCACTCTTATACTCAGTGCAGAAATGTATTTTTTTTATAAGAACTTATTGATAGGGCATCCAAAAATATGGTCATTTTAGAAGTATCATTTTGTTAAAAGTATTTTTTGATTTAATATACACCGCAATATGCCTTGAGATTTGTCCTCGTTCACTGTTTACGTTATTTTGCTAAAAATATAAGACGTCTCCTTCCGCACATGTTTACACAAATTTAACGCTGTCATTTTGTTCTGCTCTAGACAGAACAAAGTGACTACATTGCAGATAGCAACCACTGGAAAAATAAAACTGGCCGATGGTCAAGAGAGGTCGTTTATTTCGGGTAGCTGCTAAGACAGTGTATATATATCCCACAGTCACATAATGTTTTAGCCAAGGAAAATATTACATTTCAGTCAAAGGGAAAAGAAAGAATCGGGTAACATCACAGAACACTTATTAAACATTGCATAAAATGGCTGTTGTTCAAATGCTTACCCATAAAACAAAACCTAATTCAAGTGAGGACAATGCAAATTTTTATAATAATATAACTACGGGTATGTATTTTTTTTTTAAATATTTAATTAAATGCTTGAAATATATTAATTAATTATAAATTATATCAATACTTAATATATACACAAAAACATGTTCAAATCAAACTCAATCTTTGTGAACATACACGTAAAAGTGAATTGTCTCTCGCTTGTATATAATATATTTTATATTATTAATTATAAATTATATTATTAACAAATATATACACAAAAACATGTTCAAATCAAACTCAAGCTTTGTAAACATACACGTAAAAGTGAATTGTTTCTCTCTTGTATATCATGTAAAATACATTATTAATCTATATATACACAAAAAAAAATGTTCAAATCAAACTCAAGCTTTGTAAACTTACACGTAAAAGTGAATTGCCTCTAGCTTGTATCTTGACTTCCAACACTGAAATATTGGTCAGTAATTCAAAATGCACAGTAAAGCCCTTTGATGCAGAAAAAAAAATAAAATTACCATACCAAATCGTATCAAAGTAATCAATAAAATATTTTTGCAGCATATCTTGCATCACACTGTAGAGCGTCCAGTGTGGCTGGCAGTTGAATGGTGCGCGAAGGGGGGGGGGGTGTTATTATCAGTAATGATGACTGGTGTTCTGCCATTATCATAATGTCATTGCATAACATTTAGTAGATCGAATTAAGCAAACAATCATTATGTTTTGCATTCTTCAGTTTGCCTTGCAAGGTAAGGAAAACAAAATTTCATTGCTATATGTAAATGATGGATACAAAAATTGCATTGCTACATGCTACTTAAAAAAATTAAAGTCTTTATTAAAAGGGAATAATTATTAGCCGAATTAAACTTTTTTTCTATGATAAGGTCTGATACACACTTTGATTTCTTTTTCATTTCCAATGTTATTTAGTTTTCTAAATAGTAGATCATCTAATTTTAATGTTTTCTAAATAGCTTAATATAAGGATGAAAAAAAAGAACTTCCTTTGATTTGTCTGACACATTGATGAGTTTAGCAGTTAACGAATTTGAATGTATAATCGATTCTTAAAGTTGGTATTTTACAAAATTGAGAAAAAAAATCTGTCTAATGATATTTTTTTTATTATCTTGTACTGTTTTTCCTTAAGACTTCTCATTAATGACAATACTGCATAAAACATTTCATAAACGCGTGATTAAATCTTGTTGATAAATTTTTATAGTAAGGTCAAGTTACTCAAAAACCAACCCTTCTGATTCTAGAAGAATGATTTGCATAATATTTAGCAAAGGTTTTGAGATTTATGTTGGTGTCCTTCTTTGTTTGACTGTTTTATTCATCGTTTTAAAGATTTAAACCAATGACATTGTATTCACCATATCACACCAATAACTGTGTCTTAACAACATTAACGCTGGAAAATTACGTTAACTATTTGGAGAACCCTCTGTGTTTACATAGCAATAATATTAACTCGTCATCTGAATGTCTAGAAGATGAGATGCATGTGTTCAATAATCGCAACTGTCTTCACAGGTATCATCCGAAATATATAGTCCCAAATGAATGAGGATTATGAATTTTTGAATTCATATTTCCTTTATCCCGTTTGATTAAAATAATCGAAGTTGTTTTAAAGATAAAGTTGTTAATGCTAACAGATGATCAATGCCCTTTGCAGGACACACTGCTTTTAAAAAAAAAAAACTACAACAAGAAAATCATCCGATGTTGACTCGGGTAACCTAAATTATAAAATTAATTAACAAGATTTTTCAATTTAATTCTTATGAGAGGTATTTATTTTTAAATAAGACGATTTATTGGTGTCTAATTGAGTAAGAAAAAACCCCTGTGGGAATTGATAAAGATTTCTTGTTATGGATTATGGAAAATCCGGGCAATAAATATGTCATGTTTCGAATTGCTGAGTTTGACAAATTTGAAAGTATATTAAGTGAATCTGTGTGTAGAAAGGACGATTCACTTGTTTCGCTTTAAAACAAAGTTGCTGCTGTTATAAAAGCAACAGGTAAGTAAATAACAAACAAAAACACGATAATTCCAAAACAAATTCCAACATTCATAAACAGACACAACCTGTAAAGTTAAAGGTAAAACAAAATAATCAAACAAAATTGCGATGAATTTGAATGACTTTTATTTCTTGTTTCTATTTTTTTTAAAGAATATCTTTTAAAAAATCCTGCAACCATTTTTTTTTGTCTTCTAAAATAGTCATGATCTAATCATAAAAAATAGGCCGAGTTTATAAGCTGGCAGCGAAAGCTTCACCTTACTAATATAATTATGACAACTTTTATGTTTAGAAATATAATGTATTACATGTATGCTGCTTTGCCAGAGTTTGACATGCCCTAATACAATTTTGATAGTAACAATTCATCAATTGTGATTTTTTAAGTGTTGATAACTTTTAGCAGAAGTTGTGTGACATCATATAACTTCGTAAGATTGCAAATTCCCTTTAATTGTTCAAACCAGACTACGTTTAAACTAATCAAGTATTACTGAGGATTCAATCAGAAAGCTTCGGTAGTCATGTTTCGAAAGTATATGCCCCTGAAGTCTTTTTAGGTGCTTTACTTATTTTGGTTTTTTTGTAGAGGTGTAACTTGGCATGTCATTTTCTCCAAGCTCTAGTATTCAATTCTATACTGAGGTATCAAGATGGAGCTGTTATTGCAGTGGGCCTGGAGAAACCTGCTTATTACCAAGGGATTTTCCTACTGTAATTTCCTTCTGGTAACTTTATACAGCCAGCCAAGACAAAGTTCTTGGCTTGTACGGTTTAAAAATTCACAGTGACTGATAATCAACCATAATACCGCCTGTGTTTTTGCTGTTCTTTGTCACAACAGACGTCAAATCAATTCAATTTTATGATTGTCTTTAGCGCTTTTAGTTTCTATTGGTCAACACAGAATGGAGATGTGGCTTTCTGTATTCTATCCTGCAGAAAAGATCTAACCTATCGTATTCTATTATATCATATATCTTTATAAGGCACATTTTGGCTCACAGATATTTACCTCATTGCTTTTAGTTAGGTTAGCATATTGTCAAATAATTTTACCAAGTTTTCTCAATTTCATTAAAAAGTTTCATTCTGTTTACCTATGTGTAAGGAAAATATTTTTATCTTGAAGACGAAATATGTGTGCTCATCAAGTATTATTTCTCCACTATTTTTAATAACAATAACATGTTTTAAAAGATTTAAATATTTATAACGTTAATTAAGTTTATCCTCCTTTTCGAATCTAATATATCAACTGTCAAAATTTCCTGTTTATATTATAAAAAAGCCAAACATTTAAATATTGTTTAAAAATATTTTCTGACAAAAGATTAATTAGCATTTATGTTGATTATTTTACCCGTGTATTAATATTAATTTGTTTTGATTTATACATTGCACATAGTTTTAGAAGAAACGCTTTGGATTCAAAAACCAGTTAGCTTTGCGGAATTTTATAAATATAACTGTTCATGGTTATACACTGCACAGCACTTTTGAATATCACGTTGACAGATCCCGTCAATCCAATTAGGCAAGGTTACGTTAAAAGTGGGTCTCGGGAACAATTACTATTCGTAAGAAAACGACAATGTATGCTATTACATAACTCATAACAAGGTAATTTTCATTTGAAATAGGGCATTGTTTTCCGTATTCTTTTGATTTATTTTACACACCACCTTGACTGTATTTTTCCTCATATAAAATACAGCTATAACCTTACTTTATGAAAAAGTATATAAAATTATATTTATTATAAAAAAATAATTTTCTCGAAAATATGTCAATCAGACGCTGCAAAAGTGTAAACTTGATCTGTAGTTTGACATTTTGAAGCTGTTCGGCAAATTTCATATTATTCCCCAAACGCATAAAGAAAAAAAGAGTGGAAAACTGAAGTGGGGCAGACAGACGGACGGACGGACGGACAGACGGACTGACGGACGCAGAGGAAAGCTATAGTCCCCTCCGGTGAAAAGCGGTAGGGGACTAATAAACGATTTAAAAAGAAATATTACCTTTATATAAATTTGAAACTAATTTGAAACAAAGACATTCATATCAATTATATGTTGATGAATTATTTATTTATCAAAAAAGCTCAGTGCGACCTGGAGACAAATTTGGCAAAGCGTCCTCCTCATTTCATGTGAAGATAAACTTGACTTAGTTGTACTTTAAAGTGGTTATACAGTGCTTGCATTCATTTGCCAATGGTTAATTCTATAGTTTACAGATGTTCACGAAATCTATATTAAAGAAAAATCAAAGTCTAAGTTATAAGGTGTGTTGTTAAATTCATAGCAAAGGTGAACCTTAGCGTTATCTATTAATCAAAAGCAGTAATGTATTCTAAAAAAAAAATTAGAGGAAAATATTACTGTAACATCTGTCTTTAAAAAAATTTATTAAAAGAATTATTAATCCACAGTTTAAAAGTATATCCATCTTTATGTTTGTTTGTTTCTTAAAATGCTGCACTCTCTTTCACATTCTTTATTTTTATTTTACAGACTACCTTGACTGTATATTTCCTCATATTTATTACTTTATTTTTTTCAAGAATTTGTCGCTTTACAGATGAATATGTGTTTAATGATAATCCATTGAACAAGTTAAGTTACCTTAAGAAAATGTTGTGTTAACTAACAGTGATCAAAATCAAAACTTCAAAGGAAAAATACAAAACAGAGGCAAAGCAAACATGGAACTCTCCAAAAATTCAGGTAGGATCAGGTGCCATGGAGGAGTGAGCATCCGCTGCTGACCGGTTCCACTCGCAATATGCTCTTTATCCTAATCGAGAGAACGCAAAAAGTTCATTTACACTTCGGTGAATAATAATGGCCTAGCAATAGGTTATTAATTTAAAACTAGTGTGATATAATGCCAATTGTATCAAATTAATGCTGATGAATAATTCACTCAACAGAACAGATCAGTGCAACCTTAAGACATATTTAAAAAAAGCCCTCGATATTTTATTTAAGATACCCGACCTATTTGTCAAATAGTTATTCAATTCTTGCACGGGTTTGTTCTACAATTTTTAAATTTTCACATGGTCTAAATTTAAGAAATAAAGTCAAAGAAGTAAACTGTGTTGCATAAATGATAGCAAATATGGCCTTTAACGTATTTTATTAATTGATTTTTCAAACAAATTGATAACAAGAAAAATTATTCGAGAAAATTAGAATCAAGTACAACTTCCGTCAATACCAAAAAATGGTAAACAAATTATTTACCAACAGTTTTTAAGATCATCCGTTAAAATATTTTTTGTTGGTTTGAAATTTACAATTTAAATAGTATAGAATATTCTCATATAAAATTTCATATAATTCTTAATTATTCCATTGTTATGACAAGTTTTTTTTTTTTTTAATTTTCTATGATATTTGCTTGATATGGTCATTTTCATTACAGTTTCATCTGGTTTAAATAGTTCTAAAATCATTAAACGGCACACATTCTTAACCTAAGAATATGTTATTTCATTTTTGTTTCTTACAAACAAAGGACTATGTGCGGTATTGTGCATTTTTTGCCCCGAAAATCAAAGTTTTATATAGAGCTTTAAAAATAAGGTGGAAAATAGTTGAAATCAAATTGAAAGTAAGTCTGTAAAAGGTTTAAACTACAGCGATGTCATAATGTAGAGATGACGTCATGAAAATAGTCTTGCTTTGTAAAATTGATGGTTTGTTGCAAAATCTGAGTGTTTTCCGACGGTTTTTCGACTAAGAAACATCGAGCGCATGCTTGCTCAAGTACCATTATTTAGTATGGTGTGTATTATAATATGAATAAAAACATATGTTAAATTCGTACTTGAGCACACCTGCACTCTATAATTCCGAGAGCAACATATAAAGAAGAAATGACAATATTTTCATTGGTTTGCAAATTTGCGGGAATTTGATCTTTTATATGACGTCATAGATAAACAGTGAATGAGCAATGGTGAATAAAATCAAGATTTTAATGATAGACATCCTCTGTACTATGTTTAATAGACATTTGATTTTTATACGATAGTATTTAAAATTGGTTAAAATTGGGGGCAGATATTTGACCATACAGAATAGTCCTTTAAGATAATTTATCCAGTTCAAATTTAATATTAATAACAACTTTAGTGCATTCAGTTTCATTAAAGACCTGTCGAGACAATTTCTTTGATATGGTCTTTTGAATTGACACGATGCAATGTTAACACACTGCCATAAATTTTGTACTTCTGAAAGACTATATATGAATGCCAGAGCAGATACGTAAAATATAAAATCTACCACCGATATAAGGATTAGAAAAAAAATACTCATTTATTACTTTTTGGGAAGATTTTTGTGTTCAAGAAACATTTAATTCACTTTTTGTTATCTAAACTTCCATATAATGTATATCTTAGAAATGTATTTTTAAAAATATTGTAAGTAAAAAAAGCAGAGAAATGAAATTTGACCAAAATCGTGGCCATGCCCTTTTAATTAGGCATTATTTACGATAGATGCATTGAATGATTTGATTTTAAATATTTAATATGATAATTGTAATAACAGCTTACTTACTGTACCTTTGCAAGTGTATTTGCCTTGGGTACACTTGTGCTCTAAAATAGTAACATTTTGTCTAATGTATAAAAACATTGCTTAATATTGAATATCATGTATTATTTTTTGTTAAAAATTGTACGAAACAATCGTATTACTTTGCTGCTTTATTACGTCACCGTTTTTTCCTAATCTGTTACCTTTATTTATGCCAGGCTACTATTATCTGGGCTTTTTTCATATGATAAATGACCAGTCAGCTTTCTTTTATAACCAGTAAGTAATTTGCGTCATACTTTAAGAATTTATTTGCTCAAGTTAACGGGGCGGAGCTACCAACTTCCACTTGATTGAATCGCATTTTTCGCTTAAAAGACTGTGTCCTGTTTTAAAGAGGGATCGAGGGGCTCTTTTTCTGTTGGTCAGGGAATATTTTAGATAACATTTAAAGTTTAAAGAAAGAGCAGATATCTTTTTGAGCCTCATCTTTATTTGGCTCGAACTTTAAACTATTGTGATTATAAAACTACATTTACAAATAAATTTCCTGAATTCAAATTTTGATTTTATTGAACTAATGTTAAAACTCTTAATCGCAACGTCAATTATTTCATTCATGCATCATAATAGTATTCTTTTGCTTATTTTTCAAACAACGATGATGTTTGTCATATTTTTGTCTGGCCTGCCTGATCCTGCAGGCGTCGTCGAGGCCTGGCTGAATGCCAGGCATATAAAATGAAGTCTGGCATATCTGATATGAAATAGTATTTGCTTTGACAGACTGTACGTATATAGGACGTAAAATAACAAATGGCATACTCTAATGAGTTTTAAAACGATTTTATGTATTGACATTAGGTTTATTGGTCAGGAATTTTCATTGTTTAGTAGTCCATGAAATAATCTATTAGCTTTGATATAGGACTTTATTATTTATTTTAATTCAATGAATTATTTTTTTTAAATTATTGTTTGTTTCGGTATAAATGGGAATACTTACATACACTTGGTGTAAAACCCATTTTAAACTAATTTTTAACTTTGAATCAGATTAATTAAGACATAAAGTAACATTATTTTGTAAGATTTTAAGATAAATTATTTGCAACTTTGTATTAGTAAAAAGACTTATTTTAGATACTGTACTGTATCATTGCATTTTAAAGAATTAAATAGTTTTAGTTTTCATAATGTAAATGACTTTTTTTCATACTTCAGTTTGGTAAAACTGCTAAATCAAAGAGATAACAACGCAAATGAAATGCCCTTTTTAAAACCAATGATACAAAGTAATAATTCTTTACCAATTTGCCCGAGAAATAAATAATTTTCTGTATACCTACTTTTATTTGTGTGCTATAAATATTCGAAAAATCGTGAGAGTTTCTTGGAAGAATCGCGAATATTTTTGCTGCGAACAAAACCTTGCCTTATGGGTGCTATACCAAAACCAGTTTAGATAAAACTTGGTCAAAAAATAATGTTGTTGCAAACTGGTAAAAATAATTAGTAATGTGATTACTTATCTGTAGCATGGGTACATGCAGATAAATTTTTTAAAATCCAATATTACATTTAGAACGCAGGTATGTTCTCCATTGATTTCGAAGCGCTGTATAGACAGTCACTTGTCTGTACCTCATAGGATACGACGTCATATTCTCCTTTTGACTAATTATTCGAAATTTATTTAATCTTTGCGAACATTTTCATCTCATTTGCAAATGTTTTAATATTTCAGTTGTGATAAATTATGCTACCAATTGGAACGATCTAAATAATATCTAAAAAGCACAATTTAGCACCGCATTATATAGGTTTCACGTATTAAAAATCGGCCTAAAATTTGAATAACCGTTATAACGTGAATTTATTGTTCAGTTTTGAATACATCGAGTTTTAAATGTAACGACAAAAAAGAACATTTATAAGCCGACGAGGGATTGATCACTACGTTTAAAATACGTTTGGAAACAGAGATTTGAAGCGATGCAAGCGGTTAAACGAACGTTAAGCGTATAGTTAAGTAACCGGGAAAATGATTGATTGTGTCTTTATAATACAGACAGTGGCACGGTGGAGAGAAAAAGTTCCAATCAAAACATCTTATATGTAGAAAAAGATACAGGTATTAAACAAAGTAAAGAATCATAGGGATGTGACTTAAGGAAAAAGGAATCATTTTTTGAGTATTATGAGGTGATAATTCCGGTCGGGTGTGGTAAAATCCAATAAAGCCGAAGGGCTTTATGATAGATTTGACCACGCTCCGACCAAAATTATCACATCATAATATTCAAGGAATAATTCCTTGTTACTTACATTTACTTTTTTTTTAATTTATACACTGTAAACCAAAATTATTTAGAATACCACTATTTTTCTATGTGGTACATGCTATATATTTCTATGCAGTGCAGCCAGTACCGTTTTTCAGTTAAGCTATAAGACACGTCCATTTTTCGTCACTCATCTTTTATGAAGGTATTGGGTTTTAGGGCTCAAAATTGATTCGTAATGTTTTCACAGACAGACAGTTGAAAATGTTAATATCATATTGCCTCTTCTTAGCTTAATAAAAACAACACCAATTAAGCCATGCCTCGTTAGGTATTTTATTAAAGCTAAACAAAATGTAACTAATTTTGAATTCATACTGAACCTATTTTTGCTGATTTTGAAGTTGAACTGAAATAAGGTAGAAATAACATTTGAATTTAAATGTTAGTTTTAATGATTTTGAAATTAATTTAGTCATATTACACTGTATTGAAAATGATGAAATTATAAATATATTATTGAGAGTGAAAAAAAAAACAAACTAACAAATAAACAAGTCTATACACGGATGTACTTTTAAACTGTAAATTAATATTTTTTTAACATCTGAAAGTTTACGATAGATGTTTAATTTGTTCCCTATGTGGTTTTTATCATAATTTTTTCTAGATATCAACAGGTTTTTTTTAAACATACTACTGGTTATGTTAAAATCCTCTTTTGCTATCAATTGTACAGCATCGCTTTTTACTTTGACATTGACATTTCTTATATTTAGATTTCGTGAACACCTGTAAAATATAGAAAATATAGAACCAACGCAAGACTTACATAACTACTTTAAAATACAACTAAATCAAGTTTTTATATGACATGAGGAGGGCGCTTTCTCAAATCTGTCGCAAGGTTGCACTGAGCCGAAATGTTTGTTTAATAAATTATTCATCAACATATAATTAGTATGATTGTCGTTGTATCAGACTAGTTTGAAAATTAAATAAAGGTAATATTTGTTCAATCGTTTATCATTAAACACATTCTAATCTAAGTGTAACATTTTAGATAAAGTAACGGATTTTATATGAAGAAATAGACTGTCAAAGTCGTGTGTAAAATATAACAAAAACAAAAAAACGGAAAATGGTGCCCTTTATTTTAAATGAAAATTACCTTGTCATGAATTATGTAATAGCATGCATTGTCTTTTCGTTTCTTATAATAAATCTTCTGATAACCACTTTTGACAAATTTATTTCCTTTGTTATACAAATGTTAAAATTTCACTGTTAACAAGTAATTTGTAACGTGAAAATCAATAACTATTAAAAAATTGTGCTAAAATCTTTCATTCATTCCAATACAAATTAAGAAATAGGGATTTTGACAAAATGTTTCTTCATTTACTTCATTTAACGTTTTAACGATACATTTTTTGTGCAAACATCGATAGGTGCACTTGTAAACAAAAATTGCATTGTAACGTCCCATTTATAATTGATTACCAAATGGCTTCAGCGGGCGGTACGAGAATGTACAGCCGACTTGTTTACCAATTAGAATTCGCAGCCTAAACATAGGAAATAATGTATGCTATTACCACATTTCGTTTAAAATCGTAGCTATTTTCAAGGAAAGATTCATAAGTTTCTCTATGCTCTATGCTATTTATCTAATGATAAACATGACATCGTGTGATTATCATATGAGTGTTTTTTTTAAACAATTTCTTTTTCAAATGTTTAAGGTGGTATATATAATTTTTTTTTTATATTTCAGGACATTTCATGTATACTTATAATCTTTTTGTTGAGTTTAACGTAGACAGTTCAATGATAAAAGTTATTGCATTTTTTAATTAGTAGTTCAATTTTACAAGAATTACATGGAAACACTTTACAAGTTTAAAATTGGAAAAAAGTGCATAACTTTTTTCCCACAATTTACAAGTTTCATATATATATAAATTGTAATCTGTTAATTGCTCTAGTATTTTATAAACCGCATTCAATGTAATTGCTAACGGTGTCCATTTTCAGGGTCAACTTTCCTCAATTTCTATAAAAAGGTGGGTCTCATCAACCTCTTGCTGTGACTAGTACTGCTGCCCACTTACGATCATGTGTTAAAACGTTTTATGATAAATAATATTTTTCTTCTATTATTTCAAGAACAAATTTCCCAAAGACTCATTATTAAAGTATTTACTTCTTTTTATTTTTACTTAAGTTCTTATTAAGCAAATGATACCATTTATTATTAGGTCCTATTAATATGATATTTAAATGATTTGCTTGTCTAGGGTGTATGTTGCAAAAGATAGGTTTGAATTGACTTTTCGGGGCCAAAATTGATTTTGAAAAAAGAAAAAAAATATATATATATTGTAACTTTTACCTAAATCCAGAACAGCATTGCCCACCGTTTATTCCTATCAATGGCGTGGTATGTATTCCTTGATAGAAAGAAGCATTTCCAGAGAATCAGAGAACTCAATAAATCAACAAATAAAACGGTTAATTTTTTTTTATTTTGAGTTTGTTGTCAGAACGACAAAATTTCTAAAGGACACAGACAGAATTTTATATTTCTTAAAAAACATCCTGGGAATTTAAATATACATAAACTTAAGCTAAGCCGTAACTCAATAGTTCACGTAGCTCTTTGAGCCAAATTTAATTTATACATCATCGGGCTTATCCTGTCCCATTTCCAGTGTTGTCCTTTGCGTTGTTGGCGGTGATCCCTTTGTAACAACTCTTTTCCTGTTCGCAGCTATAATAAATTCGCCCGAATCTAAAATAATATCAAAAAATTGTTAAAACAGGCTATTTTTTTTATCTGAATTCAATAAATTTACAACGAGAACTTAAAGTGGAGTAAATGCATTTTTGTGATGTCAAAGTTTCCTCTTAATCTTATGTCATACGTATCTTAAATACATCTCTAGTGACAAAATACATTAGATTTTATGCAACAAAATCTTCGATAATTCAGGCATTTCGAATTTCTAGCTGGGGGCTCTTTCAATGTTCAGTGTATCTAAAAAAGTAACAAAATATTACAACTGATCCTTGAAATAAAGCACTTTTTTCTTTTCGAGCTCAATTTTCAAAACATTTTGTCAAATGGTAGGTTTGATATATGTTTCCTAGCATGAGTCATGTCTACAATATTTTTCTTTCCCATTTTTACGCAAAATACACTGAAATTATATTAATCGTTTACTTGCACAGAGCTGTTTTCCACATGCATTTAAATGCATATTTTGGCTAGTTCACAAAAAAGATAATCTCAAAACCATTTGTTTACACATAGTAATTTACCTAATTTACCCGCAAAACTTTAAAGCTTTGAATTATATGATGCTGAATATTGATAATATTGAATTTATTACCACTAGTATTAACAAGTTTAACGTTACGATACATCCCTTAGAACCTTTCAAAATAAATTTCAAATAATTAGTTAAAAGGAGAAAATGACCTCGTATCCTACGAGGTACAGACAAGTGACTATCTATACAGCGCTTCGAAATCAATGGAGAACATACCTGCGTTCTAAATGTAATATTGGATTTTAAAAAAATTATCTGGATGTACCCATGCTACAGATAAGTAATCACATGACTAATTTTTTTTAAATTAATTCTGGCTGCACTATAAACACGCAGTTATAGAAACCATGGATAGTTTCACTTTGACCTTTTAGAAATATTGTAGATCATATTTAATTGCGACATCATGTTCTGCAAACAATTTCTAGAGATATACCGGTTTGCAACAACTTTTTTTTTCGACCAAGTTTTATCTAAACTGGTTTGAAATAGCACCCATAAGGCAAGGCTTAGTTCGCAGCGAGAAATATTCGCGATTCTTCCAAGAAACTCTCACGATTTTTACGAATATTTATAGCACAGAAATAAAAGTAAGTATACAGAAAATAATTTATTTCTCGAGCAAATTGGTAAAGAATTATCACTTTGTATTATTGATTTAAAAAAAGGCATTTAATTTGCATTGCTATCTCTTCGATTTAGTAGTTTTACCAAGCGGAAGTGTGAAAAATAGGCATTTACATTTATTATGAAAACTAAAACTATTTAATTCTATAAAATGTTATGATGCAATACAGTATTCAGAATAAGTATTAAGACAAAAATATACGTATTCTAATATCTAGAGTCTTTTTACTAATACAAAGTTGCAAATAATTTATATTAAAATCTTACAAAATTATGTTACTTTATGTCTTAATTAATCTAATTCAAAGTTAAAAATTAGTTTAAAATGGGTTATATACCAAGTGTATATAAGTATTCCCATTTACACCGAAACAAAAAAATATTTAACAAAAACATAGCATTGAAATAAAATGAATAATAAAGTCTTATATCAAATACATTATTTCATAGACTATTTACAATGAAAATTCCTGACCCATAACCATTATGTCAATACATAAAATCGTTTTAAAACACATTAGAATATGCCATTTGTTTTTTTACGTCCTATATACGCGCAGTCTCCCAAAGCAATTACTATTTCATATCAGATATGTCAGACTTCATCATACATACCCGGCATTCCGTCAGGCCTCGACGAAGCCTGCAGGACCAGGCAGGCCAGGAGAAACATGATAACGAACTTCATCGTTATTTGAAAATCAGCCAAGCGATACTAGAAAGATGCATGAATGATATGATTGACGTTGCGATAAAGAGTTTTAATATCAGTTAAATAAAATCAAAATTTGAATTCAAACTCAGGAAAGTCTTTGTGAATGTAGTTTTATAATCACAATAATTTAAAGTTCGAGCCCATTACAGATGAGGTTCAAAAAGATGTTTACTCTTTTTTAAACTTTAAATGTTATATAGAATATTACCTTACCAACAGAAAAAGAGCCCCTCGATTCTTAAAACAGGACACAGTCTTTTAAGCGAAAAATGACATTTAAATCTAGTAGAAGTTAATAGCTCCGCCCCGTTAACTTGAGCAAATGAATTCTTAAAGTATGACACAAATTACTTACTGGTTATGAAAGAAAACTGACTGGTCATTTATCAAATGAAAAAAGCCCATATATAGTAGTCTAGCATAAATAAAGATGACAAAATTAAAAACGGTGATATAATAAATCAGCAAAGTAACATGATTGTCTGGTACAATTTTTGACAATAAAATAATGCATGATATTCAATAATAAGCAATATTATTTTACATTAGACAAAATGTTACTATTTAAGAGCACATTATGTACCCAAGGCAGGTAGACATGCAAATATACAGTAAGTAAGCTGTGACTACAATTATGATATTCAATATTAAAATTCAAAACATTCAATGCATCTATCATTAATAAAACGTGATTGAAAGGGCATGGCTGCGGTTTTTGTCAAATTCTTTTTTTCTGCTTTTATTATTTCTAAGTTATATATGATATTTAAGTTTAGATAACAAAAAGTGAATTAAATGTTTCTAGAACACATTAATCTTCCCGAAAGGTAATAAATGAGTTTCTTTTTTCTTCTAATTCTTATATTGGTGCAAAACTTTTAATTTTTCCTATCTGCTCTGGCTTCATGTATAATTTTTCAGAAGTACAAAATTTATGGCAATGTGTAAACATTGTGTCGTGTCAATTCAAAAGACCATATCAAAAACAATGTCCCGTTTCGTCTTTAATGAAACTAGATAAAATGCACTAAAGTTGTTATCAACATTAAATTTAAACTGGACTAATTATCTTAAATTTGTTTGAAATAAACAAAAATGAAATAACATATGCTAGGGTTTAGAATGTTTGCCGTTTAATGATTTTAGAACTATTTAAATCAGATGGAACTGTAATGAAAATGACAATATCAGGCATATATCATGGAAAATTAAAAAAAGCAAAACTAATTTGTCATAACAATGGAATAATTTAGAATTATTTGAAATTGTATATGAGAATATTCTATACCATTTAAATTGTAAATTTCAAACAAACAAAAACTCTTTGAACGGATGTTCTTAAAAATTGTTGGTAAATAATTTTTTTCTAACATTTTTTTTCGTATTGACGGAAGTTGTACTTGATTCTGATTTTCTCGAATAAATTTTCTTGAAATCAATTTGTTTAAAAATTAATTGCTAGAATACGTTGTAGGCCATATTTGCTATCATTTATGCAATACAGTTTACTTCTTTGACTTTATTTCTTAAATTTAGACGTTGTGAAAATTTAAAGATTGTAGAACAAACCCGTGCAAGAATTGAATAACTATTTGAAAGGACAAATAGGTTTTTTAGATATGTCACAAGGTTGCACTGATTTGTATTGTTGAGTGAATTATTCATCAGAATTAATTTGATACATCTGGCATTATATCAAACTAGTTTTAAATTAATAACTTATTGCTAGGCCATTATTATTCACCGAAGTGTAAAGGGACTTTTTGTGTTCTCTCGATTAGGATAAAGAGCATACGGCGAGCGGGATCGGTCAGCAGTGGATGCTCACTCCTCCATGGCACCTGATCCTACCTCGATTTTTTTAGAGTTCTGTGTTTGTTTTGCCTCTTTTTTTATTTTTCCTACGAACTTTTGATTTTGATCACTGTTAGTTATCAGAACATTTTCTTAAGGTAACTTAACTTGTTCAATAGATTATCATTAAACACATGTTCATCTGTTATGCGACAAATTCTAGAACAAAATAACGTAAAGAATATGAGTAAATATATACAGTCAAGGTAGTCTGTAAAATAAAAATAAAGAATGTGGAAGAGAGTACAGCATTTTAACAAACAAACAAACTTAAAGATGGGTATACTTTTAAACTGTGGATTAATGATTCTTTCAAAAACTTTTTTTTTAAAGACAGATGTATTATTTTCCTTTTTTTTTTTTTTTTACCAGAATACATAACTGCTTTCAATTAGTAGAAAACGCTAAGGTTCACTTTTGCTATCAATTTAACAACACACCTTATTACTTAGACTTATTTTCTTTGATATAGATTTTGTGAACATCTGTAAACTATAGAATTAACCATTGGCAAATGAATGAAAGCACTGTATAACTACTTTACTGTACAACTAAGTCAAGTTTATCTTTACATGAAATGAGGAAAATGCTTTCCCAAATTTGTCGCAAGGTCGCACTGAGTTTTTTTTTTTTATAAATACTTCATCAACATATAATTGATATGACTGTCTTTGTATCAAATTAGTTTCAAATTTTTATTAAGGTTATATTTCTTATTCAATCGTTTATTTTTTAACACATTTTAATCTAAATGACAAAGATTAGATGAAGTAAGGTTATAACTGTATTTTATTTGAAGAAAAATACAGTCAAGGTGGTGTGTAAAACAAATCAAAAGAAATACGGAGAACAATGCCCTATTTCAAATGAAAATTTCCTTATTATGAGTTATGTAATAGCATGCATTGTCGTTTTGTAACTAATAATAATTGTTCCCGAGACCCACTTTTAACGTAATCTTGCTTAAATGGATTGACGGGATCTATCAACGTGACAATCAAATGTGTTTTGCTGTACATAATCATGAACAGTTATATTTTTGAAACTCTGCAAAGTTAACTGGTTTCTTAAATCCAACGTGTTTCTTCTTAAACAATGTGCAATGCAGAAATCAAAACAAATAGTTATTAATACACGGGTAAATTAGTCAGCATAAATGTTTTTCAATCTTTTGTAATAAAATATTTATAAAAAATATTTCAATATTTGGCTTTTTTATAATATAAATAGGAAACTTTGACAATTGATATATTAGATTCGAAATAGAGGAGATACTAAATTAATGTTGTAAATATTTAAATAATTGAAAATCATGCTATTGTTATTAAATAAAGGTGGAGAAATTATACTGAAATAGCACACATATTTCGTCTTCAAGATAACGTAAACTATTTTCCTTACACACGGGTAAATAGAATGAAACTTTTCAATGAAATTGAGAAAACTTGGTAAAAAAAAATCACAATATGTGAACCAAACTGAAAGCAAAAAAGTAAATACATGCAATCCAAAACACGCTTGATTAAGATATAGGATAGGATATGAAAGAATAGAAAAGGACAGCAAAATATAGAGTTTATAGGATAAGATCTTTTTTGCAGGATGGAATACAGAAAGCCACAACTTCACTCTGTAACCAATAGAAACTAAAAGCACTAAAGACATTCATTAAATTATATGGATTTGACAACTGTTGTGACAAAGAACAGAAATGACATAAGGTGGTATTGTGAGTAATCATCAGTCACTGTGAATTTTTAAACCGTACAAGCCAAGAACTTAGTCTTGGCTGACTGTATAAAGTCACCAGAAGGAAATTACAGTAGTAAAATCCCTTCGTAAGAAGCAGGTTTCTCCACACCTGCTGCAATAACAGCTACATCTTGATACCTCAATATGGAATTCAGTGCTAAAGCTCGGGGAAAATCGAGTGTAAGAGGACACATGACATGCCATGATACACCTCTACAAAAAAAGAGAAGAACCTTAAAAGACTTGTCCATATACCTTCTAAACATGACTACTGAAGCTCTCTGGTTGAATCCTCAATAACACTTAATAAGTTTGAACGAAGATTGGTTTGAACAATTATAGGGTATTCGCAATCTTAAGAATTTATATGATGTCACACAACTTTAGCTAACGCTTATAAACACTAAAAAAATCTACAATTGAAGAATTGTCACTATCAAAATTGAATTAGGGCATGTCAAACCCTGGCGAAGCAGCATACATGTAATACATCATATTTCTAGACATAACATTTGTCATAATTATATAAGTAAGGTGAAAATTTTGCTGTCAATTTTAATGATTAAATAATAACTATTTTAAAAGACAAAGAAAACTGATTGCAGTATTCTTTTAAAGATATTCTTACAAAAAAGAAAGAAGATAGGTCATTAAAATTCAACGCAATCTTGTTTGGTTGTTTTGTTTTATCATTATCTTTACATGTTATGTCTGTTTATGTATGTTGTAATTTGTTTTGAAATTATTGTGTTTTTATTTGTTATTTACTTACCTGTTGCTCTTATAACAGCCGCAACTTTTATTCAAAAAGCGAAAAAAATAAATGTTAATTTTGTCGAAAGAATCCGCCCTAAATAAATTTGTACTTATTACTTTTTAGATTAATTTTGATCGCGTTTGTCAAAGAAAAATGCCGTCAATTTAAAAGTGCATTGTCCTTTCTACACACTATATATATATATATATATATATATATATATATATATATATATATATATATATATATATATATATATATATATATATATATATTTGTGTGTGTGTGTGTGTGTGTGTGTGTGTGTGTGTGTGTGTGTAACTATTAGATAAGTAATTCATAATCTATACACAGACACAACAATAACACTTTATATATTTTTATTTAATTTGCACTATTTGGAAAAAATAAAGTAGACCACCATTGCTTGGTGTCATATCTGTATTTCACATACAGCAACGTTAAACTGATTGGATTCGGTGACTCTGTGCCATTTTCCATCAAATAGAAAAGCGAGACGTGTAAGCTGTGGGTTTTTGTCTTGAGAAACAAACTCGCCAATAAAAGGGAGCAACTTTCCGTCTTCTGTCATCCAGGGGCTAGATATTGTTTCCCTTCTGCCTTGTATTGCCACCAATAAAGGGACGTTTGCTGAAAAAGCAAGGAACAGTTTTATTCATTTGCTTTTCGTATAAGATTTTTGTTTTCCAAAAACCTATGCAGTGAAAATACATATTTTTTTTTTTGGATAATTTATCGGTTATTTCTAAAACAAAATCCATAGAATGAACGAATAAATCTAGAATTGTTTTATCTACTGACTAAGATTGAAACCCTGTTATGTTAAATTACAGTCTTTTATTTCACTTAATAATAATAATTATGATATTTGCAGAATTATTACTGAAGAAATTAGCCAAAGCCTGGCTTTCCAATTTCGAGTTTATCAGAAGAAGTTCCCACCAACTTCAGCACACTTTTCCCGTTATTGCCATTTCCATTTTTCCCATACCAATTATTGCTACTTCCGTGAATCCCATACCCATTATTGCAATTCCCTTTACTGCCATACCCATTATTGCCATACCCATTATTGCCATTCTTATTATTCCTATACCCATAATTGCCAAACCCATTATTGCCATTCCCATTATTCCAATACCAATTATTGCCATTTCCATTATTGGTATTTCCGTTTTTGCCATACCCATTATTGCCATTCCAATTATTACCATTTCTGTTATTCCCATATATTTTTGCCGTTTCCATTATTCTCATACCCATTATATCCCCCATTATTGTCATTTCCATTATTGCCATTCCTTTATTCTGATACCCGTTTTTGCCATTTTCGTTCTTCCCATATCAATCATTGCCATACCAATAATAATACCATTATTGCCATTCCTGTTAATGTCATTCTCATTATTGCCATTTTAGTTATTTTCACACCCATTATTGTTATTTCCATTTTTTGTTGTTTCCATATCTATTATTTCCCACATTATTGCCATTTCCATTGTTGCCATTTCCGTTATTCCTATTATTGCCATATCCATTATTTCCATTCCCATTATTGCCATTTCCGTTATTGCCATTATTGCCATTCCCGATACCGCTACTCCCATTATTGCCATTCCCCTTATATCTATTCCCGTTATATCCATTCCAAGGACAATCTCTGCCGTTATCTTTTTCCCCATTGTCTCCATTGCCTACATTATATCTTTTTTATCATCGCCATTATCTTCACTGTAGTTGTGATCTTCATCCCTTCTATATTCGCCATCAGCATTTTCTTTACTATAATCATTGTATTCTCTTTTATAATAGTCTTCAGTATTGTCATCCCCATTATCTTCACTAACATTACTTTTACCTTCATTTCCTACACAGGAAAAATGTCCACATGTGTAAAATATGTGTATAATTTTACACATGTTTTGCACATATAATGCATGTGTACAACACATGTTTTAAAATTTATATGTTGAACACATATATTATACACGTGTGTAACATATATATTTTACATATGTTTAACACATATATAAAATAATATATGTTCAATACATGTTTCAAAGAACATATACACGAAAAAAAAAATGTTTAATTTATTATTTACATCCGGTTTAATCGCAGTGAATCGAAAGATAAGTTCTGATTTGTTAATAATAAAATAAGTCTGCTCGTCAATAAGGTGGCGAAACTGATAACAATTTATGGTGAGTATGTATCAGATGTTTGAAAGGAGTTATGTATATAGATACTGGGTAGTTTGGCCTTTCAACAATGAAATGCGAGAATAATGAAGAAGATTGACAAATATCGATAAGAAATTAAAGAATTTATTTCATTATTGACCAATCAGAACTTACCTTTCAATTTACCTTTCGATTCACTGCGATTAAACCGGATGTAAACCAGTCTAGCGAAATTCTTAGGCACTTGGATGTATAAAAACACCTTTTTCTTCGACGTAACAGCATTGGAGCGGAACGAATGTATACATATGTCGTAAGTAAAGTATACTTGAACGATTTATCGCGAAATTTCGTTTGAGGAACGCCCAGACTTTGTCAAACCCGATTTCGCCCCAAAAAGAGTGTCCTACCCTTACTTTTTTTATACATGCACATGCAATATATTTACAATAACTTCCAGGGCCCGTGAGTAAAGCTCGTTGCAAAGTAACGAGCAGGTATTCCATAAAACTTAAAGCAGCAAGTCGAAAGTTTTATATAATTTTGTTGTTGTTGTTGTTGATATATCAAAACTGAAAATTAAATTGATTGTTTAAAATGTTACTTATTATGCAACAAGTTGCTAAAATGTTCAGTCGGTTACTTAATATATATTAAGTGAGTATGCTAATTAACACACTTTATTTTCAGACAGGTCACAGAAGACATAAACTAACCCAGTGGATAGCAGGGATATGTCTCTCTAAACTGTTTATGCAGTTGTAAGTATTATAAGTAAAATTAAGGTTTTTTTTATCTTCAAAACTGTTGCTTGACTTTCATTTGAAAGTATTTATGATTTAAATTTTGTAAAAGAAAATCATTGAAATTTTCATATTAATTCTAAATGTCATGTTTTAAGTGGTTTTTATTATTATTAAACATGCAATAATATACCTGCAATGTACTATGATATGCAACTTATTGTATATATAGAGGGTATCTATATTGTGTGATTTTATATTTGCTTTATCCAACGAGTTGAAATGGTGTATATATTCGCGAGGCTTGCCGAGCGAATATAACCATTTCAACGAGTTGGATAAAGCAAATATAAAATCACACAATTATAGATGTTCTATTTATCTCATATAATTTGATTTATATTATGAAGCTTTTGAGACAGTCCCTTGTGTGACCCAAATTAGTTTTTTTCAAAGAATAAAAACGAAGATGCAACGTTGTGTTATGCGGCTATAATTGTGACCTTGCGCAATACAATTTAGTACGTCATTCCTGAGATAAATCTAACTGTTTTAATGTAAAGTTTCACTGAAATAAACCTTAAAATAATTTTTTAGCTCTAGATAATTTTTCTTAGAGCTATCACTTGATTAAATGGAAATTCCGATTAGAAGACTTGAATAATCAAGTTTGTTGACATGTACACAAAGTTGCGAATGCTCGTTAGTTTGAATTGACTCGAACGAGAAACAGTTGTTGATGCATGATGTTTAATAAAACAAACACTAGGCTAGCCTTATGATTCATAATTGAAAATAGTGAATAAGGATGCTTACTGGTGGTGGAATAAAAGTCTCATGAAACATTATTTCGGTAAGTTCTTGTATTTATAAAAACAACCAGAGCGTTCTGTTTTCATCGCGTCGTCAGGATGAACTCCTTGATAGCCTAGTTAACGTAATTTGTAGTTTTATAAACTTCACAAAGCAAATTGAAAGTTGGAAGTGGGCTAACTTTATCAAAAATCTTGACAAACAAGAAAAAAAGGGTCTTGTGGTTACGGTTATGAATAACTTTGCAAAAAAGGTGGGGGCCGGGGGGGGGGGGGCAAACCTCCCCCCCCACTCACAATAGCCCCCCGGTTCCGACGCCTGTTCTACGCAGTTAGGTGTTTTCCTTCATATTTGTAATTTAAATCTTTGACAAAATCAATTTTATATTAATTTTTGTAGTAGATATAGTTATGTTGAAAGTACTAGCAAATCTTCGAAAATAGGTCACTGAAGCGTTGAAGCGAGGGGCTGTGTCAAAAGTAGTTCCGACCGGAAGTATTTGATATAGCATCACCCGTGTGATATAGCAAAGGTTTATCACACGGGTAATATACACCACACGTATGAGATAAAAACAACTATTGTGTGGAATTTCTTTTTTTTGTTGTAGAAAATGGCTATAGTACAAAGGTTACCAATATTTGGTCGGTCAGGAAGTCTGAAGACATGGAGTAATGAATTTTTCAAGATCCATACATTCTTCTTGAGTTCATAGACAGTTCTACACTGCAGCTGGTATAAAAGTGACAAATTATGGTAATTAAATCTGAATACGTAAAGTTCTGACTGTATTGTTAATATTAAGAATTTCTGTATATTGTACCGTAATTTTTAAGAGTTGAAAATCTAACTTTTACAAATATTTCAGGTTTAATTAAAAAAATATTATCATAATATGTCTGTTTTCCTCCTCAAAACTAAATATTTATTTTTTGTCGTTTTAAAAACCTCTGATGATTGTATTAAGTTGGTATTACTATTTTAGAAAGAACCCAGTCCACACATGAATTGCTTAGGTCAATGCACTGAAAAGAAGGAAGTTGAAGTTAGATTGGCATAGAGATGGCTAGTTTTTTAGGTTAGTTTGCCAGTTCTGTTGCAAAAATATGTGCAGTATCAGAATTCTGTTAAAGCTGCTTGGTATCCACTGATGGCTGCATGTTTGTATAATTATTTACTTAATTATCTCAGACTTCTTAAAATTGCTGTTAGTTTTTAACAATCAACAGCAATTGTAACAATTATTGTATAACATGTACATGTACTTGCAAAACAGCAATATAATTCTGAAAATCTGGATATTTCAGTTTTTATAGTTTTAAAAATGGTAATTCTAGGATGTACAACAATGGCTTTTCTTACATGTGTATACAGTGACTGATTTAAACAAATATTTGTTTTATAGTTTTAATATTGAAAGTCTGATGTTTATATTTCTTAGCTGTTCCACTCTACAATGGACTAATTTGAGACCCTCTCCCCCTGGATGGCCTGTGCAATTAATTCAGACAATTCACTCCACCAGGAAAGAGTCCTGTGGACATGAGGAGATAGAAGATGACATTAGCACTTGTAAGTCTGATTTTGTAATATCATGGGTATGATATACTAATATATTGATAAAAATCAACAATACTAGGCATCTTAAAAGTGTCAGATCTAATGTATAGATACTATTGGCTAACGACTCAAACGATTGAACTTAACATGCAACCAGTTGCTTCTTTTGGACATAATTATGTACAAATAAAGTGCATCATGTACATGTGTATAATATATATAACTATTTATTGAATTATACTTTATAAAAGAATTTTGCTTATTTTTTTTTTTCATTTCTTTCAGAGGTTATTCCTAACAAAGAAAAAGTTTACCCAATGTTAGAAGTTCTGGCCAGAGTTTAAAGGTGAGAATTATAATTATATTATATACATGATTGTATAGTAATAACTACATGTATGTAAGTTCTGCTAGAGAAATACATGTATTAAAATTTGATTCTCACATGACAATTTAATTTATATCTTCAATCTTTGAAATATACCATGACTATATATTAACTTGAGATTTTTTTCTGTCACCAGAGTTCTATGTATTAATAAAAAAGACAACAGACGAAACATCTGGGAGCTTCTGCAGAAAAAAGAAGAAAGAGGAATTAAAGGTTACCAAGAGGTAAGTTAAAAAATTGTTGTGATATCACTCTTTTACAATATTAATATATATTCTGACCTAGATTACCAGGTATTTATCTAATATATTTCTGTATGAATTCTGGTATTGAATCTATATAATGTGATATTATAGGATAGTGTAACAAGTGCACATGTATACTGTAAAACAGAGACATGGAAAATAATAACTAATGGTGTTAAATATGAAATAGAATCAATACATAATTATATATGTGTAATTTTTCTTTTTATTTACAGGAACAATGAAGAGAGAAATGAATTGTTACATGGCAATGAAGAATAAACTCCTGAGAACAAATTAATGAAGTTTTTGTTATTATTTTTTTTATATGCCTGGTATACATCTGCAATAGTATGCTGATGATCTATACATTGATATCAAGGAATAGTTTGCAATATGAAGCACACTGTACGTAATATATTTGAAATGAAAGCTTAATTACTGAAAATTGCTAACAAAAAATTATATATAAATTTCATATATAAAATGCAACACATATATTACACATATAGAATATGTGTTTTACACATATAAAATATGCTATGTTTAATTTCACACATGTTTGACACATATTAAACACATGTTAAACATGTGTGGAATTAAACACTTTTTATATGTGTGCTCTTTTTATGTGTTTTACACGTGTAAAATATATATGTAAAATATATGTTAAACACATGTTGCACACATGTGGACATTTTTTCCTGTGTACACTATATTTTTCGTCATCTTCACTTCTGTCATTGTCATCTTCATCACCATTATCTTTACTTCCTGTATTGACATCACCATTGTCGTATACATCGAAGCTAGTTGAGTTCTTTTCACCATTTTCATTTTCTTCTGATTTGCTATACTCTAAGAAAAGAAAAATAACAAAAAATCAATAATCATTACCTGCTACATGTATTCATATGTGGATCATTGTCTATATAAAAAATTGGATTATTCATTGATTAACTTTAAAAATGATTTTTGAAGACAATTATAATGGAATCTTTACAAAAATACTTTGATATGACTAATAAGCCAAGATGTAGCATTGTCTATATTCTTTTAACAACAAACTATCGGTATTAAGGTCAAAATTCAGTAATTGGTTCATTCTAACGCTTCTTGGTACGGATGTGTGGAAGAGCCAGATAAATCAAAGTACTGAAGTACTGAAAACCGGGCTCTTTTAGTGTGTCTTAATGCATATTGTGAAGTAAAGACTGGAAATTCTCTTTCTCTCTCTCTCTCCCCCTCTCTCTCCTTCTCTCTCTCTCCTCTCTCTCTTTTTCTCTCTCTCTCATGCTTTAATGACGGCAAAGCGTCATAGAGCGACCAACTTTTGTAAGCGGCTATAAACAAAAATATGTCTGTCTACTAAAAAAAATTAACAGTTGCTGCCTTGAATTTGGAACAAGCGTTATATATTCAATCTCCATTTCTTCAACGTGCAGCAAAATAGTTAGTGGAAATTCATGAGCATTGTATGTGTCCAAAATGCAGTCTTGTTTTTAAAACACGTTATTAATAAGCGAACTGAAAAAGATAGACAATGCCCTCGAAATAAAATAAAGAAACAAAATGCCAACACCTTTTGACAAAACGTGGCTCTTTGTGTAACTATTTGGTATAGCGGAAGCTTTACTTTGACGCTGTTTGGTTTTTTATATACTTTTGAAGTTATGCTATTTATTGTAAAATTCGTAATTTGCCTGCCTACATTCTGCTTTCTGCATACCCCGGCTAAAAATATAATTTATTAGAGCGAATTGGGATTTGTTTGGAGGAATTAGCTTTTCGTTGGACAAAAAAGTTATTTGTTTGGATAAGATACGATTTGTTAGGGACAAATAATTTTTTTTTGCAGTCGAATTAGGATTTGTTCGGACGAATTTTCTTTTTGTTTGGACAAATAAGGTTTTTAATCAGAATTAGGGTTTTTCGGTTGAATTGGCTATTCATATCATTGATATTATACATTCACTCTATTATATTATACATAGTTTCACACGCTGTGAACTATTTTAGTCAGCATAATACGGCTGTTCCAATGTTCCGTCAACTGCGCATTATTCGTTGAATAATACAGAGATTTAAAAAAACGAAATTATACTGGCGGAAAGGGAATAAATATTAAAAACTTAGATATAAGCATTGAATCATTTTTTTTTTGTTGAAAGATGTGGTATCATTGCTGTAACGGTGTGTGCATACAAATTGATTGACACGCGCTAATAATCATTCAATGCTTAAATGAATCACCAAAGAAAGAAATGCATAAAGACTGAACTGATTGTAATGAGTAATCAATAATAATCATGATATAATAGAGGATTAAGTCATAATTTGATGCGATCAGTAAACATCAGTAAAAATCAGTGGACATTCCCTCTTCTGTGACAAAGCAATAAGGAAAAACAAAACGGCAGCCTTCATCATTTTTCTAAAGTCCACTGAGGAATACTAGAAAATAAAAAACGAAGGTTGAACAGTTGTGGATACGTTCGCATAAACTCGATATGACTTAGCAATGCTCTTGGCTACTCATACTATGACCGAGCGCATTCCCAAATTTCTCTGGCCCCCTTGTGAGTTGATCATTTAATATATGAATTGTGCAAGGCACACCGCATTAAATAACTTTCAAATACATGTACAGAGATATAGAGTGAAAATCATTCCAAACTTAATTACTGATTGTTTTTCTTAAGTTAATTAAATTAAACTAAAAAAATCAATTTAAAAATAACCTTATACAAATTTTAGGGGAAATGTATAAAAACATAATTTTGAATAAAAATATTGCTACCACAAACAAGCAAATGAGCACACCAACCAATGTTAAAATTAAAGCAATCATTTAAAATTAAGCTACATTTAATAAACCCAATTATACTCTTTTTAATTATTTTGTTTACAGCAAAATAATGAATAAATAGATCGCTCATTGAATAAAAATAACAAATTTATCACTTACCAACAGAACTGCCACTAATTCTCTTCGTCTCTTCTTCTAACACGAGTGAATCGAATATATAAGCTATACTATCAGCGAAGTCTCCGCCTCGGTGATGTATTGATGATAAATATATGTCTAAAAATATGACGCTAATTTGTGATTTTATATATATATATATATATATATATATATATATATATATATATATATATATATATATATATATATATATATATATATATATATATTTATATGTATATATTCTTTAATGGTTATATGTAGGATACAAGAACATAGAGGGTCGTACCACGTCTGACTGAAGCTTGGTCAACATACATGTATGTTACATGTATGTTTGATCAATAATTCAAAATGCAATGTTTAGCCTTTTTATGCAGAGAAAATTAAAAAAAAAAAAACCAAACAACCATATCAAATCGTTTGCAAGCCAATATAAGCAATAAAATATTTTTGCAGCATGCTCTTGCATCAAATTGTAGAGCTTCCGGTGCGGCTAGAAGTTAAAATATGCACGAGAAGAGGGCGGGGAGGGGGGTTGTTATCCGTAGTGAATGACTGGTGTTCTGCCATAATCCTTAATCCTATTACTGCATAACATTCAGTAGATCGAATTAAGCAAACAGTCAATATGTTTTACATCAGTTTGCCTTGCAAGATAAGGAAAACAGAATTGCATTACTACATGTAAAAGATGGATACAATAATTGCATTGATACATGTAAAAGATGAAAACAAACTAAAATGTTTTTGATTTATTTACCAAAAAATCTATATTAAAAAGGGAATAATTATTTGCACAATTTCTAAGGTCTGTTTCACACTGATTTCTTTTTCATTTCCAATATTATTTAGTGCTGATGTCTTCTACATTTTGTAAATAGCTTAGTATAAGAATGAAAAAAACCCACTTCTTTTAAAATTTCGTCTGACACATTAACGTGCTCCGAAGTTTACGGATTTTAATGTATCATGGATTCTTATGGTTGGTATTTTACTTTATTTGAGAGAAAAATACTAAAGATACCATTTATCCTAAAGAGTTTTATATAAATATTTCTCATTAATGACAATAAATTGCATAACACATTTCATCATCGCGTGATTAAATCTTTTTAATTCATGTAAAAGTAGATTTAGCTATAAGTAGTTCACTAAAGAACCAACGCTTCTGAATCTGGAATTATGAGCTCATTAAGTTTTGGGAAGTGTTTTCGGGTTCAGCTTGGTAGCCTTCTTTGTTTTGTTGTTCGATGCATCGTTTTAAAGATTTTCAAGCAATTAAACTGTATTCATCATATAACACCAAAAAGTCTTGTTTTAACTCCAGCACTATGAACGCTGGAAACTTACGTAAAATATGGGGAGAATCATCTATGTTTAGATAGCAATACGATCAATTTGTCAGTTTAATGTCAAGAAGATATGAATGTGTTAATAAATTGCTGGGCACACTTAAATGAAAAAAAAGCAAGAAAATCATTAAATGTTGACTCGGGTGACCCTAAAATTTAATTAACATGCATTTTTTGGATTGATATATGAATTTTGATAATTAGGTTTACATGTTTGGTTGCATAAGAACGATTAATTGGTGTCTAATTAAGTGGGACAAAACGCCTTTTGACGTTGGAAGTAATTTCCTGTTATATTGTGAATTTGCCAATAAATGTCGAACTTCGAATTGCTGAATTTAACAATTTAAAGGTTTTATAAATGGGTTTGTCTGTTGAAAGGAAAATGCACCTTAAAATAGACGGGATATTTCTTTAACAAACGCGTTTAACTTAAAACTAAATAGTAGAAATGTATTTATGGCCGATAACTTTGAAAATTTTAACATTTTGTTTTAGAGAGTTGCTGCTGTTATATCAAACTCAATATGAGGCTTACACAAGGTATGTTTAATAAACCGTGATAGTAGACTATAAGGTCCAATGAAAAACATAATCTAAAATAACACATATTTGCAACACAACACGACAAAACCTCAAATTATATCGAAAACATGTTTATCTGTATTTCTTAATAATTCATCAGGTAAGCAAATAAAAATTAAAACACAATAATGTGAAAACAAATTCTAACAAGCATTCTGAGAGTATTGCATAAGCAATACATGTCCCCTATCGGTTTGTGGAAATTGTGAACACAATGCACTGTTATGCAGAATATCGAACCCAAACATTAAAAAATTGGAATATAAATAAATAATTTTCTCGAAAATATGTCAACCAGACGCTACAAAAGTGTAAACTTGATCTGTAGTTTGACAATTTGAAGCTGTTCAGCAAATTTCACATTATTCCTCAAACGCATAAAGAAAAAAATTGTGGAAGACTGAAGTGGGACAGACAGACGGACAGACAGACGGACGGACAGACTGACGGACGCAGAGGAAAGCTATAGTCCCCTCCGGTGAAAACCGGTAGGGGACTAAAAATCATTAACAGACACAACCTGTAAAGTTTAAGATAAAGAACGAAGCAAAATTGTGATGAAATTGAATAAAATATTTCTTGTTTCGTTTTTTAAAGGACACTTTAAAACCAAAACAGCAACCAGTTTTCTTTGTCTTCTAAAATAGCCATTATCTAATTAAAGAAAAAAACTGAATTTATAAGCTGGCAGCGATTCAATCAGATAGCTTCAGTAATCAATGTTTAGAAGGTGAATGCCCCTGTATTTTTTTGAGATGCTTCTCCCTCTTTTTTTGTTTGTATAGGTGAATCTTGGCATGTGTCCTCTGACACGATATTTTAACCGAGCTCTAGCGAAGAATTCCATACACTGTTAACATGATGGAGCTATTTAACTGTTGCAGGAGGTACGGATAAACTTAGGGATTTTCCTACGGTAATGTTCTTCTGGTTTGGTGACTTTATATAAGTAGCAAAGGCTAAGGTGGCACGCAACAGTTTTGTTTCATACAATTCATTGTAGCCAGAAAATATTTGTCTTCGGCACTCTATAACTAGAGTTTCATCAGTTCCCATTCAGAACAAATACCTTTCATTCACTCCTTTAAAGGCCAATTGCCGATTTCTGAAGAAATTACTAGTTAAAACATGTGAAACTTTCTACATTCTGGTTTTTATGAGATTAAGAGCCTTTCTCTTTTCCCCCATTTTTCATGATTTTTCAACTTCCCAGACCTCCCCCAGTTCATTCCATGCAAAAGATTAACATTCCGTACCGTGTGCATGTTGCACCATCATATGTCAAAAACGTATAGTTTACTATGTCCCATCCACCTACTTTCCGCGTTATTTTACCTCCCGTCTGTAACTTTCAACTTTACTGTGTAAGGTCAACACAACAGTCATAGCCACACGTTTCGGATTTTACTACTTACTGATTCACATGCAGTTAACACAAGATCCTAGATATTGCATACCAATTTTAACAAGAGGCATCCCTCTAACTAATTTTAATCATTAAAAATCATTCTATGAATTTTAGCAACACTCATAACCTTTTAAGTACGGGAACTCTCAATTTAACAACAATATTGACTTTATTCGAAAATTGTCCCTTGCTTCCTAAGTTACTGGCTTGTACGATTACAAAATTCACAGCGACTGAGGATTGGCATTAATCATGCCTTGTGTCATTGCTCTTTTGTCACAAAGGTTGTCAAAGCAATGCAATCGTATGAATTTCTGTAGTTCTTTTTTTCTTTTTCGGTTAATACAGGATGAAAATGTAGCATTCAGGCAACTAAAATGTGACCGGAGTGGCAGAGTTTTATCCAGTGTAAGTAGACTACTGCTACCGTGAAAGACGACAAAACAATCTATTCTATCCTATATCCTGCATCCTATCCTACAAACAAGGTTTAGACAATCCTATTCCAACCATCCAATCCTTTCCTATCCCATACCATCTAAATTTAGGAATGAGAGTTATATTAAACAAAATTTAACAAAATAATTATTTTATTAACAATCTTACGTACTAATAGAAACGTCTACTCAACTCAATGCATAAAACAGGACATTTTTAGAACGAAGTAACTCATTTACTTATGCTTCGATGATATGAAACGATTTTTTTTCAACAATTGTATTTTTTATTTTAAGGTACTTAGATCGACAGCTGTTCTATACCATTTTAGGACTGGTCAATGTCGATGATTATGAGCAGTGTATTTTGCTTTGTCAGCACCATTAATTTTCTAGCAATTATTACCTTTTATTTCATTACAGGTTTTAATTAGGCATGTTTTGTGTTACATGCATTAACTATTTTGCTTTCAGTTTCGTTCACAAATTGTCAAATAATTTAAACAAAATTTCTTCATTTCAATGAACAGTTTGATTAGTTTTTTTTTTTTTTACACATGCGTATTGAAAATACTTTCGTTATCTTAAAGCATTATATCTCTACCTTTATTTTATATCTATGACATGTTTTAGAAATATTTAGATATTTACAACTTTAATTTAGTTTTTCCTCTATTTGGAATCCAACGTATCAATTGTCTAAGGTCCCTATTTATATTATAAAAAAACAGTTTTATAACATTTTATTATTATTGTTATAAATTTTTTTTCCTTACTAGAGATTAAAATAAGCATTCATACTGACTTATTTACCTGTGTATTGATAACTATTATAACACATTGTTAAAGAAGAAACACTTTGAATTTAAAACATCAGTTAGCTTCGGAGAGTTTCATAAATACCTTTGTTCGTGATAATGTACAGCACAACACATTTGATTGTCACGTTGACAGATCCCGTCAATCCAATCAAGCAGGGTTACATTTTAAGTGGGTCTCGGAACAATTATTATTAGAAACAAAAAGACAATGCATGCTATAACATAATTCATAACAAGGTAATTTTCGTTTAAAATAGGGCATTATTTTCCGTTTGTTTCCTTTTTGTTGGTTTTCCATACCACCTTGACAGTCTATTTCCTCATATAAAATACGTTTTCATATCTAAAACGTGTCGCTACGTGGTTAAAAATGTGTTTAATGATAATCTGCTGAACAAGAAATATTACCTTTATATAACTTAAGAATTAGTCTGATACATTAACATTCATATCAATATTATGCTGATGAATGACTATTCAACAAAAACGCTTAATGCGACCTTGTAACAGATTTGAAACAGTGCCCTCCTCTTGTCATGTAGAAAACTTTACTTAGTTGTACTTTAAAGTTGTAATACAATACTTACATGGCTTTATTCTATAGTTTTGAGATTTTCTGGAAATCTTTTTTATTAAAAATACTTAGATACTATCCAATAAGTGTTCTTTAATTGAAAAAGTGAATTTAAATGTATTCTATCAATTGAAAGAAGTAAAATAAAATAAAAAAAAAAACAATTACCGGTTTATATCAAGAAAAATATTTTGATAAACATCGGATATTTAAGATATTTAAGGATTTTATATGCACAGTTGTAAAATATATCAGTTTATAGTTTTGTTTGTTTGTTAGTCAATTGGTTGGTTAACTTGTATTTACTTGAGTTTTCATGCAATGAATTTACCAACAAATAGTTTAGAATAACGATACTCGATTCGAATAATCTAGGTTAACACTACACACACGTGATATCGTATTGTACATACAAGATTATAGTCTCTGATGCAAAAACAAACATCAATTTATATAATTGTTTGATATAACTCATAGCCTACATTGATTACATATATCATTCAAAATCACTGTCACAAAACGTATTACAGTAAATAACTAATAATGATAGTCTAAAATTTAAACTTGCTAAATAAATATTTAATAAATTAAACAGAAAACCTTAGTTACTGCACGCCAAATATAAGAATCAGAAGCTTACTAACGTTTTTCATACTTATTAATCACCGTATTGTCTACTGATGTCTACAAACGTGACTAATCAGAAGAGGACGCTCACTCCTCAATGGCACCAGATCCTACATTTAATTTTTGTAGAGGTCGGTGTTGCTATGCTCTTGTTTTGTATTTAGGTCTTTCCACCTTTCAGGTGAAAGACCATTTTTATTGTTTTCTTCTCTTTGTTTCCAGGTGAAGCATTGTTTAATCCTAGAGATATTGAACATTTTTTTCCTTATGTAATTGATATTAAACGTTATGGTACCAAATAACCCTGTGCGTCATAACCCCCGTAACTTACAACGTTGTTGCCCCTGTGTACGAAAAGCTTGTTATCGCTACATCTCTGATACCATTACAGATAGAGATGAGCAACCTTTTAAAATGTCCTCAGTGCACTTAGAGGGTTCTTCAGTCTATTCATACCGACAGGATCTTAGGCCCCCTTGTAGTGGTTATTGCCCCTGAAAGTATTTTAATTTCAATAAAATCAATTCCAACTGTTTATAATTTGCCAGATAAAATTCAGACTAATTGGGATGGAAGTGTCTACCTAGGCGAAACAAAATTACAGAATGGTCAGAGGTCAAATTCCTTTGATAATCAGTTTATTAATGAGTTTTTAGATCTCTTTTGTTTAGGGTGGTACATAAAGTATAGTACACTTGAAGAGTTCTTCAATTTATACTTGCTGAAAGTGCTCAAGGCCCCTTTCTAGCAGTCGCCCCTAAAAGTTTCTTAAGTTTGTTAAAAACACCAACAATTATTTAATCTTACATCGTAGGTTCATCAAACAACTTTTAATTGAATTGATGACCCTTTTTAAGTTAATTTGACATAAAGATCAAGGGTCAAGGTCAAACAAAAAAATGCATATCAAATATTTTTTTATAAAGTAACGCAGACAAATAAGGTAATAAACGATTTAAAAATTTTATAAAAAAATGCAAGAACATTTTTTTCTAAACTAGATTGTGGGATCCCCGACATGTAAATTGCTGCCTTAGGCAGTTAATCAAAATACATTACTTTAATTAGGTCGCATAATGATGTCTTATATATTTAGTATAGATTTAGTATAGATAATCTAACAATATACACTGATTACACGAACTGAAAAATACGCACCTTCAGCCGTGCGGCAGGGTGTAAAAGACTGTATGTGATTTGTAAAGAAGATGATATAGATATAGATATAGATTTCGAGTCTGGTCATAGAAATACATAGGAACAAGTTTTAAAAAAATCTTCTTCTCAAGAACCACTGTACAAGAAATGCCAATTTTTACACAAAAGCTTGTATATATAGTGAAGATTCTAAATTGTAAACATCGTGACCCCCGGACCAAAACCATGGCCCCATTCGGGGTTCAAAGTTTCACAAAGAAATACATAGAAAAATGTTTTAAAAATCTTCTTCTCAAGAACCACTGCAACAGAAATGTCAATTTTTACACAAAAGCTTTTATATATAGTGAAGATTCTAAATTGTAAAAACCGTGACCCCCGGGCCAAAACTGCGGCCCCATTCGGGGTTCAAAGTTTAACATTGAAATACATAGAAAACAAGTTTACATTACTTTTGTTCCATTTATTCAACTGAATTGAGCACCAAAAAACCCAACTGTGTCTCCCTGATTATTGACAACTCATTGCATAAGTATATAAGGTTTTTTAATGAAGAAATGACGGATGAATACGATAAGGTGTAAAAATTCACCAAATATTATTATAGTTTATCGCTTACATTTTATTTGGATACCGTGCCCGATAAAAATAAAAATAAATATGTAAATTTATTTGTTATCTGGCACGGTCTCCAAAATAAATGTAAGTGATAAATTTATCTTGGGATTTTGTTGCAATATTGCAGCTAGTTTGGTTGAGCATTATAGATACGGCAGATCAACGCACGTGGTGTGGATTTATTAATAAACAACCATACCATAGATAATCTTGTTTCACACGGGAAATAAAAAAACATAAAACGTAAAAAAAGTATGTTTTATTATAATTAGGGAAACACTGTTAATGTGTTTCCCTCGTATACAAATGATGAACCCGTAAAATTTGCTAAGAGTGTTTAAAGCAGAAAGAAGATAATTTATTTTTGAACTTTGAAATTTCTTCGATTTTTGTAACCATGATGAGTTATGATTCATTGTATTACAAATGCATCACTATGTATTTTATAAGGAAATATACTGAGTATACAATCACATGGTGATGTTGAAATTGCATATAAAATATAGTTGCATATTTAGGTATTAATGGACTTTTTGTACGTACGATCTATTAACTCAGACAGCGCGTGCACGAATCTCTATCTCGCGGGATCCCTGGTCGAGGACGGATGTGTCCCGGTGCATGGCGAGGGTTATTGTGAAATCTTGTTGATCAACCCATATTTTATGTGTATTTGTATGTTGTCTGCTTGGCAATAAATACTATAATATGTACGAATTTAGTTACACAAAATATTTTTATTCTGATATTATTTGATATACGACTATTAAGGTACAGAAATTTAAATTAATGATACCTATATTAAAGAAAATGTCAGCTCGACGCCTTTGTGGGCGTTCCGGCCTCTGATAGGTATAATGAAGATTCTAAATTGTAGAAATCGGGACCCTCGGACCACAACTGCAGCCCTAGGCGGGTTTCAAAGTTTAACATAGAACTACAGATGAAAAATGTTTAAAAAAAATTCTCCTCAAGAACTACTGCACCTAAAATGACAATATTTACACAAAAGGTTGTATATTTAGTGAAATTTCTAAATTGTAAAAATCATGACCCCCGAACAAAAAGTGGGGCCCCAGGAGGGGCTTAGATTTTAACATATAAAGGAAAATGTTTTAAAATCTTCTTCTCAAGAACTATAATGCAACTGTTTGGGATATAACTATGCATACATGTACATCCTTAAATAATGTAGATTCTAATTTGTAGAAATCGTAACTCCCGGACAATTGATGGGCCACCAAGAGGGTTTCAAAATTTAAACATTTTAAAAACCATAAAGGAAACGTTTAAAAATTTTCTTTTCAAAAACTACAATGTTATAGTTTGTGGAATTTCTATGCATGCATCCTTGGCTTATGTACATTCTTAATTGGTAAAATCGTGACCCCGGACCAATACTGGGGCCCCAAGAGGGGGTCAAAGTTTATTATAGAAATATAAAGATAACATGTTAAAAAAATTTCTTCTCGAGAACTACAATGCTTCAATTTGTGAGATTACTATCATGCATACAACCTTAGACAATGAAGGTTCGACAGTTTTAAAATAGTGACCCCTGGACTAATACTGGGGACCCAAGATGGGTTTAAAGTTAAATGTAGAAGTATATATGGAACATGTTTAAAAATCTTCTTCTCGAGAACTACAAAGCATCAATTTGTCAGATAACGACGTAAGCATCCTCAAATAGTGTAGATTTGAAATTATAAAAGCCGTGACCCTCAATCTAATACTGGGGCCGCAGGAGGTGTTCAAAGTTTAGCATAAAAATGTAGAGGGAACTATAATGATTCAGCTTGTGAGAGTTCTATGCAAGCATCCTTAAATAATGTAGATTCCAAATAATCAATGCTTTGGCACTGGACTAATAACGTGGCCCCAAAAGGGGTTCAAAGTTTAACATACAAAGATATATTGAAAATATTTTTAAAAAGTTTTCCTCGAGAACTATATTGCTAAGTTTAAGAGATTACTATGCAAGGATCCTCAAATTGTGTAAACTCTAATGTAGAGGAACCAAGAGTTATCTTTCTTGATGTTCTGTACAGTCTGAGAGTTATTCCTCTTGAAGTGGAACTCTTCTACGTTCAGTTTTTCAGGCTGTGTACGTGCGATCCCACCACAGTGCTACACATTTTCATTCCTGTGTTTCTATTTATGTTGTTCAAGCCTACCATAAACCTTGGACCAATACTGGGTCCCCCAAAAGGGGTTCAATGTTTAAAATAGAAAAAGCATATGTTAGGAAATGTAATGTTACAAGGAACTGCTGTTCAGGTGAGCGATTTGGCCCATGGGCCTCTTGTTAATTTTTGGTATAATTCTTTGATTTCCAAATGATAATATTCCTTGTGTTTCAAAGAGCTTTTATACAGAGAACTGGGGGTATAAAAACAATACAAAAAACATTTTTGAATGAAATTGCATTCTCACTATCGACATAAATGTATATTCATTTAAAAGCAAGCAAAGAGACATATCTAAATCAAAATACTGAGAGTACTGAAAGACGGGGTCTTGAAAGTTTGAATTTGTAATAGTCCTGGATTTCCCTGAATAAGCTTCCAAAATTTATGAGTTTGAATTAGTTGTTACAATCTATGTTAATTCGGCTTTTTTGCAACTGTCTGATACTTTGTATAAATTTTACTCAATCCCGGCCTTCATAATTGTAGAAAATTGACACAATGTAATATATTATGTAAAATAAGATCCCAACGAAAAATGTAAAAAATTACTACTAACCGGGAAAGTCAAACAACTATATCAAAGTAGATAATTTTAATCATTAGATTTATTCAATTTTGTGATCCAAGAGAAAATCCAGAAGTCGGACGGTACTCGTAATAAAAGTTTTTTGAAAACCCCAAAAACTCTAAAATTGCTGAATTAACAAACAAAGTGAACATTTGCATACCGATAACAAACACAGGCACCTAACGTTAGAAATATTTCTTTTAAAATGAAATTCCAAGAACTTTGACAATAAAAAGATTTGTCACGGTCGCCATTTTGATTTTTAGACCGACTTATCTGACACGATTTTCTTCATTTGCGATCCATGCAAAATTAATAGGTAAAAATAAATCCGTTCGCCACTTACTATTTTTTTGTGTAAACTCGTGCATCACCTACACGAATTACGATACAACCGTTCCTTTCATTAAAATTCATACTCCGAAAATCAGAGACATAAATAACAGAGATTGTCAACTCCGCCATTAGTGTGTAAATGTTACGAAACCAACCTTACTTTGAGAACTACAAGTGCAACAGCAATCTTTTATAAGTCATTAAATTTGAACCTGATAGTGAGCATGAACATGAACCTGGAAATATTTTAAGCATTTAAAACTTATTGACTTTTCACAAAGAAATGGCAATGCATTGCTTTACTCATGTAATGGTAATGTAATGCATTTCTTCAAGATGCATTATTTTACAATGTAATTCACCCCAAACCTGATTCCAACTAAGCTGGAAAACATGAAAATTAACATTTAACTTGGTATTTCAATCGATAAGTTTGTATATATTATATATTGTATAAGTCCTCCAAAATGTATAATCTATTATAGATTTTGCTTACAATGCATTGTTTAAAATTTAAATTCAGTTTAATCAACTAAAGAGCCAATGAACGTGAGGGCAAATTCAGACCTGTTTTAATTTTCTTCGTACCAAATTCCTTTAAAGACGAACAGCAGTCACACCGCAAGAAAAGTGCAAGCCAATGAAACACGTATTTGATTTGTAAAACATCTGTGTATAACCCGTCCCGATTTTAACTTTGGCTTGCACATGAAGTTTGGTAGTATTAGGGTAAAAAATTGTCAAAATAAAAGTTACAACTTTTCAAAAATGGCACATTGCGTTTGGGAACTTTAATTTCGATTCCACCATCAACGTCTTCTATTGATTAATTAGCTCGTACACCAATATAATCGTCAACGGCGCTGTGCATTCAGTTACGTAACTCATTCCACATTTGAACTCGAGCAAGAATATTTTGATCAATAAAACTATTTGTTTATTTTTTAAATAGAATTTTGTTTATACACAGATGACTTAAAATGATTTAATGCGTGTTTTTATAATACATATTTACTGAAATGCATGAAAACTTTCTGCACTATTTTCTTACGCGTAGACTCAATTCATTATGTAATTAATAAAAGCACATAAGTTTTTTTACGCTAATAATTTGCGATTTATGTTGTATATTTCTGTTGGGCGCAGCCGACAGTTTACTACGGGTTTAAATGAATTAATTAGATCTAATAAGCTGGAATAACTTCGTATAAAAGTTGCTGTAACAGTTCTGTTGAAATTAGGTCATACAAGTATAATGATTCCGTTCATTGACTTTTCATTTTTTTAAAATCAGAACAGAGAATCTATCATTAATGAAAACCCCCGCCGCTTACAGGTCAGACTTTTTGTCAGTTCTAGACGATATGGTCACAGCTCCTCTAGTCTTGCATGACCTAAAATTCTATTAACACAGTGAATGCATGAGCGTATGTTTTTGCATACAAGTGCAACAAAAAATAATAGAAACAAACGAACCTTTGACAGACCTGCATTGACGTCTTGAATATTAAATTTATATATTTCTTATGTATTATATATGTTGCATTGACATATTTTTAATTTCAATATTAATTATGATCAACGTAACAACAGCTTATTTACTTTAGATTCGCTTGCTACCTTAGGTACATAATAGTTTCTAAATTAGGATTTTTTTTTTCTCAAATGTTTAATTTTTTTGATTGATATTGAATATTCTTTATAAAACTATTAACAAAAATAGTCAGAAACACTCATACACTCATACTACTTTGTTGCTTTTATACTTAATAATTTCTTTTCAATTTTTATCTTCTTTTTTTAAGTGCTAAATATAATTGTGATTTTGAAAATTTGTGACAGTTTTGTCACCTGCTACTTCAACCGTCTTCATGACATAAATGACCAGTTAGTATCTTTTATTATAATTAATAACGTAATTTGTGTCAAATTTTAAGATTAAATATGTGCTCAAGTTAATTGGGCGGAGCTTAAGACATGTATTTATATTCATGTCCCTTCTCTCAAAAGACTGTGTCCCGTTCTGAAGACGGATCGACGTGTTCTCTCTATACTGGTATGTGAATATCTAGATAACATTTAAAGTACGCTAAAAAAATGTTTACAACTTTAACATTATTTTGGTCGAGCTTTAAAAAAGATCAAGATTTGTTGTCTCATTTTTTTAAATTTTATTCTATCTATCTAAGAATTAATTTCATCCATTAAAATTACTGCATTTTAATGGGATATTAAACAATTTTATGATGCAATGTCAATCAATTTATTCATGCATTGTTCTAGTATCCTTTTGTTGATTTTCAGGCAACGATGAAGTTCGTTATCATATTTCTTCTGGCCTGCCTGATTCTGCAGGCTTCTTCTAGGAATGGACCAGGTATGTAGAAAAGTAAAACTCACCTGATGATGTCCGATATGGAAAAGTATTTGGTTTCGAAGGCTGTGTGTATATAGGATGTATGATAACAAATGGCATGATATTATACGTTAAACAATGTGTTTATATATTGACGTAATATATCTAGGTCTTATTTCTATATAACACGTACATTTTAGTCAAATACATTCATTTTGTAGTTCATTTTGAAAAAGTAACAAAGAACGGTATTCTACCAATTTCTACACACAATATCAATAACGGTTGCTTTTAAATATTTATTTTTTTTAAGTAAGAATGCACAAACGATATTTTAATTTAATAAATTGATTTCTTTTTTAAAGGATTTTAATGTTTGTTTGTTTGTTTGTTTTTTTTTTGGTTAAAATAGAAAATCTTCAATTCATTAAATTTATAAATATATAAAATATAAAAGATGAAAACGCAACTCGAGTACATTTTCTGAAATAAGTTGCACTGATTAATAGTTTTTTCAATATTTTGTTTAAAATATTGGTGTATTTTGGTGAGTTTTTGTGTAAGAAATCATACAGTCAAAATGAAACTAGCACTTTTGCCTATAACTACGTGTATATAGTGTCTTTAGAATGATATTTATAAAGAATAACGTCGGTCAAACAGTGACACATCTATAGCATGGTTACGCCTTTAGTTTATTTCATTTTTTTTAATTGAATAACAGAAAAAGGACATAGTGCTGACGATGGGGACGATCCAAACACCAACAACGAAAAAGACGACGATTCTGGGAATAGGAACAGTGTGGACCCGATGGCGTATATTATAAAGAGAACAAACTAGATATTGTCCAAAGAGATACGACACCTATTGTGTTACGGCTATACATAAATGTTGTGTACTCATTAACACTGTTTTGTTAAAAATCAAATTTATTATTGTTGTTAAATTCTTTGATTTTGTTCCCTTCTTTTTTTAATATGCTATGTCAAATTACAGGTCATTTAACTCTGAATGTAACAATTTGAAAAATTAAAATGAAATTGTTTGATGTGCTGCCTTTTGACTGTCCTGATCTTAAAGTATTTACTTATGAAGGAGAATATATCTTGCCATTTATAGAAATAAATAGCAAACGCTTTTGCTGAGGTTTGTTGATCGAGGTCAAAGGATCTGTAATGACAATTTTTTTTATTTATTTTGCCTTAAACAGTCAATCCAAGCTTATTTTGTGAAACATATACACCATATCATAGTATATAAAACTAATATTAATATATTAAAACCAAATGTCGTGTCAAAATGCTCAAGGGAAGTAGTTAAATTTCCAATTTTAAGTCTCTGTCATAATTTTTCTTTACATTTGAGAAGAAAAATATTCTTTATTATACATGTTGGTTGGTACAGATATATATGTAAGACTGCCAGACCTAGAAAGAGGTGGAGGAGGCTTCATAATTTAAGACTCAATAATAACACTAGTTTATGTTAGAAATTGGGTGAAATGGAATTATAGATATGCGACACTATCAATTATGCCACGTTAAAGGCGCTTCCATTTAACTCAATAATGTAAGGAATATCATCAAAGATAATATTTTAAATTCAAAATAAAGTAACAAAATCAAATTCATAGATATACATAAAAAGAACTAATAAATAGTTCATAAAAATATGCAGTTTTTTTTCTTAATCACAAGGTATCAATTGAAATATTTTTTAAAAGACAATGTTGCATCCATGTAATATTCTAAAAAAGTGTGTTATAACCTTTAGCATTTGAAAAGGATATTATGCTTAAAACAACCATTTGATAACCACACGATGTAAATATAAGCATACCAAGGGCTTAATGTTTTACTATCATAAACATTCATAAAAACATAATGTGAGGAAGGAGAAAGTCGGTCCTCCGAAAAGAGTTGCAATTTTAAATTAAAAAGCAATATCTTTTCACAATGCGTGCTAAATTTAGAATTTGTTATCAATCTGTATTTAAACTGAAATTAAACGAAGATACACTTTGCTAAAAATCCCGCCTTGTGCCTTTGCTCTTAGTTATTCTGAAGGTATGATAGTAATGCAATTTATTAGTTGTATTTACTGATTGTTTTGGTTGGTTTTCTGTTTTGCATTCAGATTATTTCTAAAATATGCTGCTAATTATTGTGTCCTAGCAGGCTACAACAATTCTGCATCTTCTTGACAAAATCATATAGAATCTGTGGCAAGCTGATAATGCCACACACCTAAGACTGCTCAATGTCACCAAAATTTATCTGATGGACATGAGCAGACGTGTTTTCCTCTCTGTCAGCATCCTTTATCTTATCAATGAATTGCATTTGGTTGCACGAATTAATTAAACATTTTTTTTATTACATTTATCATTTATTTGTTTTAGTTTGATCTACATATTATGGAAAAATTACATACATTAATTATAAAGAAAAGTTTTATTTCATCTATTCTTTGTTACTTTATCTTGAAAAAGAAAGATATATTTCATTGGGTTTTTTTTTCAACTCTATTCCACAACAATAAAACTTTTACAAAAAATTATTTAGATATTTACAATTTTCTTTCTCTTCAATTTTAAATCTAATATACTAAATGCAAATGTTTACATTTCTTTACCTGTTTCAATTATTGAAAATAGCTTATTGTTTAAACTTTTTAAAATTGTACATTTCCATACGGAAGATTCGAAAGTAACTTTATTATCTAATTTAATTATATATGATAAATACATTTTACCGATCCACTAAATCTTATAGGCGAATTTGTTGGTATTTGCATTATAGCATACTGTAGAGCACGTCTTATTGTTACGATGACATGTCTCATCAATCCAATTATAGGCATGCAACAGGTTTCACATTCTTTAAGCAAAACATAACCAAAACTGCCCGGAAATATATATCGCAATACGTGTATATTTCAATACAAAATTTCTCCCTATACCAAGCCCTAAGGTATGTTGTGTATTTTTAGAATAGTATGACCAACTGTATTCACTTATACCACTTATAAGATTTCTATGACTGTATTTTCTCTTCAAGCCCTATCGATTTTAAACTCTATCTGTAGTATTTTCACAATATGCTTAAAAAGCCCGTACTATCTGTGCTCAGTTTTCAAAATGATTAGGACTATTTTTAACTGTTTCATTTAGTAAATGTTTAATAATGTTTATTCCTCTTTAAAACATAATTAAATTTATTCATGTTTAGTAGACATGCATAAACGATAATTATCTTGATCCGCTTGGTACATATACAAAGTAAACGTAAGCATACCTTAGGAATTTTGTTAATCTTATTTCCTAAATTAACACATACATTGCAGGTTAAATTTTTATTATTATGAAAAACTAATCACCCAACACAAAAAAACATTGTCAAATTTTAATCATCAAAAGGTTACCAGTTGTAAATATCAATTAAACTGAATGTTTAAAAAATGTGTGATTTTTGGCCTGATCTTTTTTTTTAATTAGCTCTGTGATTATTTATGTTTTAATATTTATTGAAGACCATCAATAGTTATAATTAATAACACATATTAAACCTCCCTCCCACCGACCCACCTACCTACCTACCCTCCCACCCACCTTCCTTCCTGCCTGCCTGCCTGCCTGCCTGCCTTCCTGCCTTTAAAATTAAAGTTCGGGTTAGGGGAAATATAGATATTTATAATGATGGCTTAAGGTAAGGTTCTTAGAACAGACGCATTGATCTTTGCGAAATTACCACTCCGTCATCACATATCCTTATAGAAATAACACACGATTTAGACAAGTTTTTTCTTTTAAAAGTACTGATTTTTGAAGTTATCTGTAATCAGTGCGAGGCTAATATGTGTTCTGTTATCTGCTAATTTATTGATGGCAATTGTAAAATATAAGTTCATGGCATGTCTTTCATATTGACAATATTAACTGAGGTAGAATATGCTCAGTTGTCAGTCGTTATTATGTAAACACTGCCTGTTTGGTAAGATTACAGTTGCAACTGGCACCACAAAGAAAACCATTGTCAACCAACGCAAAGCGAAAGTTGACAATCATTCTCGGGGGGTGTAAATTTCAATTGTTAGCTTACCATACAGGCATTGTTTTCATTGTGTTAACCGTTATTAATTTAACAAGTGTTTCTAACGCTCAGGGTAATAGCGAGCACAGCTCACCGGCGCGAAGCGAGCTCTACCAGCAAGGCGTGTGTGAATAGAAAATTCGGACTTTTTGCACATTCATTCAACAGGCTTTTTGGCGTCAGTAAATCGGACCAGTAATGCCTTGTTTTAACCCTCCCAGTAGTTCCCTGTAATTATGGTTTCCCATTTTCACATTCTCACGAGAACAAGTACGTGCATTGTTACTAATTCCATTACATAACACTAACGGAGTTATCGTCCTTTCGAGTGATCGATCTCACTAAACTAGATACCATCTCGCGAGAATCAAAGTAAAACTTTTGAGAAACAGATAAATTGTGTAATTTCCAGAACATCGTGCTTTTTAAGTAAACATAACAGTATTTTTCGCGTAGTTTTTTTAGTGTGTTTTCAAAGAGACAGACGACACTCGACCGACATGAACTTTGACGTCCCAGTGATTAGAATTTCTTATGAACATATACACAATATATACATTTCACAACATTAACAAAGATCTCACAAGACACAACAAACACGAGGACGAGAATAGTAACACACGTAGATCTCGTCGAATGAACACTTCCGTTAGATGACATTACCAAAGTGCGGGAAACTCCATGGATTGTTTTGGCGGATCTTCGTGACCGACAGTCTTCGTCTGGAATTCCGTCCTTTCACGGGTAAGAACGTGGGGGAACGTCCACCAGATTGCCGTTGATCCTAAACCACATTGGACGCCATTTTTGTAACCGTTCTTGGACGAATAAGTAAAACACCAATACGATTGTAGGGTTCTAAATTATGTATATTCTTACCGTTACGTCGCTCTAATTGTTTCACTCTATAACAAAAGAAACATTATAAACATCACAAACATGAATAACATACATTTACTTATAGGTCAATAATATCTCTTTAAATTTAATCGCAATACACGATAAATATATATTTTATGTAAAATAATATTTCCTACTATTAGAAACATTACTATTATAGTTGATATTAAAATTATTAACAATAATGAATTTCAACGGATAGTTACATGAAACAATTTATTGAACGAACTGAGTGCACGACAACGATTAACATATGTTAATCAATCAGCGGATCAGGCTCATTATGATTTGACCTATTTATAATCTATACAATATATAAAATCTTGTCTACACAATTAAATATAAAAGACATATTCTGCTTAACGATATTTTCATTGTACTATATTCAAAACATTCACTCTACACAATCATACTAATTTATTAACTTTAATTATTTTAATCTTTAATCTGTAAAAGTTTAGAATTGTATTGATCTAAAAAATTATGGTTTTAAAGAAAAACTTACAGGTCTGCGTCTGTATGCTTTATCTCAATCTGAATTTCAACAACACACCTGTTTGGTTAGAAGTCTAGGTTGCATTTAAAGATTACAAAACCAGAATTCAAAATAATATCTCCCGCCAAACTCTATCAGTAGTGACCAATACTGACCAATCACAAACTAATATAAAAATACCTATATTCAAATGGAATAATCCAAACCGCTGCAATAAATAACCTAAACGGGCTATGCCATTATTTAGAATAGAGGTGTTTAAGTTTACACACACTTGTTAGTATTAGTGCAGCGCAAAGACTGAAATATGAGAAAGTGAATGAATGAATAACTAAATAATGCTTAAAATGAAAATACCAAACCAAACCCACCGACATCTGATAATGAGATCTGAAACATTTTATACAATTTTTACTTTGTTAATATTCATCTTAAGCCATAAAACATATCTTTAAAAAATCGAAATCTGTTTGTTAACTTGTTGACACCCTGCCTCTAGAGCTTAAAATATTGACACACGCTTCAAACTCGGAAATTCCTTACCCAGTTTTCGAGTCATTAGTTACCTCCATGTATGTTTGTAATTTTAAGTTGGTATGGGACACTTCCATGTTGTGATGTATTGTTTATCGAAATAAACAATAAAATGAAGTGTAATTATATAAGTAGTTTCTTTCAAAAAAAAGTTCACCTAACTCCGTAGCGCAGTGGGTTAGAGGGTTTACTACGAACCTGTAAGTCATGAGTTTGAATCCCGCTTGGGGGTTTACAATTTTTACATTTTCAAATACTTTTAAAAGCTATTTTTTGGTAAAATATTGTAAAATTTGAAAATTCCAAACGTTCATACAATTGGTATCCTATCGACGTCATTATTAAAAGTATAGATTAACGTTATCATAAAGATAAAACAAACTTAGCTTCATTTTTGTTATTGTTGATTTGATATAAAAAGAAAATATTTTTTTTAAATATCTGGTTTGGTAAAATTAAAGAACAAAACCTACGATAACTTTAGGAAACTTTGAAAATTACAATTTGGCTATGGGTGAAAAAAGTATAATTTTTTTAGATTTAATTCAGTAATTTTTGTTTTAGTTGACAGTGTTAAAAAAACACATTCAATACCGCGTCTGATTGTTACAAAGCCAAGCAATGCAGATCAAGTAAACTCTGAAAAATGACAGACGCGCGTGATGCAAATCAAATGTAAATGTATACGCAAATTGATCAGCGAAATGTTTCATTTTTTTCTACATTTTTTTCCCTCTTAACTTAATCATTATTAAAAAAAACCCCACATTTTGGTTTTACGACTAGCATTACTTAGATACATGATAGCTGTACAGATATGTTTATCATTTAAGACCTGGCTCTCCTTTCACACAACCACAATCAGATGCAGAACAAGACAACTCAACTGGCAAATACATCAGCAGGAATTGGACTAAAGATCAACCTGAAGAAAACAGAATTGATAAAGATAAACACCACTGCCTAGATACCAGTAACAGTTGCTGATTAATCAAAGTCCATCAAAGAAGTCGAGTCCTTTATCTACCCTGGGAGTGTGGTGGACAGTCTGGGTGGCACAGACTCTGACATCAAGTCAAGAATTGGCAAAGCAAGGACTGCATTTTCCATGCTTAAAAACATATGGTCCTCTAAGAACATCCGCATTGCTACAAAGCTGCGGATCCTTAACGCTAAGGTGAAGTCCATCCTATTATATGGAGCGGAGACCTGGAGGACAACTAAAACATCCCTGCTGAAGATCCAGACCTTTTAGAACACCTGTCTGAGGCGCATCTTCAACATCAGGTGGCCTGAGAGGATCTTAAATGAAGACCTGTGGAGGAAAGCATGACGAGAAGGAATGGAAAGGCAAATAAGACGACGGAAGTGGGGCTGGATAGTACACACCTTGAGAAAGCCATCATCCAGCATCATACCTCAAGCCCTTACCTGGAACCCGCAGGGCAAAAGGGAAGGGGACGTCGAAGAAACTCCAGGAGGCGGGATGCAGAGGCAGAGCTACAGGCACTAGATATGATCTGGAGCAGTGCCGCCAGAGCAGCCCAGAACCGTGTTCGTTGGAGGACTGTTGTCGATGGCCTATGTTCCTCACGGAACGACAGTCCTAAGTAAGAAAGTAAATCATTTAAAAGTATTGCATGTTTTTTTTTTTTTCAAAACCATTTCTTAATGCATTTTGCCTTTGTATTATATGAAACAATGATGTTTTTCATGATCTTAAGGATTTTTACACTGTAAACGGTAAAGTGTTCGCCATGTTTTTCTTTCGCCCCTTTCGCCCTTGTCAGCTGGGGATCAAATTAGGCATCCCATTCGAAGATGTCGATAATTACTTACAATTATAGCATTTTAAATTTTAAAATCAATACTTTAATTATCTAACACTAACATCAGTCTTGTGTGATGCTTTGCAAAAAAGGAATAATTCTGATGCAGATTACTTCATCAATTAATTTTTGAAAATAAAAACATTTTATCATTGCTATCTCTATATATTACATTAAACAGTAAAATGTTTTCTTTGGTAGTTAAAATGGGCTAATGGCGATCATTGTAAGAATAAAAGGCATATACAGCGTTAGCCACAATGAACTATCGAAGATATTACACATTTTATTAGTTATATTTATATCTTTCATGTTATAAATTAATAAAAGCATAAATTGTTGGAGAACGTATACCTAACTCATAGTCAGGATAAACAAGTATGTTAGACTAATGGACTTCAAGAATTTAAATTTTAGAGTGACATCAATGTGATTATTTTGTGACGTCCTTGATTTCTCTTAGGTTGCTGAATGTTTCGACGGATTGATAAACTTGTTAGAATTGGAATGAGTGATTTTTAACCCTGCCAGTATCTATATCGCTATGAAATTAGGATTGGCTGTTAAAGAAAAAAAAGAGAAAAGATGTGAAAATAAAATTATATGTTTGTTTGTAAACGTTTTATTTTTAACATTAAATAGTTTTTACTTATTCAAACTAATGTCATATTTGTAGGTTTCCTGATAGTATTTCTGTTTTCACTTGTAGAGGTATTAAATAAATGTAGTGTTTCATGGCTTTGTTCTATGAGATTATTAAGTAATATTGTGTTTCATGGCTTTGTTCTATGAGATTTTTAACTAATATCATTCATAAAACTATTCATAAAACTATCACCCTAAAACGCCAATAGCCATCCGTAGAGCTTTATCACATATGAATTATTACATATTGTATCAGATCTAGTTATAAACGGGAAAAACAGTTCGTGATTTTATATTATTGGAAGCTTATTTTAATCAATTCTACTATGCAGTTACTCTGGCAAACCGAAAGTGAAACAGTGTTTGGACCTAAGCACAAATCACCACCGCTGACAAGACTTACTTCTTGAAAATAATAGAAAAATACGATTTAATGTATGCTGAAGCATTGTTCTTCAAGGAAACTTAACTATAAACAGTGAAAATAGCCATATTTTATATAATACAAACAAGTTAGATATTTTTGTAGTCTCATGTATTCCTATGCCAGAGTTTAAATAGTCTCGTTCAACCAAACGTTCGGCTGTCTCCGTAATCTCCGACAAGCGAGGGGCCCTCTTGCTTGTTGGAGATTAATGGAGACAGCCGAACGTCTGGTTGAACGAGACGAGAGTTTGATAATAAAAGTGCTTGGATCCATACAATTTTTAAAATTGTTTCGATTAGTAATACATAGTTTGAAATTTATCTTTAAATATTACAAAACATGATTCATATTGGGTTTCTCGAAATTCTTGTCAGAAAATTCTAAAAATCCATATTATAAAAAAGTGCGTAAATCAAATACAGACTAGAAACTAATTAACTAATTGCCATGCAAGATAAATTGATTTTACAATAAATAATAATCGATAAAATCAACTCCCGTTATTACTTAAGTACTTTGATTATAACTAAAAATTGGGTATTTATTTTCTTACAAGAGACAAGTACTTTGTAAGACATTAATACAAACAGAACAGGTGGGCTGTAATTTAAAAGAAAATCGTCTTGACTTATTTTGTTTCTTGTTTAATGAAAATCAGTTAATTTATTTGGAAGTGTTTGTCCTTTTTGGAAAATAAACAAAATTAATAATCTGCATGAACAATAATGAACTAAGTGTGAATGTCATCATAAGTTCACCACCTGCAGTTCTGTATGGCAATGGTCAAATCATGTTAAAATTGCTTGATTATACTGTTTAACGCTTCATCAAACTTGAGTTCAATTATTTAATGAAATGTCAAAGACATTCGAAATATGGATATCCATAATACCAGTCCACTTATCAAAATAACTCTTCCTATTATTAAAATGAAGTGAGCTAGTTCATGAACCTAGATTAGTAGATAAAATGCTATCATCGCAAATGCACGATTGTTTGAAAAGGTATATAAATATGATTTTGATTTTGTTCTCTTATCCGAGATTGGATGTCAGCAACGGCGATGAGGACTCTGCAGCTTTGTTTAAGTATTTGCGTCGTCATTTTGTTTTGTGATCGGGCCAAAACATCGGTAAGATTTTTTTTTTCCAATACAACGTATATACATTTTAAAATGTTTAAAGTAGCTCAATACATGGAATCATTACTTTTAAAGAAACTACATTTGTTTGTCACAAGAAAGAGTTTAAAACATTTTGTTAAATTGTTTGTATCAAATTGTTTGTATCAAAAGCATATGTTTTCGAAAGTCATTCATTTTATAATTATTTTTAAAAGACTACGACTTTAAGAAGTGGAAAATCAAAATTTGGACCTGTATTTATAACGATCACCGAAAGGCCAAACCAACCTCATCCTAAGCAAGTTTTGATAAGATTTTCTGGGCCTCCAGATACCGTGGTTTCCGTTGATTTGATAGAACAAGATAAAGCTCAAGGTACGTATGTCTTTTTTCAACGAGCGTTTTTTTAATTTAAGAGGGTTAAATTGTCGCCACAATTTTAAAGCTATGTTAACCTAAAACAATTAAACACATTTTTTTCTAAATCTTGTGAAGTTTACGTGAATTTATAAAAATGTTGGTCGCCTTACTATTTTCGATTATTCCTTAACTGCTACTTGGAAATATAGACCGACAAGAAATATTCGGTTGGTTGCTTTCCGAGAGAGACATTCAGATTTCACGGACTACACTTAGTATTAACACGTATCTTTTGAAAGTATTGCCAAAATATCCACATTATGTTGTACACATAGTGCTGCCTACCGTGGTCAAAACGTCTAGGTTATAATGTGGACCACGATCATATTTCATCCATTAAAGTTAATAGAACATAATTAAACCTAAAAAGTAACAAAGTGGTAATGCAGGTTTTCACAAAAAAAAATATTCTCTAAAACCATGCTGTCAGTGCACGATCTTAAATTATGTTTTGTTTGCGCATGTGCGATAAAATAACATTACGAAAGGACGAAACATTCAACGATAATCGAAGATGTTTGAAAAAAGGAGCGCGCATCTACATGTATCTGAATTTCATTATAATAGAATTTCGTCTCTCAGCTGATATGTATAGTAAGTAGCAAAAAACCTATTACAAATAAAGCAAAAATCGAACAAACGGAGAAAAAAAACCGCGTGGTTTTAATCCATGTAAGCTCTAAATATAGTGATCGGGAATAAAATGCATTGATGAAAAAACACATGCATTATGAATATTTTTTCATAAATGTCATTTGAATTTTCATTAAATCTTTAAACTTCCAAGATTCAGTCCAAAATGAGTAGAAATGTTTGTTTTTATCTTTAAGCACATAGTTTACTGTTATCCTAATTAATGTTTTATTTCTAACTATTTAATCATAAAAAGCAATATTTTGACATGTTATAACAGAATATGTATTGTGTTTTAGTTTCAGGTGGGGATTTTGTATCAGTGTATGCTTTTGAATTTCATACTGATTTGACCATTGTACTTAAAGGAAATGAACATGAAAAAATTATCAAGGGCTCAAATTTGTCTGTTTGATGTGTATAATGATATCTGAAAACCGTTTAGACAGAGCTTTCCTCAGTAAAAAGATATACCACTTAGAATAACTAATTCTTGCAATCCATGAGCGCTGCCATATTGTTAAAATCATTACCTCCCTGCTGGGTTATCTCTAAGCAACTAAGAGAGGGCAGCTCTGATGCTGCCGTCAGTGAGACACATTGCATTTTTACACACGTGTAGTAACAGGGATAACATGCCATCATCAAAATGTGAATGGAAACTTGAAAGGAATGTAAAGAGTTGTCATTTTAAACAGTGTTTATGGAGGACGATTTTGGATCTCAGAATGATGCATTCCCACCAGCAGTTAATGTGACATGTAACTAGAATGGAATGTCCGTGGATCAGTGTTATTGTGACCTATTTTTTCTTGCACTCGGGAATTTCTTGTCATTATGTGTGCTACATAAATGAGCACACAAGGTGCGCATTGCACAGCATCCTGACTTTTAAAAAGTGTCTTAGTCCTGTTATTCTTCTGACAGCATAAACAGAACCTGCGTATACATATCATCAAGATCTTATGTATAAAAAAAACAAATCAGAAAAATTTCCAGGGCATTTAAATAAAAAGTAACGGTAAGAAACCCCACATGGAAAATGGAATTACAATTTTATATTAATTTAAATTGAAATCTAAAAACAGCATTTTATTTATTTAAACACTAACTGCCACATGCATCTCCGTACAAACATCTGGAATGTGATGGTCTTATATTTCACAAATTAATTTATCTATATTCATTTTTTGTACAAATCATAAATAGTTATCTGAGATTCATTTATAGAAATGTACTAAATCCTTGTCTTCTCATGACAGTACACAAAATTTTTCTTCACATCAAGGCATAATTTTTCTCCTCAACTTTTATCAACTCTGTACATAAACACTGGCCTAGTTCCAACATTGACCCAGTCACCAGCAGCAATGTGGCTTATCTACGTCAGAGAACAGATGCATGCTGGGGAATAATGGATTACCTCCATAAACCTTTCACTGAGAGTGTTAAATTGATAAAATCTCTTGATAGAAATAAACAAATAGGTAACAGACCTCATTTTTAAGTTTCAAAAGGCTTTTATAATTTATTAAGCAACAATTATTTTTTTCATGTTCACTTCCTTTAATTCTCGAGCAACTTCCGAGGGGTTGGGGATCAATTTTGAACACGTCGTCACCGGGTATTATGAATTAAATCCCAGTTGTAACATAGATATCACCTCTTCCAATGTTGGAGAGATAACAACATACACCATCGTAGTATCAGAATTTCCAGGGGAAACTGAAGGGCTGCTAGACCATGATGTGAGAAAAAACGGAAAACTCATCTCATCAACAGACTATCTGACAACGGAAGAAAACCAGCAGTCCACGCTGGGAAATGTAACGACCGTAAGCTTCAACAGATCTAAGCTGACGAACGACAATGTTGATCTGACATTAAGTTTTCTTTAATGTCTTATCCACAGGACACCCAAATAACTTGGTATAAATGGGTTTACTTCATTAAATAAAAGGGTTTATGGGGCTACATCGAAGTATGTTTTATCTTAACAAACCATGAACGTTTGATGCATACTTGACTCGAATAAAAACAAAACCATACTAAATATTTTCAGTGTATTATTATTATTATTATTATCATTATTATTATTGATAAATGAAAGTTGATGTATATACCGTATCCTGGTATTGAATTCAAAAGGAACAAGAGATGTTTATGCTTATGCCCCCTCCGTTGGAAACATCCACAAAGAAAATGAACGTTAACTTAAATAACTGAATTTTTTCTAAGTCCAATTGCCATTACTCTGTCAAAAATTGCTCTATCATACCCAAAACTAAACTTGACCTAGATAGTATCATTATAAATCTGTATACTAAATTTCACTTTGATATGTTCATCCTCTGCGAAGAAAATGAGCAAAAACTGCAAAAAACTAGAATTTTTCTACGTCCAAGGGCCATAACTCTGTCGAAAATTGCTTGATCGTACCCAATATCGAACTTGACCAAGATATTATCATGATGAACATGATACCAAATTTGAATATCTACGTTAAGTGCCACAGGGCCTATTTGGGCCTATATGGCAATTGAAAAAAATATATATATTAAAATAAAAAAAATATATTAAATATATTTTCTGTATTTCATTATTGATTTTTTAAAATTTGTATCAATATACATCGTATGATCTATGTGTTTAGTTAAATTCTGCTGATAACGTCACAACGTAAAAAATGATATCATAATAATAACGTCAATACCTCACACAGCGCCAACTTGTTGTCTGCGTTTTACCATGGCTGGCGTACCATTTTTGTGAATAGATCCCCAGGACTTTTCCATTAGAACCGGAAAATGTCTAAATGCACAACCTGGACCAAAGAAAATGCCCCCTCCCCCACAAGAGCAAGATTACTTTTTCCTACTCTGCCATATAAACCTGGAGCTCGTTTAACATAAATGACTTTTGACTAAAATCTATCTTAAGACCAAATATTTTTCATAAGATCTCATCATAGCTCAAAAAATTGTCATATCTTAGGATAATCTTAAAACTGTCAAAACACAGGTTTTAGGTCCAGCTTTTACATGGCGAGAGCTTATACTTTAGTCCACTACCGAAGGTCGAGTATAATTCGAGTGTGCGCGACGTTTTATTTTCATGCAGCCGTTAGTGCTGATTAAAAAAATCAAATAATACACATCGGTAATATCCATACGGTTTTTTTTATTTCAAACATAAATCAGATAAAAAGCTACTACAGCCAGCATCGTTCTCTGGTATTGTATATTACGCAAGAAGTCGAGAAAATATGAATCGCTTGAAGGAGACCGTGTGTCTTTTTTTTTACTTAGAATTGAAATATTGACAGAGCACAAAAGGAAGCATGTACTTTATATATATATATATATATATATATATATATATATATATATATATATATATATATATATATATATATATATATATATATATATATATATATATATATATATATTTCATTCAGACTTAATTAATGAACGGCAATACAAACTGCGATATGCCTAATAAGGAAGAATGAGACACTAGAAAAATTACTTTGATATGGTCCTAGAACATAATTTTAGCCAGATGATCAACATTAAAAAAAATTCCATTTGGTGTCATTTTACGGTAGTTTTCATGCATGTGAAAGAACAAAACTGAATCTTTGGACAGAAAAACAAGAACTGCATGTAATAACTTATTTATTTACCCCCCCCCCCCCCCCCAGCGCCTCAAGTCCTATTGAAACCTTTTTCAAATCTTCTGTATCCTTCTTCAGAGCATTTCAAACAGAGACATTCTTTCTTGAAACTGAATTTCAACCGTGTCTCTAAAATTGGACACCTTTAATTTTCACACGGATGGTTCTGTCCGCACGGACTTTCAAGTCATTACCTGTTTTATGGTCATAAAGGACATCTACTGTGTGTACAGGCGCAAATATAGCGGTAAACGAAGAAAAGATTTCTAGGAGCGTAAATACTTTTTATTCGATCTTTCAGTTTATTATAATTTTCGTATATAAAATATATCAATGTTTTTATCACAAAATTTTATCATTATTATATTTTAGACAATTCAGTTGGTCAAGCGGATTTAATCAGTGAAAAAAACTGCAAAACCACAAGTTGGTTAAAAAAAACCTCCTTAGCTCGAATCGAGATATAGAATCGTAAATGTTTTGCATTTCATAACTGTTATATTTCAGTGTATGATGATGAACTATGTATAGTCGTTAACATTCTTAGGTCTATATTGTTTTTGATTCTTTGAATATTAGAACTATAATGTAAATCAAATCACAATCGTAGTTGTATCGATAAAAAGAGCTAAGATATCAGAGAACATTAGGAAAAAAATTATAGACCTTTTTCAGAGAGTTCAAACGTTTACAACTGACGATCGTGATTGTCAATATTACACGTATGATGTGGTAAACGTTTTTACTTTGTATGGAATAAAATGAAAATTAAGTGTTCACCTGTCCGAGAATAGGAAGATTTTAAAACATACAGATAATTTAAAGCTACATGGTCCGTTTTTTTTTTTTTTTTTTGCCATGAGAGTGTCAAATTTTTTTTCTATACAGACCAAATTTATTCGAAAGATGCCTATTTACACAAGCAAAATCCGTCTTCTTTCAAAGTTTGAATTATCTAAAATACATAAAAAATTTCTGTATGGGAACACAAAAATCAAAACAAACAAACCATCTCCATCTTGGGAATGTTAAGACACGGAAACTGTTTGGTTTCGTTCCCGAATGACTGGGTTTATTCAACCCGCATGTGATGTACCGATTCTATACAAAGCACTTCTCCAAATAATAGTAGATAAAATGTACAGACGTTTATTTCTTATTTGAATTTTTGTCAAAGTCGTAATACAACCATACCCGCGAGACGAAAGAAATCAATACAATTTAAGTCGTTTGTTTTGTAATTAAATTGTGTACATCACTTTTTCATTAAAATATGGCTTAATTGACCTGGAAAACTACTGCAATGTCTATTATGATACACATACTTATCATAGCCATCGTATAAAAGCGAACACAAAATTTTAAATTAAATCGGGCATAGCAGCTTTAAAAATTTCACGATAATCCTATATTTTATTCTATTTACGAAATCATTAATACAGTCATTTGGGGTATTTTGATTAACACTTTTTGTTCAACTTGATTGTAAAATATGTGTAAAAACGCATGTTTAATACCCTTCGTTGTTTTGGTCCAACAGAAAGATCATACTCGTTCATGTGCGGACCTAGAAGGGGGTGCATGGACTATTCCTTCCACCTCTTGGAAAATTAAAATTATTAAGATTACATAGCAAAATTCCCGAAATAGGCCTCAAACACCCTCTCCAAACTTGGAAAACAAAATTATCCCTCGAACACCCCCTGGAAAAGTTTTCTGGATCCGTGCATGCGGTAACAAACATACACTGTATCAATTTTCTCGCTTAATAAAGCAATAGCATATATACAATGTAATGAGAAATTAATATTGGACAGCGTTTTCATCACACAAATTCCCTTTACTGAGGTTAGCGAGAAGATTTTAATCACAAAATAATTTATTAATGTATGTCATTTCTTCTTTAAACTCTCTATGTATAGACCACTGGCATCGGAAGCAAATTCAAAGGGGGGAATTCCAAATTCATCACAATCCTAATCCGTGGGGGGGGGGGGGGGGGGTACGTATACTTCCAACAAAAAAAAAATAATTCTTACCTTGGGGATCATAATATTCCTAATCCGTGGGAGGGGGAGGGGTAGTAGTATACCTATATTTCCCCAAAAAATCTTACCTACCAGAAAACTACATCATAAAATTCATATTCCGGGGGGGGGGGGGGGGGGGAGGGGGGGGGCTAGTATGCCTACAACTCCAACTTCTCAACATTTTAATCATTTCAAGGTAAATTTAGGAACAATTATGTTTCCTGCGAGAAAAAGGTGTGTGTGTGTGTGTGTGGGGGGGGGGGGGGTGAACCCTCAATGATGCTATGTGCTTAATGGTTTGGTCTAACTCTGCAAAAAAAGTGGGTTGGGGGCTAAGCCTAGTATGCCTACAACTCCAACTTCTCAATATTTTAATCATTTGAAGGTAAATTTAGGAACAATTATGTTTCCTGCGAGAAAAAAGGTGTGTGTGTGGGGGGGGGGGGGGCGGTGAACCCTCTATGATGATATGAACCTAATGGTTTGGTCTACCTTTGCAAAAAAAGTGGGGTGGGGGCTAAGCCCCCCTGAGCCCCCGCCCCCCCCCCCCGATTCCGACGCCTATGTAAATAACATTACAGGTGGTGACTGTTAGAGAGTTTCATTTGTTCATGTTGTGTACATTACAGTGCGATACATCAAACTTTCTAAAACACGGAACGCGGGGTGATTCGAAATACCCCCAAATGACTGTACGAGCATAAATTGGATGGGCGTTTATGCTTGCGCGATTTCATAGAAATGATTATTAAAACGAACAAGAAATTGCTTACCAATCTAGCACTGTCATTCTTTGTCTGTCTGTCTGCCTATCTAACACACATTAAAAATCAAATCCTTTTTTGCGAATTTCTTAAACTGCATCATGATAAACCTTTACAGCTGCAGCCAGCAATACCCGCTTCTTGACCACTAACATACTTGCATTATACTAATTAATTAGTTTTTGAAAATTATCTGCTATTAATGACAATGATTGTTACAAAAAAATCGCATTTAAATGATGCATACAGGCTCTAAAACAATGTAAGTTGGTTATATAAAATCGCTTTAAAACATTTGGCGTTTTGCTTAATTACACATATAGTTTACTGTTGATCTAATATGGTTCACATTTTTCGGGGGAAAAACTTAATTATTGCTATCTAGACAATATACTTTCGTTATAACTATTTGATAATCCCGCCCCATCAGCTGAAGATTTTGGTTCCATTTGTCACAGTTTGAGGGAAACTCTTGTGTGAAAAACATGATTAAGTTTGCATTGCATGTCATAAGGATAGCAAAAAAAATCCGGTAATTACAATTTCAATGATAAAAAAAATTCACAATTATGCGTGGATTATAATAAAGGATTGACAGGATAAGAAAGTGATTATTTTAAAAACTGCACGTATTTGTTTAATATTGGGAACATGCATCATTAATGAAGTAATTCATATTTTTTGAAAGACGTGGTTTTCTTTACATTTCTTTTTTATTTGGCGACGCTAAAAAAAGAAAGAAAAAAAAGAATGGCGTAAAGTCTTATTTGAAATGAGAGAGAAAAAGATAAAAAGCCATTGTTTTTGATAATAACATTAGAAATTATCAATTAAACACAAAACTGCATCCCGCAACGCTGAAAAAAATGGTACGGAGCGTTTTGTCAGATTGTTACGTCAAAACATGATTTTGATAACGTCATGCTTGGCACTGAAGCGTAATAACGTCTTTTTTGACGTGGCAGCGAAAGGGTTAATATTTAGATTACCCTTGGTCCAAACTACAATATAGAAGAATGCACTTGCGAGTGTGTACATGTAAATGGGCAGGATAAATGTCATCACAAGGCCAGCATTCTTCTCTATGGGTATGCAAATCAAATTATACAGTCTGTAGCTCTGATGAGGAAATACGGTCTGATAACCAGACTTTTCTCTTTAGAGATATACATAGCTAATCTATATGCATTGAATTCAAAACAAATAGCTTTTGATTGGCTAAAATTAGAATATGTTGTATATTATAATGAATTATTTTATCAACACCTGGTATTCAAGTTTATTTATGGAATTTGTTGAAAAAAAATATCACTATCCCATACCGAAGCATTCACACGATTTGATCATGAGCAGCTCACGTGAGGACTAACACGATTTGCTCACGTGAGTTGCTTATGCGAGTCTTATGTGCAATTTAACATGCAAATTAGGTAAAATTCTCACGTCAAAAAAATTCTGCACATGAGTAATTTTTTGCTAATATGAGAAATATATCTGTTCACCAAGAGTTTTGCTCACATGAGGCGAATGAGACTCGTAAGGCTCATGTGCAACAGTTGCTCACTTCAAAGACAACAGACAAAATATTAAATTAAAAACATTAATATATATTTATATCTGGCATTTTAAAAATACAATTTATACAATGTTTAATATTCCACTTTACTTGAACCTTTAGAAAGTTTACCAATAACAAATGCTGGCATGTTAAAAATTACTACGTTCTTAACAAACATTAACAATCATAGTGTATGGGAAAAAAAATCACAGTTCACAGTAGACAAAATTCAAACCAAAGTAGTCCATAGGTGCTGCACGACCACTTGCTGTATTACAATAAATCGAGTCATTCCTGTTTAACATTCCCAATGTCCTTTTTTTAACAGTCCCGGTTCTTGCATACTCTCTGATTTTACACATAAATAACCACACAAACCTTTAATGATGCTTATCCTATATCAGGTAATTTTTCATCATGTCCATATAATACTTCATGAAAGCAAATTAATTTATAACTTTTTTTTCTTTTCTTTTTTTTAAAACAAGTTTTAGTCATTTAAAGACGGTCGGTAAAATAAAATACGAGTTTGTATAACATATATTTGTATCAGATATGCAGTAGCATTTCTTTTGCTGACTTTGTTGTTTCGTAATTCTATAGAGTCGAAACAGCAAGCGCAGAAGAGATATACGGACATATACTTAAAGTTCATCGAAATAGTCACTCTTTGTTCATACAACAAAAACTAACTCGTCAAGTGCCACCTTTCCTGTTCCCAAGGATATGTATAGTATTTGCAGTACTATCAAAACATATCTAGTTTATATTATAAATTAGATATATAATATAACTATATTATAAAGTTTATATTAGAAATTACGTATGTGCTTTTCGATTTGTTTTTGAGGAAAATAGAAAATATTCATATTAAGTAAATATAAAACAGCCAAAAAATAACATGCTTCTAACATACAAAATCTTATATATAGGGTTAACAAAGATTTTGTGCGATTGCTAAAAGAAAAAAATCAATGTTTTTTTGTCACAAATGGTTTTTTGACAAATAAATTTAAAAAAACAAACAAACAAAACATACTAGTGCAACCTCTTCGTATATGGATTTCAATCAAATGCTTCATTTTGTTTCAAAAACACTTGTTTTCAATTTCTTAACGTCAAAACAAAATTTGCTCATCTTTTCCTAAACTCTATATTGTTAATAGAGGCATTTTTACTTTCTGATAGCTAAATTGGCGCTACTTCACTTCAATTTAAAAAACATCATTAATAACTTTTGATAAAATTTCCACAATTTAAACTTTTAAATTTTATACGGGAATGGTTACAGACATTAAAGATACGTCCGCTATTGTTTCAATAAACTACAAGTCACTGATTGTTCCTTGTTTAAAAGTATAAGTAAATTTAACTAAGCAATATTGCTGGAGGTATGCTTATGTGTTAAATTGTAGAGGTTATTTTGTTCCGAATATTGTTTTGAAGAATTTTATTTCATTCTTTCTCAAGCTTCACCCAAATAAAGAAACATTTTCTCTTTGTGTAAACGAACAAACTATATTGCCTGACTTCAAATGATTGTATGTGTTTCCCTAATAAAATTTTAACTAATTACAGACATACAAACAGACAAAAATCTTAAACTGAGCTAATATTTGATCAAAATAGCCTTAAAACTACGCAAGATTTAAAATAGAACTGATCAATTATATTACTTTTATCAATCATGTAAGATATTGTTCATTTTTAGGAGTTGATTTTAATCAACTCTCCCATGCAGTCACTCAAAACCGAAAGTGAAACAGTGTTTGGACCTAAGCACAAATCATCACCGCTGACAAGTCTGAGTTCTTGAATATAATAGAAAAATTATAATCCAGCTGAAGCATTGTTTTTTCAAGGAAGCTAATCTATAAACTTTTTGAAAATAGTAAGATTTTATATAATACGAACAATTTAGATATTTATGTAGTCTCATGTATTCCTACTCCAGAGTTTAATTCAATCTCGTTCAACCAGAAGCTCGGCTGTTTCCGGAAATTTCCAATAAACAGAGGGGCTCTCTTGCTTGTCGGAGATTAACAGAGACAGCTGAGCGTCTGGTTGAACGAGACTGGAGTTCATTATCAATAGTGCTTGGATCCATACAACTTTAAGAATTTTTTCGATTACTAATACGTAGTTTTAAATCTATCTTTAAATATTACAAATGATTCATATGGGGTTTATCTAAATTCTTGTCTGAAAAGTCTAATTAAAATTCATATTATAAAAAAGCGCGAAATTTAAATACAGACTAGAAACTAATTGCCATGTAAGATAAGTTGATTTAAAATAAATGATAATCGATAAAATCAACTCCCGTCAGTACTTCAGCACTTTGATTTTAAAATATGTAACCTTTTTGCCTTGAGTTTAAAATCGCTGACGCACAATGCCCCTCTTTCTTTTTTTTAGAGCAACCTTATATAAATGACGTTTTCGTGCTGGTTTCGAAACAGCTTATAAGACACACATAACAGAAACGAGGTAAGTTTTAACTGATAAATAGTATAATAAATATAACGTCAACCCAAAAATATTTAAATACCTGTTATAAAAAGGTTACACTTTTGTCTTGAAAATAGGTGTAAACATATCCATGACTGATGTTTTATTAGCTTTGATAGTATTTGTTTTCTGTTGTTATGTCTATTTCACTTATTTTCTTTTGCTAAATTCGAAATGTAATGGCAAACAGGGATGCTACTTAATATCGGATATAGAATTTTTTGGAATTCATGGCAAATATCTTAACATATTCTTGTTTAATATCAAAGTGGCAGCCAACTTTGTTTTAAGACGTTTGCAGATAAAGCGAGCTGATATTGAGTTCTAACATAAAAAAGATAAAAAAAAAAAAAAAAAAAGAATTTTTTTGGTAAGTCACTTTGGTTAAAAAAAAGGTCTTACAAAACACAATTAGTCGCCATGTGGAAGAAAGAAGCTAATTGGTTTATTAAATTGACTATATGTCAAATATGATTCATTCAATGGAATTTACATTTACGCAAATAAAGTTACATTTACGCAATTAAAATATTTGCTAACACAGAAAAAATTGAAGATTGTTGAAATTTGGAATCACAACTACATGTTTATTACATTCGTGTTAGAAGGTTAATTTGTGATAAATTTTGATTATAAATTCTATTTCAAAAGCAACAAATGACGGCCCTTTGCTATGAATTATGTAATACAATATAATATCATCCATTATTTCCATTTTGAAGCATGGCCGTTGCTTATCTTACTTAAAATATAACCCCATATCAACTACGTTAAGATATCTTCGCTAAATAACTGCACGTTTTGTACAAAAATACACTTTTATGTAATCTTTTGATCCAGGGGGAGATGACATGTTAAATTCTTTTTTACTTAGAAATAAAAGTTGATATTATGAATATAATTTCTTTATCGAACTGTTCTGCTTTATTAGCCAATATTGTTTTTTGGGCTCAAACTTATTTAGCTAAAAGTATACATGGTAAAGAAAATGCATAATAGACAGCTGCAAAATATCATACTTTCCAGTTTTAACTCTAAAATCAGACAAGTAATAGCTTTCCAAAAAGTTTGCCTGACTAAACAAAAGTATTCAATAGAAGCATGCATGTATCAATTAGGCTATCTTATCAGAAATGAATTTTAATTTTTGCTGCTGATCATAAATTTATAAACGGAACGTGCAAATTTAAGACGAAATGTCAGTCTTTTCCTCGATCTAGAACATATACATATATATATCACTTAAAATTCACTTATTTTATTAATTTACTTATTTTTTTAGGAATGTGCACATATCATTTAAGTTTATGTAAGCTTGAAAGCTGGAGGGTAAATAGTCGTTTTTTTAAAAAATTGTACATGTATTAGTTATATTAAGATGCAAAATCAACTGAAAGGCATTTTTAAAAATTTCCAACCATGTGAAATATGAAAGGGTATACAAACTCGTTTTGTTTTTGAATGTTGTGTGTAGGCAGCTTAATCAAAATCATCTTGACAAGCAATTAAAAAAGGGTGAATTCTCAAATTCATGAAAAAACCCTAACTGTAACTTCAATTCAATTAGAATTCCTTATTTGCAGTTTCATTTATTGCATGCTCCTACGAAAGTGGAAAGGGGGGGGGGGGGGCAAATCCATGATATTTCCATTTATTCTATAAAGTTAAGAAAAGTGCCAGCTGCCAAAAAAGTGAGGAGGGGGAAGCAGCAACCCTCACCCCAACTCCCGATGCTACGTGCCTGTGATGTAAACACATCGTGTGCTCTGGGGTATTCGCATGATTCCAATTGACGGACTCGCTCGCAAAAACTATGAATGAGATATTATGGCGCGAAATCCTACTATGACCGTTCACGCAACGAATGAACTGAGCCATTGGGAGGGGGTCAGATGAATTTTTTGACATTTGTTTTGTAACAGCTACACACATTATATTTTACTTTGGTTTGGATGTTTTAGAAGAAACCTATCCAATTAAGAAACACATTTGATTAGTAATTGTTAAATGTAGTAATGTACATTTAGTAAGACACGCGAGCTATGATCCCTTTTCAAGATTAATGAAATCGCCCAACTGAACGAAAAACGGGTCACACCCCGCTTTGGCGATTTAGTTCCTCCAGTAAACACTCCAGCTGTATAAATATATATTTGTTTTAATCAAAACTGATGACTCTCTTGTAATCATGATAATCAAACACCAATTATTACTTACATTGTACCGTAATAGACACTATGTTACAACTTGTTGGGACGACCCGCACCCCCTTTTTCACCGTTCAAATATGGTGGAATGCTGATCCATTTTTAAATCAGGATTACACACGTGCACTGCATGGTGAACGCCACTTTTACTTGGAAACTCTTGCTCGCTGTTGTTATTACATGCCATATAACATTTTCATCAATTGTGAATGTAAATGCTGACATCTTAAACATGCATGGATTAATCTTTTTTGTGAAATATATTGCTTGTCCCATTGTCTGCACTGTTTCGGAGATTGCAACTTTTAAACCTTAGATATGCCTGACTTCATGACGTCAGGCAATAATTGGCTGATTCTTCCCATCGGTCTACGTCGCTGTCAAAGTAAAATAAACGATAAAAATCCTGTTTTTTAAACTCATTTTTAATTTTATTTGGTCATATGTCAAGAAAATCAAACTAAGCAGCGCGGAGTTAATATTTTAAAAAATAAAACAATTATAAATTTCCTTTTTTCGTACATTTGATGTTTTTAACTTGATTTAAGGATCAGCTTTTTCTTTGAAATCTCTTGGTCTGCTTTCGGTCAAGCTGGGGTCGACAAATTTAGTTCTGACTGACTTACGATAGTTTCGGGGTTAGGTTGTGTTTGGTCGGCACTATATGTAAAAGTAGGTTAAGTAACTGGAAAAAAGTGCAGATCACAGCGGTAGCTAAAATATGTTTTTCTGCAACAGTTACAATTACACGTGAAACAAGAAACAAGCGAGTTGACTGTGTAATAAACTAATTAGTCACATATAATAGATTACATCTTAAATCTGTATTCCTAATGCTTATTAGGTAATCGATTCATTTTTTTTGGATGCTTATTGATTTTAGTCAAACCATAATATTTGTGTACACACGCAAACACAAACTAAGTTTTTATTCTTTCTCCCACTTTTCGCAGTCTCTCTCTTTCTTTCTCTCGGTGTAGGTATAATGGCATTTTCCCCTTATAAATGCTTCAATAAGCATCGATAATATGTGGGATTCTAAGCCCATTCAGAAATTAATAATTTGTTAATAAATACCTGTAAACAGTGTCTAATCTTTAAAAATTGCATCTTAACTTTCAGCATTTCAAAGGAAATTAAAAAAAAAAGGGAAAAATAATTAAAATCTTAAATTCTAGAAAGTAAAAGTGCACATAATGATGAGTTTATCGAATTAGTTTTTTTCTTTACAATTTATTTTAAAGATATTATCTATACGAATAACGCTGTTAAGAATCTTAAAACTAACGTCCTTCTAGTCAGGTTTTCTTTGTTTGATCAAATTAATTATATTTAATACGATAATTCAAAGCAAACAGTCACATTCTATGTTTCTTCTTGCTTGATCTGTTAAAAATATATGGGCCTTTCCTGTTCGACTACGCATAACTTTTAACATGCACTTGATTTAATGAATTGTTGCTGTCAGCAATTTACTGGTCCAAAAAGTTGACTTTAAACTGGGCAACAAAATGACATTCGACAAAATTCAAATTGGTTCACCTTATACATGTATAGTTTTGAAAAATAAATTTAATAATATTTTTGATGTGTTCTTTTTCTTTTACTCTGCTATATTTTTTACATCAAATGCTTGGAAAATAAAAATGTTTAAAAGTAGGTATACACGAACCTGTTATTTTTAAAACCTGATTTTGATATTTGAGCATTCTGATTAAAAAGTCAGCAGGACCACCTTTCGAACGAAAGTACTTAGAAATCACAACGTTTAAAATGTATCAGGAGATTTAACTTTAAAAAATATATAGAATATTCAACAACTGGTTTTCATTTATTGAAACGCAAGGCCATGGTTTAATTTTGCTTTTGTCCGCTGATTAAAGATGATTTTATAATTTAAGCAGCACTTATCTCAAATAACTAGTGAATTGAAAAAAGTTCATCTTTTTTTTTTTTTTTTTTTTTTTTTTTTTTTTTTTTGAAGAACACTGGTTAAAATATCAAAATGTTCAAATATTGTTTCATATTACAATTATATGTTATTCAGCTTTTAAGACATAGTATTACATTTCAAAATGTAATGTAGAACAAAATATGAGAGTCAAGATGGCTTAAAACAATTTGTTAAAAAATGTTATACAGGGATATTGACATAGTGCTAGAATTTTAAACATGACTATATTTAAAAATAGGGTATAGCATTTTACAAACTCTATTCTTTTTTTTAATAGTAATACTGCCAGCTTTCCTAATACCCTGCTTATCTAGCTCTTTTAAATGTGCATTGGTATTGAAGAGAAATAAAGAATAATCAAAAGAAAGATTGTTTTCGGGATATCTTTTTTATCTACTAATATATATGTTAATCATTTTATCGTTGCATTACAAAAACGATTAAAAGATTCAATTATGTATGGTTTTAGGCGGATTAAGACATATGCTTTGTTCTTACTTTTATGCATGTTTCAGATAATGATAAGATAAATCTTAAACACGCGCTTGATATCTTATTTAACTTGTGATTCCTCATAAAAGACACAGGGCATGCGTAAGCATTTTAAATAAAGGCTCAACCGTAGAATTACATAACGCTGTATTTTTTCTTTGATTTATGATCCATTTAATTTAATTTTAATCTTTTGTATCACATTTAGAATTCCAATTTATGTATTTTGTCATCATTTACATCATGTTTTTGACATATGCATTATCATAATTATATGGCCAAGGTCAATCGTCTACTGTTAGCGTATAAATTCAACTGATTCTTCCTGGTAAGTGTGTCCAAGATCGGGAAACGAGGAGAATCGGTCGCAGTTCTTTTGGTAAGTGATTTTCTTTAAAATATAAGATAATTAACTGTAAAAGTAGACTTCGTTGACGCACTGTAAAATTGCAGAAATTTTATATTAGAAACATTTTTTTAATCGTGAGTATATTTCGGATTTTCTTTCTTGGTTTCTGGGTTTGGAACTCACCAATATCGTTAGTAGCAACATTCTTGATGCTTGATGAAAGATATATTGATAATTAATATATTAAAGAGAATTCATGTAGATTAATGGATTCGTGTAAAATTTCAATTTATTTTTTTTTAACATTAATCCAACATGATGTATCTTTCTAGTATACCTAACGTGGACCTTGAGATAAAATGAAGGTCGTCATGTTTTTGGCGTTCGCCTGTTTTGCCTTAGCAAATGTCTCAGCATATCCACATGGTGAGTTGGGTACATATTTATCTAAATAAGTTAATCAATGGTCAATCAAGACTATTTAGAGCGGAATGAAAAAGATGCGTGCGATACAACTTATTCAGATAAACAAACCATTTTGTATTTTGAATACATCAGAAATGAAATGTTAATCTTAAATGATAGGCCACATGACCGACGTGCAAAAAAGGTTTTTACTACATTTATCAACTTAATGAATAAAATAAAGTATTTTAAACTAGCCCTTTCTCTCAGAAAGAAATAATAAAGATTAGATTTCTTTATTTTTTATTTTATTTGTTTGGAAAGATTTTTTGTTCAAGATGCAATTTATGGAGAAAATAAAATAAATCGATTGTCCTTTAAAAAATATTAAGTGTAAGGGTGAAATAAACTTGTTATCGTCCAATATCTTATACACGTACAATTTTAAGAATACTTTTTCTTTTGATTTAGTTGTGTGTTTACATTTTTAAGTGACCTTTCTGTGAAATTTACCAAAATTATATCATCATTTTAACGACAACCGGCTTATATATCTTGAACGGAAATATTACACCAAATTGTATTTGTTTTAAATCTACAAAAGTATTTTGTACCTTATTACTTGCTATAATGGAGATAACGAAACAGCAATGTGGTAAATAGATGGTGGGGGGGGGGCGTGCTATTTCCTGGGTAGTCAGACAGTTATTACTATTCTATTATAGTGAACATAGCTTTACTAGTTGCCATTACTGAGTTAGCATGGTAAATAATTGAGAAAAACTAAACCTTGATATTTAAACTAATTGTTCTGAAAACAACAAAACTGTTAATAAATAAAAAGCTTGCGAACAGGAATAATTAAGTTCATAAGTAACATGTTAATTTGCCATAGGTTAAAACAATGTCATTTTTCGCATGGTAAGATAAAAAAAAAATGTATATTAATCGTAATTATACATAGAAGATATACATAAGCGTATAGGAAAGACACATTCTAGTCCTTAAATTTCTTGAACGGTTTAAGTCTAAAATTGAGTTGTAACGTTAATATTTCGATCGACACATTTATAGCTAATATTAATACACAATGTCTTAATGTTTTAAAGTTTTTTGGGTTTTTTTTTAAATTGATAACTTTCAAATTTACTATGGTTATATCTACCGACAAGTCAATGCCATAGACACTTTTATTGTAGTGCACTACATTCCCACCAGGAACAGTTTAAATATTGAAGGCTACTTGACAATTGAAAAGACAGAAAATAATTTTCTTGTATTAACTTCTATTTATAGGCCATAAGAATGGCGGCAAAGGAAATAATGGAGAAAGGCACAAAGATACAAAGAAAGTGGAAATAACGGAGACAGATAAATATGACAACGGAGGGGATAAATATGACAATCATGGACACGACGACTTTGAAGATGATCAAACGGATGTAGATATTCAGGAAGTGGTGAGAAAGGAGACAGAGAGTCATGCTCATTACGGAAGGAGGGAATAGATATGGCAACGGTCACGACGACTGAAAAGAAGGAAGACATATACAATGGAAATGAGACGTTGACGAAATCGTGAAAATAATTATAAATACAGAAACTAAGGTTACGAAAATGGCAATTTCGAAAACATTTGGAAGTAACAGATTCTCTGTTTTAAAACAGATTGTTTATTATTAAAAATGGCAATAAGAAACTGTATATTCCAAATAATATATAAAAGCTAAAATTTAGAAAACATTGTTAGAAGATTAATTCAAAGAGCATAATTATTTTCAAAGAACCAAATAAATGCAGTGGCAGAAACGTTTCTTTTTTTTTTTTAATTTTTGATTTCTATTTTAGAAAATAGTTAACTTTTGTATTTTAAATGTAACACCAAAATTTGGATTGTAGAAGTCATGTTACAAATGCGATACAGAGGTAAGAAGTCGTTGTTATGTAAACAAAGCTCGAGTCTTATATTTGTTTACATATACTGTAATGTAAAGAAATTGCAATTTCTTTATCAAAACAACTTATGGAAACAAGATAGACTGATTCAATGTGTTCATAAATAATTTCATCACAACAAAAAGCACACTAAATTGAAACTTATATCAATACAACAAATATGTAAACATTAACAAGACTCGACCTTTGTTTACAAAACAAACAATTCTAACCAATGAAATTCGCTTGTAACTCGATATTTGACTTTCAAATTTTGTCAAAGCATGGAAAACATCTATATTAACCATTCTAGACATAAAAATTGAAAAAAAAATAAATTTTGAAATTCTTTTTAGCTCAAATCATGTCCAAGTCCCTTTAAAGTCAACATGAAAGGTCGTCCTTTTGGTATTTTATAAATATCTGTTTTGACATTCGAGTATCTTTTAAACATAAAGGTTTGTGTCCAATTTAAGTTGAAAAAAGAATGAATACACGTATATATATATATATATATATATATATATATATATATATATATATATATATATATATTTATATATATATATATATATTTAGCCTCGGATTGGAAAGTCGCGACGTCATTGGATTAATTGCGTCACGTAATTGCCTCATAAATTTCTTTACACGGCGAGCGTCAAAATTTATACGGCAACAAGGCAGACGTAACGTTATTTGAGCTTATTTTTTACAAATTGTTAAACCATACCTTTGATTATTAAGCTCCAAGATATTTAAAGTGTCCATGACTTAATATTACGATCCCAAAATGGCATTCAGTTTTGCACAGACGACTGACGAGAAAGGTAAACAACTAGAGAACTAGTTATGAATCTTATTCTATATTATCTGTTGTTTATTTACATATCAAACTTTAGGTCCACTGCTCCGACTCGCCTTCTACGGACTTTACCGACCCCAAAAAATTCTGTAAACAGTCGGTATCAAACCAAATAAGTAATATATATATATATATATAAAGTTACATAAATGGCCTACATTCTGTCATTTTGTATAAAAATATAAATATCATTTGAAAAGATTGATTTAAAACTTCAATCAACATCCCCCTAAACGGTATTTCTCTTGGATTCGCTCCAATTACAAAAGAAAGAAGTGAAGAACGTGTTGTTCATAGAAATTAGAGAGTTGTTAGGAAATTATTACAACACAACCATTCCCCTTTTTAAGTGACGAATGTAAGTGAAAATCGGTATAAGCATCGAAAAAACCCGAACAGATAATATGGAAATGTAATATTATGAACATATTCAGAAATTATTTTATGACGGTATATAAACAAGTTGTATCCGACATAAACTATGACTCGAAGTTTAAAAATCTGATGCTCATTTTGAAATTTATTGTTGATAACGTTTGTGCACGTTTTAGTAGTGTTCGATATGAGATACAGAGAGAGTACAAAAATAGGTACTTAGCAGTAGAAATCTGACTGCGATGAGTTTGAATTTTGTCGTTTATGCGACGCAGAGAAAAATAACTTAAATTTGTAGGAATCTCGGAAGAAGACATTTTCTGACCAAGAACTTGCTTAAGCAAAAACTATACGATGGGAAGGGACCAACACTTTCTGTAAATCGGGGTGTCTTTACTGATTGTTTAACTAAAACTGAGAAAAGGTACAAAATATCAAGTACTTTTTTTTAACAAACTGATTCCAACAGTTCTACAATGTATACAAATTGAATGTCTTAGACATTTCACAAATAATCAAGAATGGATAGAATATATAACTGTTGCAAATTTGGAAACAAAAAGAACAGATGCAAAATTAAGATAGTGTTCATATTTTTTGTTTGTATATATGTTGTTTAAAACATAGGAACAAGAAAAAACTTGAATGACGTTGCCATGATTTTGTCGTTGTTCCACCTCAACGAATTTAGGTAAGTTTGTTAATAAAGGTTTTCCTGGGTTTCGTTTTGGTATAATATTTATCTTTTTGTTAGAGTTAGATTTATTGTCTTAATAATTTCCGAACAGCCTTTACAGATATTTCTAAGTTGTCTTTGAGTTTAAAGATTGATTCATCAATATGTGTTGATTTTTATGAAATTTAAAAGGAATTTATGCAAACCCCCGTAGAATTAAGTTAACCAATACATGCATTAATGCATGGAATTTAATAAACTGTATTTTATTGATATTTTTAGAAGGAAGGGGTATCGAGTTTGAGGGCAAAGTAAGTGAGACACTTCCGCTTGATTAGATGTTTTCTTATAATATTAATTTAAGATATAAATGAAGTGATATTTTATGTTCTTAGCTTTATCAATGATTGTTTTTTTTATTAACACTCAGATTCATAAACGATGAATGCTTTTGAGAAATTCATATAACAGTTATTTCTTTTAAGTTTTGGGAATTCGATTAATTTCTCCGTATTTGATCAGGTAATGATGTGTTAAAAAAAGAAAAAAAAATGTTGCTTGAGTTTTAATAAATGTTAAAAAAGGTATATTATCAAACGAACTACACTGTATATGTTCATTTCTGTACAACTAAACTCGCCGACATGTTTAGAAAGACATAGTCCCTGTAAACGGGTTATGTAATAATTTCTTTCTGCAATGATTGCTACCTTCTCAACCTGCATGGATGATCATAAAAGCATTTTATTGTATATCATTTCTTCTTTCTTTGAACAATTGATTGTAAAAACTATTTTTTGTATACACATCATCATCCTACTTTAAGGGATCATGTTTTGAACAAACTGAAATTATCACTGTCTGGGATGATCTCATACAAGTACATTGGGACAACATTCTTGGCCTATTGGTTTTAAAGAACACCTTAAAAGCTTTTTCTCTAAATATTCTTGCGTAAAAATTGGCTTAATTGTGGCCAAACCCTACCCCTGTGGATCTCGATTCCAACAAAATACCTGAAATATTGCTGTTAAAGAAGATTGTTTTTGTCTACACATCCGTATGTTAACAAATGACCCCTTCCCCTTGTCCATTGTGGTCCCAACTTACCCACGGGGATCACAATTTTAACAAACTTGCATTTAAACTCCCTAGGAATGCTTCCACACAATATCACTGGCCCATTGGTTTTAATGTAGAATGTGTTAAAAAATATTTTCTCAATGTTTTCCTGCGCAGTACTGTAAAGGTGTCCTGGAGCAAAATTACGGCTGCAAAATATACTTTTTAAGGACGTTGGAACCTGCTATCAAAAGTCTTTAGGTTTTTTTCTAAAGTATTTTTGAAAATCTACACAAATAGCTTTACTGAATTCAAAACAAAAATTTTGGGTGTATGTGATTTACTCGGCGTATTTGATAAGACCTTTCTGCCCTGAAAGTCCAGCTTGCATATAAATCGCTTTTCCCTCTCTGTTTTTTTTTATCTAAATGAACCATGACATCAAATACAAACTTTAACTATTTAAAATAAAAAAAAATTAAAATTGTCATAAAGAAAAATGTTACAATTTCCTCAGCTAATTGATATTTGGACCCTTTTGCACTAAAAAAAACCTGCTATTTGTTTCAACATGTAATGAATTTATTATAAAATCTTAAACTTTTTTTCTCAAATCATTATAGACTTGTCAGAGAAATCTTATAAATTCAGAAAATAAAACCAAACATATGGGTCTATTATGTAAAATTTGAAATATGTCATCAAATAATCTAGTTTCAGCTTTTCTAGGCAAATGGTTTATTCTGCGATAAATGACATTTGTTAACTAATGCGCTATGCATATACATCTATCTACATTCAAACTTATTTTTTGTCAATAAAACATTGTTAAATCAAATTGTTGGTTTCTATTTAAATAGTTGTTTAATCTGCGTAGCCATTTTGTTTTTGCATAGCCTATTTAATACATAATAAAAACATTGTTAATTGTTTATTTCGTTTAGCAAATTCGCTAGACGTTGATTAACAGCCTCATCAGAGGCACATCAAATAAGTTATACAATTTATTTTTTTTTTATCTAAGAAATCATAACAAATGTTTGAAATTGTTAATAAACACTTGTCACATAAAAAATAAACTAAATGAGAAATTCGTGTTATTTTTATCCACCAATTTTGTTGATGTTTCGTAAACTCGATTGTAGTAAAGTAAAGACAGAAATATTTTTTTCTACCAATAATCTTTGCTTAGATTTAAATTTGCTTTTATACCTGGGACTGACATTAGTAAAATTGATTTTTTTTCTATTTTGAAGCATTTACTCTTTAATGTAAATGCAAGGGATTTAATATTAAATTTCATACTTATATTATTCGTTTTTATGTTTAAAAAAATGAATCAATTATCAAAAAAGTACCTTTACAATCACGCAGCACCGTTAAGGTTTACTTTGCGTACGCAGCGACCAGAAAGTACGGAAAATGTTAACCATTACATCACACAAAACAACAAGTCATCAAAAATGTCCAAAAATTAAAAGTATTAAATGAAATAAAAAACGAGAGCCATTTTCTATTGAATTCTGCAATGTATTCTGAATTTAGAAGGGAATTTTTTAATGATGTAGGATATAATCCAACACTAGTAATGTCAAATTTAGACTGTATTATTTTTCTACTGACAAATTTTCCGAGACAAACCTCTAAATATTTACTTGAATCTTACCTTTACAGACAATCATTATTGTATAAAAAACGCAATGCGTGATATGTGTATATATATGTATGTTATAATTGTATTTGCAGTAACATATAGGCCCAATGGGCCGGGTGTTTCATTATCTTTTTTGTATAACATTTTGTAATTTGTTATAACACATGTCACTATAATACATTACTTACTTACTTACTGTAATATTGAAATTTGTTTATGATCTACAATCTGGAGAATCATCAACACATATCACGTGACTCAAATTTGGTCTTTTTATTCGTTATAAGATTCAAATACCAACGGAAGTATCCGTAACTTAATCCGTCAAAAAGTGAAAAAAAATGATCTGATTGATATTCTGTTAAAATCTTTATAAAACATATTATACGTTTATGAAACGTAGCATTAAACTATTAGGAAGCCGATTTGGCACAGATTATGTTCTCTTGTTTTTAATAGGACACTTGTAGACATTTTTTTTTGTATTTTGCATCCAATGGTTTTAAATAACCTAACAACTACATACAGGAATGCCACCAGCAGGCACATGGTATCGTTTACATAATATTAGAATTGTATAAGAAATATTGTATCATTAAAGGTCAAAAAATCCTAAATGACTAATTTCAATGAAAAAAAACCCAAACAAAACAAAACAGAAAACAAAAAATAAAAGAAAAACAAAGCTTATTATTCATCGTGTTAATTGTTGCATTGAAGACAGGTATTGTAAAATTTGTAATACAAATATATCATGTAAAGCACATGTAAAGCACTTTAGTTTAGAAAAAAAAATCATTAAATAATTACTTAAAGAGACAGTACGGCGCATCTTATTAAAAAACCGACCTGAAAAAATTTTCCGATCGGGTGCGTTATTTTTTTTAATACTCATAAATGCATAAACTTACACAAAATTACAAACTTCTCCGTGAAATTAATCTTATTATTTCATTAAAATCAATAATTAAGTATAACCTATTACAAAAATATATCGCCACGTGTTACGGGTTTCTGCCTTTAATACAATTGCACATGCATATTTACTATAAACAAGACAGCATGGGGTTTAAGAGACCGGGTAGGCCTGCTTACTTGACTGAATTGGCAAAGAAAAGAATGTGAAGAGAACGCAGTCGAGCCAATTCGGTAACGAGAATATATTTGGGGGACCAATATGTTCATTGGATGGCGAAGAAACGAGAACTTGGCGAGAAACATGAAGGTCTGGCGAAGTTTCTCCTTGACAGGTTTGGTGATAGAAATATTGCTTTTCTTCTTAAATTCTCCCAGGTAATAATCGTTGAAAGTTTTTAAAATAATCAGAATTATTATTTTGTAAGTATTTCTTCTGCGTTTTCTATTTTCAATTTAATTACAGGAGTTGCTATAACGAAATTCAATGTTTAACTGTTGCCCCTTAAGGGGTTATTTGACATAATTATGGCAGTTCATGTTAAATTGAACAGAAATAATTTAGCATTGTTTAAATTGTCTTAGGTTGTCAGCAGAGGATGAACGTGAGTCAGTTGAATGGGCATGTGCGCCAGATTGTAAAGTCTCCACACCATCAAGACAGATGGAAAATCCTTTTCACCTTCCCCTGCCTTCTGTTGATATGTCTGAAATTTCCTCTGCATTTGGGTAAAACATTAAAAATATGATGTTTATCAAGTATACAAGTTTACATTTTACTTAAAAAATTGTCTGCATCAGCGTTAGTTTATTTAGTTTAAATTAAAAAACCCCCACAAAGTTTGTTTCTTTTATTTCTTTACATGTATTTAAGTGAAAACACAGACAGATGTCTCCACGAAAAGAAAACAGAACAGAATTTTGTTACTTGCTGTAACAGAGAGGAATTGCCTGGGTAATATCATTCTTATTTCTTTCAAAATCATTTCATTCAATTGATATTAATAAATAGTTTGATTGCATTTTTATTTGATGAACAATATGTGCTTTTATTTCAGTTGCATGAAATTAAAATAGCTTTGTTGAAAGTACACTTTAGAAATGTTAGATAGTTTGATTGTATTTAATTCATTAACAATATATGCTTTAACTTCAGTCCAAGCCACAGGAGAAAAATGTTTCTTGCAGTAAAGGAGACATTGAATATGGACCATGGGGTTAAAATGCAGCTATAACTGGGTATGAAATTTTAATAAAGTCTTTTAAATTTCTTTTAAAAAAAATTCGAAGACTAAAAAAGCTAGCTTTACTGACTTGATTTTTCAGAGTAGCAATTGATGTGTCAGAGGAGTGTAGCAGTGATATTGACTCTAATGATAACCAAGCGTCAATGTGACCTTGAAGTAAGGCTTTTATTTCTTTTAATTAGGATAATTATTATAAGGTATGATGGCCTCTTTACCGATGCACCTTAATATCAAGTACGAACATTTTTTATCATTTGACCTTCGATTTTAACTTGAGTTACCATACAGGGGCATCCAAGTTTCACAAATGCAGCTTGTTCTTCCTGTTTTCATTTTACCAACAATAAGTTATTATATATACAGACAAAACAACATGGACAACTTAAAAGAAGTCAGTTTGGAAGAACAAGAGTTTGGAGAGGAGGAATGTGAGAGAAGTGGAAAATGAATCTGAGGATATTAAAAGAGAGGATACAGGCCCTGGGGTCATACTGCTCACCAACACTGAAGACATCAAAATAATAACAGAAGACTTTACTTGGTTAGTGTATAGGAGGTGTTTACTGAAAGTGGCGAGCACCAGTGTTAACAAAGTCAGCAGCGTACAAGGATGTTATTCTGCAATGACCCTTCGTACAGAAATTATTGGATCTGCACTGTATATTCATTGGGTACCTAAATCTTATTACCGTTTTTTTATTCTTTTTAAAAATCATCAACCTGACAATGAATAGAGCCACAATTGTTAATGTAATAGGCTTCATTATTGATAATTTTTTTTATTTTTTTAGGAATGTGAGCGAAAACATGAAGCCTACAGATAGTGTTCACAACCAGTATTAAATAGACATCTTCATGGTGGAGATTTGCAAATTGTATCTGCTTTGCTATGATCAGGCAACAATTTCTCCAAAATAGCTCTTTATGCAAAATTCCTTAGAATATATTTTCATGCAAGGTAAAAATGTTCCAACAGTCAAAGAACATACCTGGTACCAACAATTAATTATTTCTGGATGGAGAACCAACGCAAAGTTGTAGAAAGTATAAGTGGACAGAGTGTTTTTGCATGAGGTATGTGCTATATAACCGAACTTACATTTTGCCAAGTGATCAGTTGTATGTTAGGTAATTTTATCATACTTCTATTTATTTTTTTCTTACATGAAATAAATTCAATTGATGTGATTAATTCCCCAAGAATTACTGTGGATGGACTAATCTCCATTGTTTTGTGCATTAGTCAAGTGAACAAGTTCATACCTCAAATTGTATATTGGTTTCATATAATAGTTAAAATATATACCACTGAAGGAGTTAGCAAAGTTTCAGTTCCCTTGACAACTATCATTTACCTCAGTCTCACCTGAGACAGAACTCCTGGGATTTTGGAATATCCCTATTTTCTCAATGATAAAACTGTAACTGTGTATTACAAAATTTAATATAAGATAACAATTTTCTGATTTCAGGGGATGGTCGCAATGACAGTCCTGGCCACGGCGCACAGTACTGAACTGATGGATGATCAATTCAAGAAAAATAATTTGCTTCATAACCATGGACAAAAGGAAAACGGGCAAGAAAAGTTGTAACATGGAAAAGGCCTGCTTTATGGATTCCATGAATGAACTGATATAAAACCATTTAAACATTGAGGAAGTAGTTACATATGCTCACATACAAATAGGAGGAGTAATGGGTAAGAAGAATTATTATGTTGAATATAACATAGATAGATAGATAGATAGATAGATAGATAGATAGATAGATAGATAGATAAATAGATATAGCATATATATCAAGAAATTAATTTCTTGTTAGCTCACCTGAGCCACAGACTCAAGTTGGCTTTTCTGATTGAGGGGTATTTTAGTTCTTCACAAGAACATATGAGATATGAGACCCATTTCTATAAAACATGCCAAAAGCATTTGAAATGAACATTGGAAATGTGGCCCATGGGCCACATGTAATTTCAACATTTATATATACATGTAGGCTATTTAAGTTGTGTAAAAAAAAATTTTCTTAATATGATTTCAGAGAATATCTTTCCAAACAATCAACATTTACATGATGTTTGGCATGCTGCAAAAAACCTTGGAAAGAAAGTGATTAAAGCAGGTCAATAAAAGGAAAGCAGAGAATTGCTTGACTGGAATATATATATAATAAATTACACTTCTCTTTTCTGTTGCTCCGCTAAAGATTTGGATAATTTTATGGTAACACTCTTCTTCATGTGACTCTTATAAAAAAAAATACAGTCAAACCTTGTTTTTTCAAACGATATGGAACTGGTGAAAAAATTTGAGATATCAAATTATTTGAGATATCAAGGACGAAATCTTTAAACTATAAGTAGTTGGGACCAAGAAATCACTTTGACTTGATTTATCCATCGAATTAGACACTACTGAATTCAAACTCCACTGATATTCCCAAATATTGACTGACATTGTCTGACATCCACTGTACATTGACTGTACCTCACTGTACATTTCACTGACTTCAACTGTACCCCACTGTACCCCACTGTACATTTCTACTGAACAGCACTGTATCCCACTGTACACCACTGTACAGTCCTACTGACTTCCACTGTACCCCACTGTACGCCACTGTACAGGGCACTGACCAGCACTGTACCCCACTGTACGGCACTATACTATTAATTTGAGAAAAAAATCAGATTTTTAAATCTTCAGTATATTTTTTTCTTCGATATTTATTTTTATTATGCTGTATATAACATTATCATTATGTATACAGATAACTTGACAGAAGAATGCAACAGGTCGTTAAATTTATTTAATACGTTTTCTTTATTAATAAATGTCTATTGTTATTGAATGTTACGATCATAAAATTATGACAATTTCCCTAGCTATAAGGTGAAAGTATTGAATTTTACATGTTGAATCTGATTATTAAAAAAGTACATGTCATTATGTTCATTCTGCCAGTCATACGAAAATCCCCCCCCCCCCCCCCCAGCAAGGTTACATAATCATTTTTTATTGATGATACTAGTATATAACAAGCCCTCGTTTAAATGATCGGGTTGTTAATTCTCTGTGTCTCAAAAGCTGTGTTTTAGCCACTAAAAACAGTCAGTTAAACACAGAATCCACAAAATATATCCATGCTTTTTTTTGTACACATGTCCAAATATCATGTCTGTCCGCTTGACTACACAAGTACATTTTGAAGATAGCGTGCGAGTTTCTAGCTCATTTGTTAATTGATTTCTTTTGATTAAAATATTTAAATATACATTGTAAATGTCGGGTTTTAATTTTACAAAATAACACCTACTGCAGAAAACATTCTAAATTTTAAACATAATCAGTGAGATATCAAGCGGTAATTAACTGTATCATTAATTTCAGCAAGAAATAAAAGGAAGGATTTTAATCAAGGAAGGTTGTAATATGCGTAGCTGTACAGAGAGAGAGTGAGAGAGAGAGAGAGAGAGAGAGAGAGAGAGAGAGAGAGAGAGAGAGAAAGAGAGAGAGAGAGAGAGAGAGAGAGAGAGAGAGAGAGAGAGAGAGATTACAGGTATATCACTTTCTGACAATATTGTGTTTGTGTCATTTGCAAGCGTAGAAAAGTTCACAATAAAACCTATGTTGGAAGTGGCGGTTGTGATGCCGTAAGGTGATTTTAACGTGCTTATACCTTTCTGACTCAAGGCCTCAAGTTTTAGCACTAGAAAATTCATGAGAGAGAGAGAGAGAGAGAGAGAGAGAGAGAGAGAGAGAGAGAGATATCTCCATTTATCAGAAATCGATTAGAATAATAAGAAATTGTCTATTAATCTGCTTCTTTTACATATCGATTATTTTTCTTTGTGTCTTACGTTTATTTTTGCCAACCAACTCCGTGGGTTAAGAAAAATATCTGCAAACTTTAAGTCGAATGAAATGTAATTATATGGATAATATCACCCCCCCCCCTTTTTCTTCAGGAATCCACTTGATACTCCTTGCAGTACTGTGTTATGTTGAAACGATTCATGTTAAGCGATCGGTTATAAAAATTAATGCATTTTTTTTTTATTTTGACCTCGATGTGTAATCACTATTAGATAGATATAATAAATCCCACTTTTGTGCAAACATTACATGAAACTAGTCCTACATGTAAGTAAATTATAATAATCTTTTAAGACAGATTTTAAATGATTATGATCCCAATGCACCCGGCAACCATAATGATTTTTTTTAAATCAAAAGTGAAAATTCAGGTTGTTTTGTTTTAACAGTGTATTTCCCCGACGTTTACATCTATATATTCCTAGGCCCCAACACAAATACTCAGGTGGTCAGTTTTCACACCTTGACACAGTCACCCGGCCGTGTGTATAGTCTGAGCCTTTCTGTTAGTTCCGGGTTTTTCGTTGTTCCCAGACAGACAAAAGATTTTTTTTTCTGTAGACATACACAAAGAAGGAGACAGTGTACTGTCGATATAAAATATTACTTTTAAGCGTTGACTTTCAATCATTAAGAATTTTTAAGACAATCATTGAATAACGAACTTTCAATCATTTGAATCCATGGACATTATCCCGAAACTAAAGATAAATACATATTTTAATTTTTTGAATGCCAATATTTAGATTTAGCCGCTTTCAACATTACTACATGTTACTGGTAGTACTTTATTTAGATACTAAAATATTCTTTCGTTAGTATGGAGAGAGAGAGAGAGAGAAAGAGAGATTTTATAGAAGATTTGTAATGTTTGCTATGATACAATATACTGGTTTCAGTAAATGAAGGAAAAAAACAGAAGAAAAAACAAAAGATCGTTTTAAAGGCCGAACTTTTTTACCGGGTAGTAAATCTCAGGTGAGGGCGGGGCTTAATTTCTAGAGGTGTGAAAGCCTCTGGGACTGAAAGTCTACCTGCGATCGTGAACGCTGCTAATCACTATAAACAGGAAGCAAATATTACACAAGATATAAAAAGTTAGTCAGAATTCGTCTAAGTTTGAATATCTTTTTGTTTTAATGGCCATACGAAGCGATTTTATACGGAAAGGTCGTCCCAGCACGTGTGTAAAGCACATTCAATTAAAAAAATTCAACTAAACTAATTCTGCTTTAAAGATTTAACTCAGTTCATTGTGTTTAGCACTTGACATTGTTTAAGACGTTAATTTTAACAAATATAATTGTATATAAGAAAACCATACGATCAGTTAAAATATTCACTTGAATGTAAAGGCAGCCATTATACGATTACAACTAATGAAGTTCGTTTTCCATGGCATGACGTTTTCGTGCAACAAGTTCCAATTGAGTGTATAATCAGTAAATACAGCTTTAATAGCTCATAAGTTTGTTTTAAAAAAGAAAATTTTGTATGCATGTTTTGGGCTGCATGCTCATTCATCGTCGTGAAATTTCTTAGGTCATATACATTCAACATGTTTCAAAAATAAATTGCGTATTTTCAATTACTGAATAAAAAAAACTATTTTTCGCATTGATCCGACCCTTACACAATTCACTTAATACGGAAAGAGAAAATAAACATGTTTGCCTATTAATTAAGGTGTCGCTTATAATTCAAGAGATGCTAAAATTAAATTGTGATGCAGCAAAAATATTGCGGGGGGGGGGGGGGGGGCTTATGTATGCCTTCCTGACTTTGGACGAGAATAGTTACAACATGCGAGAGAGAGAGGGGGAGGGAGGGAAGGAGGGGGTATATTTTTTCTTATTAAAACCTTTACTACATATATATCACGGTAACATTCTTCGCTGTGCAAGAGAAGATACATATAGATGTATTACATGTGTTGATAATGAACAGTGTTCAAATTCAAAAGTATTTAATTAAAAGTACCGTAATAGGGTGAAATATTATTTGAACACTGTTCGTTATCACCATATTTCATTTTTGATTTAACACAATACTTATTTAGATACCAGCGACTGGTGGGGGGGGGGGGGGGTTATAAATGTTTAACATATTTAATATCCGACTTGATTTAAATAATAAAAAAAAACGATCTAAAATGATAAATATAAAGAGTATTTCGTTTATTCATACATGTTATGTTTTTTAAAAAATATATTTCAAATGGATTTAATAATCTAAAGACAACAAATGCCCCTATATGGGAATTACATAATATCTTGAACAAGGTGTCAGACTGACAATTTTCAAGGTTGAATATTGGGACATTCACACCTTTTGATCTACTGAAAGTATGTATACTAAACACAGATACTGACTCGCTGATCTTCCTGTGAAGTAAATTTCTCAGACATTTTAAAGTGCAGTTATCTTCTCTATTTCGGGAAAAAAGTCAGTATGTTGAACAATAAGGTCGATTTTTTTATCGTTAAAAAAGTTGTTCCTCATCCACATATATGTTACATTAAAGTTTTAAAATTCAGATAATTCAAAACTATTTATAAATTGTAATGCATAGTTTTAAATTCTCTTAACGTTAAAACTTAAATGTAACATACATGTATATACTAATATTTATTTGACAATATTGATTAAATGAAATTCATTGTAAAAAAAAAATGAACTAGATTTTTAGTTACTAAAACATTGATTTTCAAATATATAAAAATATTTTCCCATTTATATTGAATAAGTTCCTATATTTTGTATGATAATTGGATTCCGAGTTTTTAGATAAATACATGCGTGGATCGGAGGATTGGGGGGGGGGGGGTCAGAGGATAATTTAATTTTTTTAAAACTTACATAGTACAACTATCCAAAATATGTCTAAGCTCCCCCAGAAAACAAGTATCCCTGCCCTTTCCCTGTAAATAATTCTGACCGCGCATGTAATTATATATGAACTTAAAGAAATAGAAGCCCATTTTCTCTCTTGTAAGCAAAAGGAAAGAATCAAAATAAATCCAGATTTTGGTCTCAAATAAAGTAAATATTCAATTCATTGTTTAAACATAATAACTTATAAAAAAAATACTAGGTACAGTGGGTTACAGTGGTGTACAGTATTTGTCAGTACCCTGTACAGTGGTGTACAGTGGGGTACAGTGCTGGTTAGTGCCCTGTACAATGGTGTACATTGAGGTACAGTGCTGGTCAGTGGGTAGGTACTGTGCTGTCCAGCGGAGTACAGTGGAGTACAGTGTCTCTGTACAGTGGGATACAGTGGGATACAGTGTGGTACAGTAGCTCTGTACAGTGGGTGTACAATGGATTTACAGTGGGGTACAGTGGTTATACAGTAGATGTCAGACAATGTCAGTCAATTTTTGGGAATATCAGTGGATTTTGAATTCAGTAGTGAGAGTTTTCAGGGAACGAGATGTCTAAGTCCAACTGTATGTTATTGACTCTATTTTGAACTTGATAGATATTCATAGGGGTATCATTGATTTCTTTTTAGGAAATATGGTGTGGTACTGTTCACCATGTTGTTGATGAACATACCTGGGATATTTCTTATAGCAACTTCGTTGGTGCTTGCCAATGTAAGCATGAACCACTGCAAGGGGACCACAAGGAGTGGATAAAACAGGCAGTCCTCCACACAAAGCCTTAGTCCAAATTATATTCAGCAAACGATTGTTAAAAGCTCTTCCATACTATCTAAATTGTGTGTAATGTCATATGTTCAGAAAGTGGTGCTTTCTGTATTTTAATACCATGTTGAAATGAGATATTTCATTCATGTTATGTTAAAACAGTAGTTACAGTGTTTTAGAGAAGCACTGCAGAGCTGGAGAACTTTAACAATCTGATTCTTACGAACAGTGGAAAGAAATTTGCCATTTATCCACCTGTATACCGTGCTCGAAATCAATTGGCAGCCCTTGATTACAATGCCAATGTGGACCGAGAAGTGAAAAGAAAAATGGATGGAACAATTCGGTAAGTAAATTTCGATATAAAAATCTGCTTCAGTCAAAAATAATAAAAAATTGTTTTAAATTATTTCAACAATTATTTCCTTAAAGATGTTTTACTTCATACACTACATGTATATCCAATTGGCCCCCAGATGCAAAATTTCATTTGAAGTCACAAGGTTATATGATTATGGGACGAACTATTCTCTAAGAATTAAAATATTTTCCTATCAATATCTTGTGATCATTGCTTGACTTTGCTCACTAACAGCCCTTATGCAGTGAATTACTATTTTGAACATTGAGCCAATTTAATAACTTGTAATCCCTTTAACGTGTACCTGTTCTATATCTATTGATGTTTTTTCAATTTTAGATTTTTTTGTTTGATTGGGCAACATAGGACATTTAACAAGAAAAGTGGTCGATAGAGTGTTTCTCCCGTCAAAGTAGACAAAAGTTACGACCATATCCATATTCTACAAAAAAGAATTGTAGAGGCCAGGCTTACTGACCAGCAGGGTATAAGCCACTCTGTACTTTAAGATGCACATGATCCAAGACGTCTTGGGAGGACCATTACTCCAACTGATCCAAGACCAACAGCTGAACTTCAGCAAGAGAAAATATCTCGCTTCAGACCAAAACTTGATATTATCATAATTGCATTAATTTATTTGTACAAAATGATATGATATATGATATATGATATTGTATCTTATATTGTTATAAATAGTTTATATTGTATATTATGATACAATAATGTATAATTTGATATAGTTTGATAAATCATTGTATCATATTATACATGTATTGTAATATATCATATCAAATCATATGATATGATATTGTATTGATGTACTATTATGTTACATAATATAATATTATATCACATGAAATTGTTTCATATGATATTGTAACATTTAATTTTGTATTATATAATATGATATTTATGCATTATTTTCAGTAGTATATTCTTATATAACAGTAGTATATTCTATATAACTCTATGTAGAAGAATATCCAATAATTGTAATATAAGCTCGTCAAAAAATATTGACTGGTTAATAGTTTTTTAATATTGACCAGTTAGGAGTAATATTTAGAGAATATCCCCTCTATTTCCAATAACTGCATCTGATTTGATTGTTCGCAAACAGTGCCGTAAATACATCTTCGAGACTCCAAAACAAGGAGACTTCATAATAGGCAATCTTTCATAGCAAGTAAACAACGGACTTTATATGTGATGTTGTGTCAAAACAGTTTCCATGAATATCTAAGATTATCAACTATGATTTTCATAAAATATTATAAAGGTGGTCTCAAAATGATGATGCATAGTCTCCGTGAGCTTTTTAATCTGTGATAAATTAAGTCATGCCAGGTTGTGTACAATTTAAAATATTTGTTATTCTCTATCATGTATTTATAGTTTCTTTTGATTGTACATGTATCTAATGATTGATTTGATGACAAACTCGTAACAGTATGGCATGCTTTTTGCTCTACTACAGTTGTTTTTTTTTCTTTGAAATAAATGATAACTGGAAATGCTGAATGATAAATGATTATAAAATAATATTTTTTGAAAAGTACATTTTGAAGATTTTTTAAACTGAATAACATCCCCTATGTCCCACCTTCAAAATTTAAAGTATTCTTCTGATTAATATTTTGCAACACACTAAACTTTAACCTTAAAAAAATTAAATAAACTGCAACATTTATTTCATTCACATTTTTTTCCAAATTAAACATCTTTAAAATGATAAGTAAACATAAATGTTCAATATAAATATATGGACATCTTTTAAAATCAAATTCCCATATTTCATTTTAATATGTTTCTGTACATCTATAACTCCAACATTTCATCTTTGAATCCAACATAACATAATCCATATGGATCAGGAAATCTATCTCTGATACGCCATATGCAGCAGCTCGGAATGACACGTCTGTTGCCCGTTCCCAATTTGCCGTGGTGCCACAACAGAAACTGGCGGTAAGCAGTGTGTCGATTGGCCCGATTTATGGCAGTATCCTTTGGCATGGCAAGGATGTCCTGTCTGTACAGTCTTGCTAGAGCAAGGACTGCCTCATTCAGAATAAGTACATCAAAATCCTGCAACAAACACAAGTGGAAAATAAAGTACAAAAATTGAAAATTATAAAAACTAGTTGTATGTTAATATGAGTACTAAATGCAAATACTCACGGGTAGACGAGTCACACATCTATCTGCATTTCTCTGACAGCAAAGCTTTTCTTATGGGTAGGCAAATCTCTACAAAAACCATAACTGCACCAAGGCAGTTGGGTTGTAGGATTCTGTGATGGACCTGGGCAGGGTTCTAGTATAATAAACAAATATTCGGGGTTTTCACCAACAAACTTCGGCAGTGTGTTTCTTATTTCTTCTGGACAAAGTTCATCTATTTTTCTCTGAAAGGAAGATATAACTTTATATGTAGAGGTAGTAATCAAAGTGTATATCATCTTATATGCTTAGAAGATCCAGTCAAGACTTACCATTAGCACATTCTTCCTTTCCTGTATAACGGCCACTGCTTCATCTACACTACGTCTCTTTCTAATCCTATTCCGCTTGGGGAGGGGGGGGTGTGCTCCTTATCTTTTGTACTTGTATTTGGGATCACCCTCTTCCTCCAGATCCCCTTACCTTCCTGGGCCTTTCACGACCCTTCTGAATTTAGGTTCATTATCAGAATCTATATCTGAGGACTGTACGAAAAAAAATGTATGATGTCAAAATTAGAATCTCTTGTATATTTAACTGTGTTTTATTGGAAAAGATTTCGAACAGAATACCTTCAGTTATATATAGCATGTACTCATATACAGTCCTACGTAATCGTTTGTAATACAACAATCACTTTCAGTAAAAATAAGCTAAAGTCAACCGTTCAAAATGATGCAATTTATCGCGAAAATTCTAACAGAATTTCCGCTGAAAATGTTTTCGACATTTTGCCGGGAGATTGTTCAATTAAATGGTTTCCCTTCTAGTGCCCCAATATATACATTTGTGCTTCTAACTGGTGAATATACTTTTAAAAACCGACTGAAAAGTAAACCATTTATAATTTATCGAGAAAGTGATAAAGTGTTCCTTTTAGATAGTCACTTTACCTCGTATTCCATGATGCGTGTAATCGAGGTGTAGTTTTCAGCATGTATCTACGATTGTCAATCAAAATCCATATAAAATTACAAAGCTTAGCTTAACATGACATTTTTAAAAAAATTCAAAAACATATGTATTTTTCCATTAGTAGAAATTAGAATTAGTCAGTATTGGTATCTTTAAAGTTTTGAAAATATTACCTCATGTAAGAATACGTCTTCCGAGCAAGACACAGTATTTGGAAGGAAAAGTGACAAATTATTGATAAGAAGTCATTCAAAGCCCTGCGCACTAAGCATTGGATTGATTAAATCAATGACACACGATACGTACTCAATCACGTAAGAACATTAATTGGTAGATTAAAGCATACATTACGTAATATATCAATAAATCAATTGGTTGATTCCGATGAACCAATTTTATATATTAAAAAGGCGAGTATTTTACATTATTATCCTTTTATATGAATGTGATAACTGTTTCTTCGTGTACTTACAATCTAATTATATTTTTGATTTTAAAGAGATAACATGAAAATGTTAGATACAGTCAACCATGGTTATAACAAGCACGTTAACACTGAAGTGACGCTTACAGCAAAGTAATTTTTATTACGCGTGACTTTATTACATGTTGTTAACGTCTCACATATAACGAATTACGCTCATAACGAAGCAACATAGTCCGTCCCTGAATTTCTTATAAGCGTGTTTTACTCTTATGAAGTAAAATGGTTTTCTCATTCCGTTGTAAATGAATGGTTAAAATGCAGCAAACCATTTGTAAAGAGAACTAATTACGCACTTAACTTATCCGACATAACATATTGGATAGTTAACAGCAAATCAACCGCTAAAGATGAGCTGGCTCTAGCTATTATATTGTACGACATTTGTACAACTCAGACTTACTTTTAACCATTCAATTTTATCACATAAAAAAATAAGTTCCAATGAAAAAATACCGTTTTGTACCAAAAATTACATGTTATAAGGATATGCACCCGTATCGTATTTAGTGTCATACGAAATAAATGAGAAAATATCGTTTAGTCAATTAGGCGAGGCCTTACAACAATATTGAAGAGTTGTTATATATCACTATTATTATTTTTATTGATTGTCTGCATTTAATTATTACAAGGGATAAAATTTGCTGCCAATTTTACCTTAAAGGGAAACTGGAAAATACAATATGGCTCGCTTAACAAAGCAAATCCTTAATTGCCAAACTCTGGAGAGCAAGAACAGAGGTTGTGTACGAAATTTTCTTTAATTGTAATGGTGAAGTTGGTCATTGTCACGACAGCCGTCGTGACTGTTCAGTCAAACACAACAAGATTCGATTTTTATTTATAATTTTTTTTATAAAATAAAACCAAACAAATATACATAATTGATACATATCATGAACAATAAAATGTTTAAGTTTTGTGGTGTTTTTTTAGTCTCCATCACGGGCATGTAGAATGGTATAAGATGCCATCCAGTGAGGGAATGGACGAGATGAGTAGAAATGGCACTTGCGTGAGACAGTGGCAGATAGGTTCAACCATAGCGATGGACTGCCAGACACTTGATAGGGACCTTATTAAATTAAACTAATAAACATATTTTGAGTTACATGATTAATATACCTTACATAAACATAAGCTAAGTCGCACGGACTTAAATATAACATTATGGCAAAACAGCAGGTCATACAACAGCACGAAACCACATCGAATACGAACACTGCATAACGTTAGGGGTATCACACTACTTAACAAAGAAAATCCTTGTCAAAACGATCGACAAAATACTCCGTACTACACGGAGAATATACAAGTTCACCGTACCACGGCAAAAATACAAGTATATCATGCATTTATATCCCAATATAAAGCACACACCCTCGAACGTGACCACACAGGAACAAGCGCGAGCAAGCACCTATGTTTAACAGTTCTACCTCGTAAAACCAGTATATCAAAAAGTAACAAAAATACTTAATATAAACTTCACAGTAATGAAAAAAGACTGAGCCGAAGTTAAATTACAAAAGTATAAAATAGGTTAACTTATCCCTAGTACAATGTAGTTGAAAGGGTTACTCAAAACCTTAGCTGCTCATACCTGTCATGAAGAAAACGTGGCCACTGTCTGCAAGGTCTGCAATGCAGCAGTTTAAATAAGGTAATCAAACAAAAGAAAATAACTGACCAATACGTACTGTAGTTAACACCGTGTCCAGAGTATTAAACTAGTTACACAGGAACGGTTAAGAGGGTCCCTAAAGGATACTAATTCATAAAAAAATATAATACCTGTAAGTACCGATTTGTGACAATCATATTCCAAGTTAAAGGACATAATGTTTCAAAAGGTGTTTATTTGCATATAATATCACCTGATTGACACAGAAATATTGCATGATCAGAGGACCAAAGTCTGGAATGAGATGGTTTAATTTTTTACAAAATAATTTTCATGCGTGCACTGTTAAGTACACACATACACATAATTGTGTGCTTAAAAGCAGTTCGATTGTCCTTAATATTCATCATATAAATTATTGTATTTTTTCTATTTTCTAAAATGGGCAAATTGATATCTTGACGTTGTTTTCACTTTCATTTCACATTAATGTCACAGGGGTATACCTCTTTCAGAGAATAGAGGCGCATTCCAAAGATGGATGATAATAAGTGGTTTTAAGTTAATGGCACTATCGTAAGGGAATGTAAATAAAATATAAGAGGAAAATGCCCAGTTCTGTTGATTATTACAAAAGTCTCACTATCTTATGAATAATTAACCCTCGTATTTTAGTAATACCGCATCAGTTTTTCTCGTGTGACCTATTCGCGACGCAATATTAATAAAACTGTTGTGTAAATCAATTAATGATTCTGGTGACCTCGTTCATTTGATTTGTACTGAAACACTTAAGTTGATTGTTTTTATTTTTGCTTTGTTTTGTTTGTTTGTTTGTTTTTTGTGGGTTTTTTTTTTTGTGCTGACGAGATAAATTACAAACACAATATCTTAAGATATTTTCTTAGATATGTATTAAAAAACTATCCCTCTAACAATTCAAATGTCGGTTCTGGAATCAAGAGGAAGATTTTATTATCTTAAACCTGTGTCATATTAAAACAAGAAATGTTATTTAACGATATGAGTAAAGATCGATTTGCCCTGACGACTTTTGCCGCATTTTAAAAAAGAAAATATATGAATTTATTAAAAGTACATGCGTTTACCATATATAGGTTGCATATAAATCACAACGTATTTCTATTTCTCCACAGGCAGTGGTAATTTATCAAGGTTTAAATTCGCTTTCAAGCGAATGAAAAAAGTCAAGGCAAAGGCATGTCTTATTATGTCTGCCACTTATAAGATACCATGTTTCGTACATCATCAAATGAATGCAGTTAATATCTAAACTTCAGTCTAGGATGTATTTTTTAAACGTTTGCATCTTGATAAATTTATGTATGAAATTTGAACACAACAAACATTATTCTAAATAAAAAGTCTAGAAAAAAAAACCCACACCAAAACAAAGGCAAAGGAAATACAGGCATCTACAAATCTTTGTTTGGTTACCATAGGTGTTTTGTTATATTAAAATATCAAAAAATGAAACAGATGACTTAGAATCTGTGTAATCTTTTATTTCAAGTCAATTGGGATAGATCGAGTCGAAGTAAAAATATAAGTAACAAATACTTCTTGATAATAATCGATATACATAAATGTCAAGATGCTTGTCACAGAAAGTAAATTATTGGTTTTTTCATGTGCAAGTCTTTTAATAAATAGAAATGAAACTAGCCAAAAGTCCCGTCCATTAAGCATGATCTTGACAAAAGATACGTATTAAATCATTTTGTAAATATGGCGTTTTACAGTTTTCTGTTTCAAAATTACAATACTAATCATAAACACAATCCACATTATTTTTTTTAAGTTTTCATTCAACATTTGGCGCAGTCTTTCCTGTTTGATATACCATGGATAATATAACATGAATTGTGTCTTACATTGTAATTATTTTTAATGGGGTCGTTTGATACAGTTATATTTCCAAATTCTTTACGTCTTCATGTGTTTTTCTGTTTAAGAAAATATTTTTTGATTATGTAATAATTTAAATTTTTGAAAGTTTATTATGAAATACAATAAAAAAATGAAAACATTTAGTGCTCCGTAACCTGTCTTCTGACAAGCCATGAATTATGGTCGAATAAAAATTAGCAACGATTCGTTATTCGCTTAAATTAATAAAATCCTTATTATTTCACTTTTATTATCGATTTTCTAAATTTCTTGTTAAGACTTTCTTTGTGATAATTTTTTTTCAATGTATTAATAAATATTCTATCTTTTACAAGTGAAAAAAAAATATTTGATAAAAAATTATAAATCCAAGTACTGAAGTACTGACGGGAGTTGATTTTATCGATTATTATTTATCTTAACATCAACGATATGTTATTTTGCTTAGCAAGTAGTTTATAATGTCTATCTAAATTACGCACATTTTTATAATATGGATTCTCGAACTTTTCCGACAAGAATTTCGAGAAAACGTCTTATGAATCGTGTTTTGTTATATTAAAAAATAGAATTGATTTCATCAAACTTTGTATCGGAATTCGAAATATTTCAAAAAGTGTATGGATCTAACCAATAATGAACTCTAGTCTCGTTCAACCAGATGCTCGGCTGTCTCCGTTAATCTCTGACAAGATAGAGATACCAGGTCACGTGATAGCTTGAAGATGCGACCTCTAAATATAGACTGATGAAACTCTCTGCTTGTCGGAGATGTACGGAGACAGCCGATGGTTGAACGAGACTATATTGAAGTCTGACGTAGGAATATACATACGACTGCAAAAAACTTTTAAATTGTTCGTACTATTTAAAAGCTGACTATTTCTTATGTATTTATAAACAAGTTTCTTTCAAAAAAATTCTTCCGTACATTACATCGAATTTATCGATTATTTTCAAGAACTAACTCTAACTCAGCGGTGATGATTTGTGCTCAGGTCGAAACACTGTTTCAGTTTCGGTTTGCTGGAGTAACTGCATAGGAGAGTTGATTAAAATCAACTCATAAAAACTTAATTAATTATCATCATAAAACCATTGCAATATACGGGTCAAAGATATATTTAAAAGTTTTCAACAAAATTTAATATTAAAATTTGCACTTGTCAGTATAAGTTGCTTACATTTTATTTTTATTTTTTATTTTAGTCACTAAATATTTAAATTTATTAATACTCGTTTCTTTTTAAAAGAATCAAACATTTTATGACCAAACAGCCTAAAATAATATTTAGATTAAATAAAATGTTGTAGAATTTAACAAGTTATTATTGCTAATTATACAAGTGCCTATCTAAGAGCAAATTTAACAAGCATTCTGAGAGCATTGCATAAGCAATACACGTCCCCTACCGGTTTGTAGAAATTTATTTGATACCCACCGAGCCCGATAACGAACCCGAACATTAAAAAAATTGAATATAAAAAATTAATTTTCTCGAAAATATGTCAACCAGACGCTACAGAAGTGTAAACTTGATCCGTAATTTGACATTTTGAAGCTGCTCAGAAAGTTTCATGCCATTCGTCAAACCCATAAAGAAAAAACAGTGGAAAACTGAAGTGGGACAGACAGACGGACGGACAGACAGACAGACGGACGGACGGACGGACAGACAGACAGACGGACGCAGAGGAAAGCTATAGTCCCCTCCGGTGAAACCGGTAGGGGACTAATAAACCAGTGCAGTAGGTTCCTGGCTAATTGGTTGTATGTCAAATCTGATTCTGAATTAAAATTACATTTACGCAATTACAATATTTGCTAACACAGACAAAAATTGAAGATTGTTGAAGTTTGGCATCACAATTTCATGTTTATTACGTATAGAGTCGTGTTAGAAGGTAAATTTGTGATAAATTTTGATAAGAAATTCTATTTCAAAAGCAACAAATAACGGCACTTTGCTATGAATTATGTAATACAAAGTTATATCATCCATTATTTACATTTTGAAGCACGGCCGTTGCGTATCCTACTTAAAATGTAACCTCATATCAACTACGTTTAGATATCTTCGCTTAATATCTGCACGTTTTGTACAAAAAATAAACTTTTAATGAATCTTTTGATCCAGGGGGGAAAATGACACGTTTAATTCTTTTTTATTTAAAAATAAAAGCTGATATCATAAATACAATTTCTTTACCGAACTGTATAATCGTTGTGCTTTATAAGCTAATTTTGCTTTTTTTGGCCCGACATTTTTTAGTTAAAAGTATACATGTTAAAGAAAATGCATAATAGACAGTTGCAAAATATCATACTTTCCAATTTTAACTCGAAAATCAGATAATTGGCTGATTCTTCCCATCAGTCTAGGTCGCTATCAAAGTAAAATATAAGATAATCAAAGTACTAAGAGTACTGAAAGACGGGGTCTTGAAACTTGAATTTGTAATTGTTCTGGAATTCCTCGAATATGCTTCAAAAATTTATGAGTTTGAATTATTTGTTACAATCTATGTTAATTCGGCTTTTTTGTAATTGTCTGATACTTTGTCTAAATTTTACTCAATCCCGACAGTGACAAAATATGACATTGTTTATATCTACAAGATCTTTCATTTGATACCTTCATAATTGTAGAAAATTGACACAACGGTATATTATGTAAAATAAGATCTCAAGGGAAAATTTTAAAAATTACTACTACCGGGAAAATCAAACAACTATATCAAAGTAGATAATTTTAATCATTAGATTTATTCAGTTTTGTGTTTCAAGGGAAAATCCACAAGTCGGACGGTATCCGTAACAAAAGTTTTTTGAAAACCCCGTAAACTCTATTATTGCTGAATTAACAAAGTGAACATTTGTATAGCGATAACAAACACAGGCATCTGACGTAAGAAATATTTTTTTTACAATAAGATTCCAAGAACTTTGACAATAAAAATATTTGTCACGGTCGCCATTTTGATTCTTAAGACCGACTTATCTGACACGATTTTCTTCATTTGCGATTCATGCAAAATTAATAGGTAAAAATAAATCCGTTCGCCACTTACTATTTTTTTTGTGTAAACCCGTGCATCACCTACAAGAATTACGATACAACTGTTCCTTTCATTAAAAATCATACTCCGAAAATCAGAGACATAAATAACAGAGATTGTCAACTCCGCCATTAGCGTGTAAATGTTACGGGACTAACCTTACTTTGAGAACTACAAGTGCAATAGCAATCTTGTATAAGTCATTAAATTTGAACCTGTTAGTGAACACGAACCTGTAAATATTTTAAGCATGTTTTATTTTTGAAATATCTACAAAAACTCTTTATTTAGTTTTTAAATTACTTTATTAAAACTTATTGACTTTTCACAAAGTAATTGTAATGCATTACTTTACTCGTGTCATGGTAATGTAATGCATTACTTCAAGAAAATTAAGTAATGGTAATGGTAATTTAATGCCCTAATTCATGAAGTAATGGTAATGTAATACATTATTTTACAATGTAATTCACCCCAAGCCTGATTCCAACTAAGCCGGAAAACATGAACATTAACATTTAACTCGGTTCTTCAATCGATAAGATTGTATATATTATATGATGTATAAGTCTTCCAAAATGTATAATCTATTATAGATTTTGCTTACAATGCATTGCTTAAAATTCAAATTCAGTTTAATCAACTAAAGAGCCAACGAACGAGAAGGCAAATTCAGACTTGCTTTTATTTATTTTCTTTGTACAAAATTCCTATAGAGACGAACAGCAGTCATACCGCAAGTAGACTGGAAGCCAATGAAACACCTATTTAATTTTTAAAACATCTGTGTATAACCCGTTCCGATTTTAAATTCGGCTTGCGCATGAAGTTTGGTAGTATTCAGGTGAAAGATTGTTAAAATGAAATTCACAACTTTTCAAAAATGGCACATTGCATTTGGGAAATTTAATTTCGATTCCACCATCAAACTCTTCTATTGATTAATAAGCTCGTACACCAACTGAATTGTCAAAGGCGCCGTGCATTCATTTACGTAACTCATTCCACATTTGAACCCGAGCAAGAATATTTTGATCAATAAAACTATTTGTTTATTTTCTAAATAGAATTTTGTTTATACACAGAGGACTAAAAAAACGATTTAATGCGTGTTTTTATGATACATATTTACAGAAATGCATGAAAACATCCTGCACTATTTTCTTACGCGTAGACTCAATTCATGTGTTCTACGCGTGCCTTCCGGTTTGAGACTTCGGCTGACAGTAAACCAATAGACGGGATCACGTGACCCCGTCTAAAAATCCTGTTTTTTAAACTAATTTTTAATTCAATTTGATCACATGTCAAAAAATGAAACTATAAACAATAAACCGTCTTCTTTAGTGATTCATGGGGTAATGAATGTAGCAGCAGATATACGTCATTAGATAAGCAGCGTGGTGTTAATATTTTTAAAAAGAATACAACAATGATAAACAAAATTTCTTTTATTCGTACATTTGATGTTTTTAACTTGATTTAATGATCAGCTTTTACGTTAAGATCCCTTGGTTTGCTTTGGGTCAGGCTGTGGTCGACAAAAGTTCGTTCTAGCAGACTTTAAAATAGTTCCGGGGTTAGGTTTGGTTTGGTCGGCACTATTTGTAAAAGGAGGTTAAGTTACATAAAAAATGCCGATTTAAGCGGTAGCTAATATATGTTTTTCCATTAAAAACAATTACAATCACACGTGAAACAAGAGACAAGCGAGTTGACAGTGTAATTAACTAACTGGTCACATATAATAGATAACATCTTAAATCTGTTATCCTTATGCTTATTAGGAAATCGATTCAATTTTTTGTTGCTAATATTATCTATTCAAATCATAAATTTTGTGTACAAACACGCCCACACAATATTTCTCATTTCTTTCTCCCTCTTCTCTCTATCTCTTTCTTTCTATCGGTGTAGGTGTTATGACATTTTCCCCATATACATAATTCAGTAAGCATCGATAACATGTTATATTATAAGCCCATCTAAAATTAATAATTTGACTTTCCCAAAACTAATCAGGATTTATAAAATCCGTAATAAGCTCGGTGACGTGTAGGTAGGTAGTGTTCAGTTAGGTATTATACAGACTTATTGTATATTCTTTTTTAAGTCCCAGCCACCGCTTTCATTGGGCGTGAAAGCGTTGAAGGTAAAATGTAAACTATCTTTGTAATTCATGTTACACCGAGTTCACTTGTCATAGCACTGAAATACATGTACAGAGTGTTCAATCTTTGAAAATTGCATATTAAAATTCAGCTTTTCAAATCAAATTTAAAAAACGCTCTAAGGAAAACAAATAAAAAATTTAAATTCTAGAAAGTAAAACTGCACATAATGATGAGTTTATCGAATTAGTTTTTTTTTTCTACAATTTATTTTAAAGATATTATCGTTACAAAAAAAAAACAACTGTTCAGAATCTTTAAACAAACGTCGTACTACTAAAAAAGTCAGGTTTTCTTTGTTTGATCAAAGAAATTATATTTAATACGATAATTCAAAGCAAACAGCCACATTCTAGGTTTCTTCTTGCTTGATCCGTTAAAAATATATGTGCCTTTCCTGTTCAAGTACGCATAACTTTTAACATGCACTTGTATTAATGAATTGTTGCTGTCAGCAATTTACTGGTCAAAAAAGTTTACTTTAAACTGGGTCACAAAATGACATTCGACGAAATCAAAACTGTTCTACCTTATACATGTAAAGTGTAGCAATATAAATTTAATAATTATTTTTATGTTTTTTGTCTTTTCCTCTGTTATATTTTTACATCAAATGCTTGGAAAAAAAAAATGTTTAAAAGTAGGTAAACACCAGCCTGCTATTTTTAAAACATGATTTTAATGCTTGAACATTCTGGTTAAAAAGTCAGCAAGGCCACCTTGTAAACAAAAGTACTTAGAAATCACAAAGTTTTAAATGTATCAAGAGATTTAACTCGAATATTCAACAACTGGTTTTCATTTTTTGAAACGCAAGGCCATGGTTTAATTTTACTTTTGTCCGCCTTTTAAAGATGAATTTATAATTCAAGCTGCACTTATCTAAAATACGTAGTGAATTGGAAAGAGTTCATCTGTTTTGTTTTTTTGTTTTTTGAAGAACACTGATTGAAATATCAAAATGTTCAAATATTGTTTCATATTACAATTATATGTTATTCAGATTTTAAGACATACATTTCAAAATGTAATGTAGAACAAAATATGAGTGTCAAAAAGGATTGAAACAATTTGTTAAAAAAAATTATACAGGGATATGGACATCATGCTAGAAGTTTTAAACATGACTATATTTAAAAATACGGTATAGCGTTTTACAAATTTGTTACACATTACTTTTATTCTTTTTTTTCATAGTAATGGTGCCAGCTTTCCTAATACCCTGCTTCTTTGGCTTTTTTAAATGTACATTGGTATTGAAGAGAAATAAAGAACAATCAAAAGAAAGATTGTTTTCGGGATTTTTTTTACCTACTAATATATATGTTAATCATTTCATCATTGTATTACAAAAAAGATAATAGTAGATTCAATTATCAATATACGTATGGTTTTAGGCAGATAAAGACATATGTTTTGTTGTTACTTTTATGCATGTTTCAGATAATGATAAGATAAATCTTTAACAAGCGCTTGATATCTTATTTAACTTGTGATTCGTCATAAAAGACACAGGGCATGCGTAAGCATTTTAAATGAAGCCTCAACCGTAGAATTACATAACGCTGTATTTTTTCTTTGATTTATTGTCCATTTAATTTAATTTTAATCTTTGGTATCACATTTAGAATTTCAATTTATGTATTTTGTCATCATTTACATCATATTTTTGACATATGCTTTATCATAATTATATGGTCAAGGACAGTCGTCCACTGCTAGCGTATAAATTCAACCGATTCTTCCTGGTAAGTGTGTCCAAGATCGAGAAACGAGGAGAATCGGTTGCAGTTCTATTGGTAAGTGATTTTCTTTAAAATATAAGATAATTAACTGTAAAAGAAAACTTCAGTGACGCACTGTAAAATTGCAGCAATTTTATATTACAAACATTTTTTTAATCGTGATTATATTTCGGATTTTCTTTCTTAGTTTCTGGGTTTGAACTCACCAATATTGTTATTAGCATCATTCTTTTTCAAATGCTTGATGATAGATACATTGAGAAGTTATATTATAAAGAGAATGCATGTAAATGAATGAATTAATGTACAATTTCAATTGATTTTTTTAATATTAATCCAATATTATGTATCTTTCTAGAATTCCTAACGTTGACAAAAATGAAGGTCGTCATGTTTTTGGCGTTCGCCTGTTTTGCCTTAGCAAATGTCTCAGGATATCTACATGGTGAGTTGGGTACACCTTTATCTAATTAAGTTAATCAATGGTCAATCAAGACTATTTAAAGCGGAATGAAAAAGATATGTGCAATACAACTTATTCAGATAAACAAACCATTTTGTATTTTGAAATGTTATACTAATCTTAAAAGATCAGGTCAGATGACTGACGTGCGAAAAAGGTTTTTACTACATCTATCAACTTAATGAATAAAATAAAATATTTTAAACTAGCCCTTTCTCTCAGAAAGAAATAATAAAGATCAGATTTCTTTATTTTTTTATTTTCTTTGTTTAAAAAGATTCTTTGTTCAAAATGCAATTTATGGAGAAAATAAAATAAATCAATTGTCCTCTAAAAACTATTAAGTGTAAGGGTGTAATTAACTTGTAATCGTCCAATGAATTATACACGTACATTTTTTATGAATACTTTTTCTTTTGATTAAGTTAGTTGTTTACATTTTTAAGTGACCTTTCTATGAAATTTAGCAAAATTATATCGTCATTTTAACGACAACCGGCTTATATATTTTGAACGAAAATATTACATCAAATTGTATTTGTTTTTAATTTACAAAAGTATTTTGTACTTTATTACTTGCTATAATGGAGATAACATTGCATGGTTCCCGAAACAACAATGTGGTAAAGATATGGTTGGGGGGGGGGGGCGTGCTATCTCCTGGGTAGCCAGACAGTTATTACTATTCTATTATAGTGAAGATAGCTTTATTAGTTGCCATAACTGAGTTAGCATGGTAAATAATTGAGAGAAACTAAACCTCGATATTTAAACAAATTGTTCTGAAAACAACAAAACTGTTAATGAATAAAAAGCTTGCGAACAGGAATAATTTAGTTCATAAGAAACATGTTAATTCGCCATAAGTTAAAACAATGTCACTTTTCGCATGCGCGGGGGTGTTAAGGAAGCATATGGAATCTGAGTTACATGTTATTCCGTGAAATGACAAATCTTACTAATTATGTACATATTCAAATATCTAAGCAACGAAACGTAGACTAAAAACAAATAAAAAATACTGAAGACAATTTTTTTTCAGAAATTAGTTTGTATTACGTAGATTTACACATTGATGACGTCATGACTAAAAGTTGAATGTCGTGTGAATTTGATCGGAAAGCATTGTAAACAGAGTCAAAATATAACTAATCTAAGAACTCTAATAAAGTATTGTGGTGTGATTTATTGAGAATTGAACATAAGAATACTGGGAAAGAAGTTAGTTTTATCAATCATTCGCTTAAAGGTATGTAAATTTGCTTTTATTTATCGGCCAGGCTTTCCACTGTCTTTGTTTACGATATAAAAATCCGCCTAGAACAACACTACCCCGTATATATTGAACTTGAAATTTTATACGTATCGTTAGTTTGATCAATGCTTTATTTGAAAAGTGCTGCTAGAATCCCATGTTTTGTGTTGTTTTGATGGAACATACCGTTTTCCGTGCAAACTTAATAAAAGTTGGGAAGGTTTTACGAGAGCCGGATGAATAACTATATAATTAAGAAGAACATAGAATTCTAGCAGCGGTTTTGATTAAACTGAGATGATTTGCCTTCACTTGGTATGTTTATTTTATTTTAGAAACCGCGGGGTAGTGTTGTTCTATCACATTTTACGTTAAGGAATATACATAAGCTGTTTATAGTTGTCACGTGATAATGCACCAATGTGGCAGTAATGTACTACCCGATTTTATTGCACGGACATCTGTTTTAAAGGATAATTCTATGTTTTTGATCTTATTCAAAATATTTATTTAATTTCACGATTTTGAATATAACAGTCAAAATAAGACGCTAAATTGTCCATATGCTTCCTTAACACTCCCGCGTGGTAAGATAAAAAATGTATATTTATCGTAATTATGCATAGAATATATACATAAGCGTAAAGGAAAGATACATTCTAGTCCTTAAATTTCTTGAAGGGTTTAAGTCTAAAATTGAGTTGTAACGTTAATGTTTCGATCGACACATTTATAGGTAATATTATTACACAATGGCTTAATATTTTAAAGTTCTTTTTTAAATTGATAATTTTTAAATTTACTATGGTTATATCTACTGACAAGTGAATGCCATTGACACTATTATTCTAGTGCACAACATGGAAAACAGTTTAAATACTGAAGGCTATTTGACAATGGAAAAGACACAAACTAATTTTCTTTTCTTAACTTCTATTTATAGGCCATAACAATGGTGGCAATGGAAATAATGGAGAAAGATACAATGGAAATCGTTATAACGGAGAAATATATGCTGATAATGAAGAGGATAAATATGATAATGGACTTAACGAAGATAATGTATATTACAATCGTGGATACGATGAAACTGAAACCAGAAAAACGGAAAAAGCTACTACCAAGAAAGTAGAAATAACGGAGAAAGATAGATATGACAACGGAGGGGATAAATATGACAATCATGGACACGACGACTTTGAACATGTTCAAACGGAAGTAGATATTAAGGAAGTGGTAAGAAAAGAGAAAGAAAGTTATGCTCTTAACGGAGGGGATGAATATGGCAATGTTCACGACGACTTTGAACATGATCAAACGGAAGTAGATATTCAGGAAGTGGTAAGAAAGGAGAAAGAAAGTTATGATCATAACGTAGGGGATCGATATGGCAATGTTCACGACGACTTTGAACATGATCAAACGGAAGTAGATATTCAGGAATTGGTAAGAACGGAGAAAGAAACTTATGCTCTTAACGAAGGGGATAGATATGGCAATGTTCACGACGACTTTGAACATGATCAAACGGAAGTAGATATTCAGGAAGTGGTAAGAAAGGAGAAAGAAAGTTATGCTCTTAACGAAAGGGATAGATATGGCAATGGACATGACGACTTGGAACATGATCAAACGGAAGTAGATATTCAGGAAGTGGTTAAAAAGGAGAAAGAAAGTTATGTTCATAACTTGGATGGATAAATATGGCATGTTCACAGCGATTGGAAAGAAGCAAGACAGATACAATGGAAATGAGACGTTGACGAAACCATGAAAATAATTATAAAAACGGAAACTAAGATTACGAAAATGGCAATTTCGAAAACATTTGGAAGTAACAGATTCTCTGTTTTAAAACAGATTGTTTATTATTAAAAATGGCAATAAGAAACTGTCTTTTACTAATAATATATATAAGCTAGAATTTAGAGAACATTGTGAGAAGATTGATACAGACAGCATTATTATCTTCAAAGAACCAAATAAATGCAGTGGCAGAAACGTTTCTTTATTTTACAAGAAAATTATTAAAATTGTTAAAGGGACCTGGACACGATTTCAAATGAAAATTTTATTTTTGATTTCTATTAATAAAATAGTTAACTTTTGTATTTTGAATGATTCACCAAAGTTTGCATTTTACAAGTTCTGTTACAAACGAGATACAGAGGAAATACGTCGTTGTTATGTAAACAAAGCTCGGCCCGAGTCTTATATTTGTACTGTAATGTAAAGACATTGCCATTTCTTTATCAAAATAACTTGTGGATACAAGATAAACTGATTCAATGGGTTTATAAATAATTTTATCACAACAAACAGCGACATTAGATTGAAACTTATACCAATACAACAATTATGTAAACATTGACAGGACTCGAGCTTTGTTTACAAAACAAAGAATTCTAACCGCTGTAATTCGCTTGTAACTCGATATTTGACTTTCAGATCTTGTCAAAGCATTGAAAACATCTATATTACCAATTCTAAACATAAAAATTGAAAAAATAAATTTTGAAATTTTTAGCTCAAGCCGTGTCCAAGTCTCTTTAAAGTCAACATGAAAGGTTGTCCTTTTGGTATTTTATAAATATCTACAAACAGCGACATTCGATTGAAACTTACACCAATGCAACAAATATGTAAACATTAACAGGACTCGAGTTTTGTTTACAAAACAAAGAATTCTAACCGCTGTAATTCGCTTGTAACTCGATACTTGTTTAGCCTAGGACTAGAAAGTCCCGACGTCATTGGATTAGTCGCATCATGTAATTGCCTTATAAATTTCATTACACGGCGAGCGTCAAAAATTTATACGGCAACACGGTACACGTAACGTTATTTGAGCTGATTTTTTACACAAACATTAAACCATACCTTTTTTTTGCCCATGACTTAATTTTACGATACCACAATGGCATCCACGTTTGCACAGACGACTGAAGAGGAAGGTATACAACAAGAGAACTAGTTATGAGTCTTATTATTCTATATTATCCCTTGTTTATTTACATATCAAACTTGAGGTCCTCGGCTCCGTCTCCCCTACTATGGACTTTATCGACCTCACAAATTTCTGTAAACAGTCAGTAACAAACCAAATAAGTAATATATATATATATATATATATATATATATATATATATATATATATATATATATATATATATATATATCTATCTATCTATCTATCTATCTATCTATCTATCTATCTGCATAAATGGCCTACTACATTCTGTCATTGTGTATCATTAATATAAATAGCATTTGAAAAGTTTAATTTAAAACTTCAATCAACATCCTACTAAACGGTATTCTTCTTGGATTCTCTCCAATTACAAAAGAAAGAAGTGCAGAAGCTGTTGTTCATAGAAATTAAACAGTTGTAAGGAAATTATTACAACACAACCATTTCTCTTTTTTATGTGACGAATGTAAGTGAAAATCGGTATAAGCATCGCAGAAACCCTGACAAATGATATGGCAAAGTAATATTATAAACATTTTCATTAATTTGTTGGTAACGTTTGTGCACGTTTTAGTGGTGTCCGATTTGAGATACGGAAAGAGTACAACAATAGGTACCTAGCAGTAGAACTCTGACTGCGATGTGTTTGAATTTTGACGTTAATGCGACGCAGAGAGAAAAATAACTTAAATTTGTTGAAATCTCGGAAGAAGACATTTTCTGATCAAGAATTTTCTTAAACAAAAACTAAACAGTAGGTAGGAACCAACACTTTCTGTTAATCGGGGTGTCTTTACTGATTGTTTAACTAGTAAAGTACTTTAAAAAAGGTACAAAATATCAATTACTTTTTTACATACAAACTGATTCCAACAGTTTTACAATGTATACAAATTAAATATGTTAGACATTTCACAAATAATCAAGAATGGAGTGAATATGTAACTGTTGCAAATTTTGAAACAAAAATTACATATGAAAAATTAAGAGAGTGTTCATATTGTTTGTTTGTATATATGTTGTTTAAAACATAGGAATAAAAAAAAATGTTAAAATGGCGTTGCGATGATTTTGTCGTTGTTTTACGTCAACGGAGGTAGGTAAGTTTGTTAGTTTACAGGAATGCACAAATTATGTCATTTATTTTTAAAAAAAAAAAACAGGTTAATAAAGCTTATTTTAGGTTACGTTATGGTATAGTATATATCTTTTTATTCTAAGGGAGTTAGAGTTAATGTCTCAATAATTTCCTAACAGCTTTCACATATTGTTTTTAATTTATCGGTTTAAGCGAACATATTTTTTTAAATACTTTTTTTTATACATTTTACTTTCAATTTCGAACGCCAATCAACATTATAAGCTTTGTTCAAAATGTGAACGATATACTCAAAGTATGTGTGTTTATCGAACACAATTATCTTCTTGTTTCTTATAGTCTCATATAATGACGAAGCAAACTCTAAACATTTAATTCCATATTACATTTTTTGTAATTATGTATTGATTATCTGTATCACATGTCATTCGTGGTGTGTTGTATATAGAGAATAATACATTGCCTCTTCCATATCACAGCCAGTATCAGCCTGAAACCCCAATATCAGCCGAAGGACCAAAGGTCCGAGGGATGATATTGGTCGACGGCTGATACAGGCTTTGATATGGAAAAAAGGCTACACATTATTATATTTGTTATATACTTAATCATAAAATTAAAAAACCACGAAATTGTAAAAACTGATTTTAAATATTATTTAAAAGTATTTTGTATATGTATTGAATAAAAATATGAGATATAATTGTTTTAACAAAAATTCAGGTAGCTACAGAACCCACAAAAAATATAACTGCTCCAAAACATTTGTTCGGATTTGAAGTTTTCATTTGCACTTAAAAATGACGACTGTAACATTTTTTTTATTATTCTTTCCTGTAAACATGCACAAATGCCGAAACGAAAAAGGCAGAGGAGTTCCACAAGGGTTGTGATACGGATCTGTATCAGCCCTACAGGGCTGATAACCTGTATCAGCCACGGAGGCCGATACGGGTTTTGTGATTTCTGTATCACATATGCAAAAACCTGTATTTATTAATATGTATGTAATAAACTGCTGTGCAATCAATATTTATGATTGAAACGGAGTAAATTGTATTGATTGTTGATGATGAAGAAGAAATATCATACCGACAACCACTGAATATTAGGCAAACTGCTGATAGTTATGAAAACTTCATTAATTTGGTAAGAACAGTAGACAAATTATATAATAAGTCATCAGCTAATGCTGCTACCAGACAGCTAGATCCCTCATCTGCAGCAGTTCATTAGGATGTCCGTTTTTCTTGATGTTTTCAGAAAAAAATATCTATTGAGTGTTTACTAATTTCTGATTTCATAGAAAAACAATAAAATTGCAAAAAGAAGTGAGTTTTTTTCCCAGACAGCAAACGCTTTGACGGAATCGAAATTTTTTTTTATTCGGGGTGAGGTTTTATATCGGTATCGATTTTGTAAGGCAGCAACTTCCTGTCTAATATGTCGAGAAAAAATGTTCACATTGAACTGCGGTTTGTGATTATAATGGCCTAGTTTAGTCTAAAATCTGTTTGTGGGGATTGAAAATGCCGAATTTATCATTTTAAAAAGATTAAACTGTCTTGTCTGACCGATTGCATGTCGATGTGTTGCAAGTAAAACGGAACCGGTTAAGTCACTCGAGCATCCTAAACGCAGAATAAAATGAAACTCTAACATCATTTGTTAAAAAAAAGTTAACATATTTCTAAAGCTACATTGTCTTATGACGATGCCCATGCTTAACACCTCTGACTATACAATATTTATAAATACCATTCCTTATTTGTACCTTTTTATGAAATTTTGTTTCATTGGTATTAACGAAGTTTCCCATCACAAATAAATTGGAGAACTAGTTTTACCTTTCTAAAATGTCTATATGATACAACTATAACTAAAGATTCTTAAAATGATAAATGACTCGATCCCTATAAATTGACGAATGAAGAATGTTACATGCAATAACAAATATGTATGTCTAATATTCTATTGAATTATTCCAGTGATATGTTTCACAGATAACATCTTTTTCACATTCTAAAATATCATGGTACACATGATTAAGTTACACGCCACTATCATAAAGTTGCCATTTATTATATTATTAAAATAAAAATGATGTGAAAAAAAATCCTCCAACAGAACTTTACAATTTTGTATTGTGTAAACATTAAAAAAAATGTTAGTTAAAAGGGTTTTTTAGCTCACCTGAGCCGAAAGCTCAAGTGAGCTTTTCTGATCACCCGTTGTCCGTCGTCCGTCTGTCCGTCCGTCTGTCCGTCCGTCTGTCTGTCTGTAAACTTTTTACATTTTGATCTTCTCCTCTAAAACCACTTGGCTAAATTTAACCAAATTTGGCACAAATCATCCTTATAAGAAGGTGAATATAAATTTCAAAAATAAAAGGCCAGATTGTATTCAAAGCGGAGAAAACCTCGAAACTGTAAAAAAGGGGGGTGCATTTTAAAAAATCTTCTCAAGAACTACTGAGTTAATCTTAACGTAATTTAGCATAACTCATCCTTAGGGAAAGGAAAATATAAATTGGAAAAATTATTGGCGATTTCTGTTCCAAATTTGAGATAATTGCGAAAATACTAATAAAGAATGGCTCGTTATTCCATATATCGTAGACTGGCAATTCATTGCAATAGACTGGTCTTATGACAGGCATCGCCAGTCTACCGCATCTCGAAAACGAGGTTCTTTGTTTGAAGCTGGCAGTTTGTTGTGCAACAGTTCACGTGCGAATAAAATCTATTAAACATGGAAATAACATTGGTGCCGATTATTGTGAAGTAAATTGAGGTTAAATATTTCAACGCGTTGTCATTTTCATTTGTGAGGGTGGTTTTAGCTTGTTTTGATTTTTTCGTTTCATTTTGCTTTTTAACTTTTTAACAATCGCCTTGTATTTGGAACATAGACTTCGGTAAATAGGCAGTTGATTGTTTACATGCGAAAATGATAAAATCTGATGCATTAACAACGTACTAAAGTGCATTTCTATCTGTTTTTATTGTTTATTAATTTCTAATTGTGCCAACAAGGATCAAACAAGGGAGCGACTTTGGTTGAAATAATCGATTTTTGATCGGTATTTTCGCCGGAATTTCCTCCGAAAGAGAATTTGAAGTAGCCATGCATACATGCCAACTTTTGAAAATCTTCATGGGGGATTTTACGCGCGACGACATTTTCCTAGAAGGAAATTTGCGGCGTTTTGTCGTGTAATTGCTTTGCATAAACAATCAAACCCTGAAAGATTCAGCTATTTCTGTATCTATTTATCATTTATCCTAATGTGTTCTCTTTCAAATGAAATCAAGAATAAAGTACAAAATTTTATTTTCATATATTAAATCAATCTTTAAAATCTCAACAAACAATAAATAGTATGGTATAGCAGCACAAAAAAGCACTGCAACGAAGTTGGCCAACAGGACCTCTGCTCTCGTGACATCTACAAAATAAAATGAATAATTATATTAAATATGAAAATGCATTTATGGGTCAAGTTGCTATATAAAGTGGTAGTGAAAAAAAGTATTTATAATTGTTTCCTGACTTAAATTTTTCTTATAAATATTTTATATTAACTTCAAAAAATTCATTAATGGAAATTTAGTTACTTTCATCTTGCTCTAATTTTGATTTCACAAAGAAGTTGGAAGCAGCAGGTGTTGATTCTGGGATTTGATGCTGGCTTGATGGATTGCTGTTTTCGTGTGCTTTAAAACATCATTCATTCCACCATGGTCTACCCTAAAATCCCTAAAAAAAATTGTTTTTTGTTTCTAATAAAGTTGAACTTATCTATTCTTCTTGTAGATAATGTATTGGCTGTCAATCATGTGTATACAATAGAATATACCCTGTCAGTTTTACGACCTCCTACCGTATAGTCAATAAATATATTCAATTGTACTATATATAAGTTAAACATACCTATGGTACGGCAATATACATGGTTGTCATCCATTTACGATCCCGATAGCCATCCCGAAAATTGGGAACCTGGGCTGCGTTTTACAAAAGAACTTACGACAAAGTCGTAAATATCTTTAGTCTGATGGATTGATCTTTAATGAACAAAATTTATATAACACCATTAATTCACCAAAAATTTTGATTTCTATAATTATATTTTGATGGAACTAAATTGAAACACTGATTTGATTTGTTATCAATTAACATCCGTTAATAAGATCGTAAGTCGTAAGTTCCTTTGTAAAACGCAGCCCAGCCTCCCACCTGCCGATATATCGGGATAGTTTCGTTTTCTTTTGTGGTGTAACCCCCATACTTGTCGATGTAAAAAAGTGTTGCATTTTGCTACCCATCCCGATACTTCCCGATCAGTTACTATCAAAACATGCTCCTCATTAGGTTTGCAAACACCCAGACACAGGTATCGTACAGGTAATTACACCAATTCACACATCCCGATATACACACACGCAATACAGGTAAACAGCAATGGCGGTCATAATCCCGATTTTTGATTGGTTAGCGTAGACAAGCAGCGGGGGATTTAAAATTTTAGTTGGAAATCGGGACTTATTGTCGTAAAAAGGGGTTCGATTTTTTGAGAATCGGGATATTTTGGCAATCCCGATCGGGATATCGGGATTTGTATTTTTGACGGCGTAAAATTCCGAGAATTCCGCAAAAATCGGGATAGTTGGCATGTAAGGCCCATGTATTCCGAGTTCATAATCGTGTAAATTAAATCCAAAGACAATAAAAAGATGTTTATGAATTTGAAATGACGTTTTCACAGCCTCAGTTTAACCATTTTGTGAATAATCACCCGCGACTGTCTTATCTTTAGAGGTTATAAATACGGGTGATGCAAACACATATACCGTGCATTGAAAATTACAATCGATAATCATTACATTTCTTGTTGATACTACAATTAGAAGGTAACTTGTAATTATTTAATAACTCTGCCAAATTAATGCAAAACCGTTTGTTTACAGTTATCTTCAAAACTAAAAACTGTTGTCATTGGGTCATAGGGTAGGATAATCAGAGATTCCTCTGACTCTAATCCCCGCTTTTATATTGGGACGCACAAGGGTAGGACTTATTTCTCCAAAATACAAAGTGCATAAACTAATTTTGTGTCACCTGGCTAACTCAATTACAAATCATTTTATCTATAATGCATTAAAACAATGAAATTAAACAAATTGGATAAGTTTTTAAAAGTTGCCTATAATTCTACGACTGACGCTGAAATGTTTGTTGATCATTGGAATTGTCTTGCTACACATTATATACTTGTGTACAGAAAAATCAAAAGGATGATGTGCTATAACTACTTTCTGGTGTCCTTTCTCATTTGATAAATTATTTGAAATCTGCAACAATTTTGGTATTTTTCAAACGAGTAAATAAAAACTTCTTTTAAACAGTTCTGACACATTATATATATGAGGATATCCGTGCATTATCATTATTTAAAAGAAAATATTGCAGCAGAAAATCATCTTGGTTTGTAGCCGTTTGTTGTTTTTGAGGAAATATGAAATAATTAATGGGCCTGAGTACAGAACTGATACCTGTATGCCTGACAATACATTAAATTATATAGCTTTTTAACACATCATGTGACAACATTTTCCAGTCAAATGTTTTCATCGATCAAGTGAGTAAGGATATAAAACGTCACACAAGTTTACATCAGGTAAACAATTATTTAAGGGAAGACCAATTAAGTTTTTTACTGTAGCCTTAGCAACTTTTGCCACAGAGTTCAAACACTGCGAACTGCCTTCGAGACTAGCTGGCGATTCTCTGTCCGTCAATCTTTAACTTTCACATATGAGATATCAGTTGTGAAAATGAAATGTATCTCATCTGCATGGTATATTCATAGAGCTTGGCATCTTAAATAAACACACTAAAAATATTCACTTAGATATGAAAAATGAAAATTACACTAATTTAAGTTCGATATTTTTTTCTCATAAATACCAATATACAAAACAAGAAATATTGCAGGTAAATGGTAACTACCTTTTCCAGTATTTTCATCACATAAAATAAATACGCATTGCATGGCCTCTAAGACAACATATTAATGAAATAAAATGTTGGCATCCTTTAATTGTGTAGATTCAAAATGTTCAAATTATGTTTACACACAATAAGGTAGGCCCACAATGGGTGCTGATTTTTTTTACTGATATACGTCTTAGGAAATGTATAATTTTTTTTATCTGAAATGAGCTAATACTGTTCACATATGTGCAAAAACTGTAGGAAATAATATACCGGTGTTATATATAATTAATATATCACAATAATTATATATTTTCACCCCTACCTCTTTATAAAATATTGAGTTTAAGGTAAGAAAATTATCATGGTACTTAACTTTGCTAAATATTAAATTTTACTGTTCTTAATTATTTAAGGACACACGAGATGTTCCTCAATTTTATTTAATTTTTCTTGATCAATTATTCCTTATTTATTTACATTAAACCTGTGAATTCCTAAAAATTCAAGGTTTATTACCAGGCTATTTCTAGAGCTATAATATTTAGAATTTTCCTTAAAATAGCATGCAAAATGCATTTGAATGCTTATAAATAAAGTCATAGTATAAATTTTCAATTGAGCATTTTATATCTAAATAAAAAAAAGTATCGTATAACAGGAAAATACAATTATTGAATTACTTGGTGGAAATCTTCACATTGTGGAGATAGGATTCAATTGGAAACAGTCCAAATTAAACATCAAAATTATAAACCTTAGAATCATATATCTAATAACTAAATTATAGACTAAAAAATCTGTCTTATGATGCATCGCTTACGCATGATGCATTTATTTATTAAATATACTATTTATTATTGTATCAGGATAATCATCACCCTAATTGGTATAAATTGGCAATATTGATAATATTATCAAAAATTAATAAATGAAAGGTCAATAACTCTAACACCAAAGTACAGTATTGACACTTATACATCCATTTTGGCCCTGCCCTAGAGTCCAAACACATATTCCAGGTGACATAAAAATGAAAATTTCAGTGGAGGACTTCATGATAAACATAAGTTTAAGTCATATTTATATAAATATGTGAGAATAGAGAAGAATATTTGTAAACGTTATTTGTTTTAACACTACTAGACTTTAACCCGTGCGTGCACGGGTTGACATTACATATCGGACATTTACGAAATAGGTACATCGACACACCTCAATATTGACATTTACATAACAAAGCTATAAGCCTATAATTACATGTACATGTATCTACTAATTTCACTTCACTTTCCTTAGTCTCAATAATCTAACTGTGTAATTTACAGTAAAAAAAAATTCTTAATTTTAAAACGAGTTATTTTAACCCCCCCCCGCCCTTTCACAGATTGTGACGTTGTAGCAGCTTTACGTCATTTGCCGTTGTATGACGTTATTTTTTTCCCGCCGCGCTCTTGCAATAACGTGAAGAAAAAAAACCACGATCTATAGAGTAAAGTTTGCAGAAGTCACGCATTTCGTCGATAAATACTGAGTAGGTCGTTTTAATCATTGATTTTGAGATATTGTGACTGTACATAACTTAAATTGGGGTAATCTGGTAATTGAATGGCCCTATTCAATTTGTTCAATTTTTAGACGGGGTCACGTGACTCCGTCTATTGTTGATATCTTGACGTTGTTGTCACTTTCATTTCACACTGATGTCACAGGTGTATACCTCTTTCAGAGAATAGAGGCGCATTCCAAATATGGATGATAAAAATCTGATAAGTGGTTTAAAGCTAATGGCACTATCGTAAGGGAATGTAAATAAAATATAAGAGGAAAGTACTCAGTTCTGTTGATTATTACAAAAGTCTCATTATCTTACGAATAATTAGCCCTCGTATTTTAGTAATACCGCATCAGTTTTTCTCGTGTGACCTATTCGCGACGCAATATTAATAAAACTGTTTTGTAAAATCAATTAATGATTCGGTGACCTCGTTCATTAGATAGGTACTGAAGCAGTTAAGTTATATCTTTAGGTTTTTTATAGGGGTTGTTGTTTTGTTTTTTGGGTTTTTTTGTGCTGACGAAATAAAATACAAACACAATAGCTTAAAATAGTTTTATATATATGTTGAAAACTATCCCTCTAACAGTTCAAAAGTCGGTTATGGAATCAAAAGAAAGATTTTATTATCTTTAACCTGTGTCTTATTCAAAAGATGTCATTTAACGAGAGCAGTAAAGATCAATTTGCCCTGACGACTTTTGCCACATAAAAAAAAATAGAAAATATATGAATTTATTTAAAATACATGCGTTCACCATATATAGGTCGCATATAAATCACAATGTATTTCTATATCTACGCAGGCAGTGGTAATTTGTCAAGGTTTAAATTCGCTGTCAAACGAATGAAAAAAGTCAAGGCAAAAGCATGTCTTATTATGTCTGTCACTTATAAGATACAATGTTCCTTACATCATCAAATGAATGCAGTTAATATCTAAACTTCAGTCTAGGATGTATTTTTTTAACGTTTGCATCTTGATAAATTTCTGTATGAAATTTGATCTTAACAAACATTAATCTAAATTAAAATTCTAAAAGAAAAAAAACACACCAAGACAAAGGCAAAGGAAATACGGACATCTACCAATCTTTGTTTGGTTACCATATGTGTTTTGTTATATTAAAATATCAAAATATGAAACAGATGATTTAGAATCTGTGTAATCTTTCATTTCAACTTAATTGGGATAGATTGTGTCGTAGTAAAAATATAAGTAACAAATACTTATTGATAATAATCGATACACATAAATGTCAAGATGCTTGTCACCGAGAGTAAATTATTTGTTTTTACATGTGCAAGTCTTTTAATAAATAGAAATGAAACTAGTCAAAAGTCCTGTCCATTAAGCATGATCTTGACAAAAGATACGTAATAAATCATTTTGTAAATATGACGTTTTACAGTTTTCTGTTTCAAAATTACAATAATGATCATAAACACAATGCACATTTTTTTAAAAAAAGTTTTCATTCAGCATTTAGCGTAGTCTTTCCTGTTTGATATACCATGAATGATATAACACGAATTGTGTCTTACATTGTTATTAATTGTAAGGCGGGTTGTTTGATACATTATATTTTCTAATTTTTTACGTCCTCATGTGTTTTTTCTGTTTAAGAAAATATTTTTTGATAATGTAATTTAAATTTTTTTAAATTCATTATGAAATACAATAAAAAATGAAAACAATTAGTGCTCCGTAACGTGTCTTCTGAAAAGCCATGCTATATGATCGAATAAAAATTAGCAACGATTCATTATTCACTTAAATTAATAACATCCTTATTATTTCATTTTTATTATCGATTTTCTCATTTTCTTGTAAAGACTTTCTTTGTGATATTATTTTTCAATGTTATTGATTAATATTATATAAATAGTGCCTGTTTGGGAGGGTAACAGTTGAAATTTACACCCCGAGAAAACCATTGTCAACCGACGCGAAGCGGAGGTTGACAATGGTTTTCAAGGGGTGTCAATTTCAACTGTTATCCTCCTAAACAGGCACTATTTATTTTATTATACTGAATGTCTTAATTTTAGATAATTTTTTATTGCTTTTATATAGAAATAACGTGAATTCTACGGCGAACCGTACGCGCATAATTTACGCGCATGTAACAATTCGTTGTGTTACCCGTTGCTAAATGTATTGATAACGCTGAGGGTAATAAATTGGATTATCAACTGCGTCTAAACAAATCAGATTTCAGTATTTAATATGAAAGTATACACGTGAAAAAAAACTATTTGATAAAAAATATTTTAAGTTGAATTTAAAAAAAATACGATCAATGTCATCATAAAACCATTGCAATATAAAGACCAGAATACCGTTTACTGAAACAAAATGATTGATTGGTTTAATATCAAGGAGATGGATATACTTAATAGCTTTCAACTTTAAAATTTAATGTTAAAATTGGCACTTGTTTAGTAACAGTTGCTTAAATTTTATTTATTTTTCTTAATTTTAGTCACTAAATATTTAATTTAATTATCACTCGTTTCTTTTTTAAAAAGAATCAAACATTTTATGACCTAACAGTCTAAAATAATATAATATTTAGATTAAATAAAATGTTGTAGAATTTAACAAGTTATTATTGCTAATTATACAAGTGCCTATCTTAGAGCCAATCTAATAAACCAGTGCAGTAGGTTCCTAGCTAATTGGTTGTATTAAATTGACTATATGTCAAATCTGAGTCTGAATTAAAATTACATTTACGCAATTAAAATATTTGCTTACACAGAAAAAATTGAAGATTGTTGAAGTTTGGCATCATAACTTCATGTTTATTACAGTCGTGTTAGAAGGTTCATTTGTGATAAATTTTGATAAGATATTCTATTTCAAAAGCAACAAATGACGGCACTTTGCTATGAATTATGTAATACAATGTAATGTCATCCATTATTTCCATTTTGAAGCATGACCGTTGCGTATCCTACTTAAAATGTAACCCCATATCAACTACGTTAAGATATCTTCGCTCATTAACTGCACGTTTTGTACAGAAAATACACTTTTATGTAATCTTTTGATCCAGGGGAAATGACATTGTAAATTCTTTTTTACTTAAAAATAAAAGCTGATATCATAAATACAATTTCTTTATCGAACTGTATAATCGTTGTGCTTGATAAGCTAAGTTTGCTTTTCTGGCCCAAAATTATTTAGTTAAAAGTATACCTATTAAAAAAATGCATAATACACAGCTGCAAAATATCATACTGTCCAGTTTTAACTCTAAAAGCAGATAATTGGCTGATTCTCCCCATCGGTCTAGGTCGCTTTCAAAGTAAAATATAAGATAAAAATCCTGTTTTTTAAACTCATGTTTAATTTAATTTGATCATATGTCAAAAAAAATGAAACTATAAACAATAAACTGTCTTCTTTAGTGATGCATGGGGTTATAAAGGTAGCAGCGGATAGACGTCATTAGATAAACAGCGTGGTGTTAATATTTAAAAAAAAAATATACAACAATGATAAAAAAAATTTCTTTTATTCGCACATTTGATGTTTTAAACTTGATTAAAGGATCAGCTTTTTCTTTAAAATTCCTTGCTTTGCTTTGGGTCAGACTGGGGTCGACAAAAGTTCGTTCTGGCAGACTTTAAAATAGTTCCGGGGTTAGGTTGGGTTTGGTCGGCACTTTTCGTAAAAGGAGGTTAAGTTACTGAAAAAATGAGGATCACAGCGGTAGTTAAAATATGTTTTCCCATTAAAAACAGTTACAATCACACGTGAAACAAGAGACAAGCGAGCTGACTGAAATTAACTAACTGGTTACATATAATAGATTACATCTTAAATCTGTAAGCCTAATGCTTATTAGGAAATCGATTCAATTTTTTGTTGCTAATATGATTTATTCAAATCATAATTTTTGTGTACACACACGCCCACACAATGAGAAGATGACAATTTCTCATTTCTTTTTCCCTCTTCTCTCTATCTCTCTCTTTATTTCTCCCGGTGTGGGTGTAATGACATTTTCCCCATATACATAATTGAGTAAGCATCGATAATATGTTATATTCTAAACCCATTTGAAACTAATGATTTGACTTTCCAAAAACTAATTAGGATTTATAAAATCTGTAATGAGCTCGGTCACGTGTAGGTAGGTAGTGTTCAGTCAGGTAATATATAGACTTATTTTATTTATTTTTTTAGGCCCAGCCACCGCTTTCATTGGGCGTGAAAGCATTGAAGGTAAAATGTAAACTATCTTTGTAATTCATGTTACACCGAGGTCACTTGCCATAGCACTGAAATACCTGTAAACAGTGTTCAATCTTTGAAAATTGCATATTAACATTCAGCTTTTCAAATCAAATTTAAAAAACGCATCTAAGGAAAACAAATAATTTTTTTAAATTCTAGAAATTCAAAAACTGCACATCATGATGAGTTTATCGAATTAGTTTTTTTTTACAATTTATTTTAAAGATAGTATCGTTACAAAGACCGCTGTTAAGAATCTTTAAACTAACGTCCTACTACTAAAAAAGTCATGTTTTCTTTGTTTGATCAAAGAAATTATATTTAATAATTATAATTCAAAGCAAATAGTCACATTCAAGGTTTTTCTTGCTTGATAAGTATATGTGCCTTTCCTGTTCAAGTACGCATAACTTTTAACAAGCACTTGATTTAATGAATTGTTGCTGTCAGCCATTTACTGGTCAACAAAGTTTACTTTAAACTGGGCCACAAAATGACATTAGACAAAATTAGAATTATTCTACCTTATACATGTAAAGTGTTGCAATATAAATTTAATAATTATTTTGATGTTTTTTTTTTCTTTTACTCTGCAATATTTTTACATCAAATGACTGGAAAATAAAAACTTTCGAACAAAAGTACTTACAAATCACAAAGTTTTAAATGTATCAGGAGATTTAACATTTAAAAAAAACTAGAATATTCAACAACTGGTTTTTATTTTTTGAAACGCAAGGCCATGGTTTAATTTTGCTTTTGTCTGCTAAATTAAAGATGATTTTATAATTTAAGCCGCACTTATCTAAAATAGCTAGTGAATTGAAAAGAGTTCATCTGTTTTGTTTTTTGTGTTTTGAAGAACACTGAATCAGATTGAATTATTAAAATGTTCAAATATTGTTTCATATTACAATTATATGTTATTCAGCTTTTTAGACATACATTTCAAAATGTAATGTAGAACAAAATATGAGTGTCAAGATGGCTTAAAAATTTGTTAAAAAATTGTATACCGGGATAGGGACATTATGCTAGAAGTTAAACATGACTTTATTTGAAAATACGGTATAGCGTTTTACAAACTCTTATTCTTTTTTTTTTTTCCTAGTAATGATGCCAGCATTCCCAGTAGAGTACCCTGCTTATTTGGCTTTTATAAATGTGCATTGGTATTGAAGAGATCTAAATAATAATCAAACGAAGGATTGTTTTCGGGATTTTTTTACCAACTAATATTTATGTTAGTCATTTTATCATTTTATTAAAAAAAATTAAAGTAGATTCAATTATCAATATATGTATGGTTTTAGGCAGATAAAGACATATGTTTTGTTGCAACTTTTATGCATGCTTCGTATAATGATAAGATAAATCTTAAACACGCGCTTGATATCTTATTTAACTTTGTCATAAAAGACACAGGGCATGCGTAAGCATTTTAAATAAAGCCTCAACCGTAGAATTACATAACGCTGTATTATTCTTTAATTTATGGTTCATTTAATTTAATTTTAATCTTTTATATCACATTTAGAATTTCAATTTATGTATTTTGTCATCATTTACATCATATTTTTGACATATGCTTTATCATAATTATATGGCCAAGGCCAGTCGTCCACTGCTAGCGTATAAATTCAACCGATTCTTCCTGGTAAGTGTGTCCAAGATCGGGAAACGAGAAGAATCGGTTGCAGTTCTATTGGTAAGTGATTTTCTTTAAAATATAAGATAAATAACTGTGAAAGTAAACTTCAGTGACGCACTGTAAAATTGCAGCAATATATACGCGGCTATGTTAAGGCTGTCCGAAGCTAAATATTTATCAAAAATGATACTATTTTAATTATCGAAATATACTTTAACCGAGCGAGTTTCTTTAAACTTTAACTACATAAATTAACAATGACATCCAACACTATATTTGATGTATTTTTGTGACGTCATATATTTTTCTTAAGCACGTGACGGGTGTATTCTAACACGATAAATAATCTATAAAAATCGCATCGGCGCAAGTGAATAATGACATTGAATCAAAAATATTTTTATGAAAAATCCTTCGATAAGTAATATATTTTGCAGTTCTTGCTGGGGGTTCATACAAATATTTCGTTTATTTGAAATATTGTCAAAACATTTTGCACCGCCATCGAAATTAGGCACATTTTTACCTGTTAGGCTCGATTTACACAAAATCGGGTCAGTTGGTAGGTTTCCCCCAGCAAGATTCACATTGATACTTATTTTCTCTCCCGATTTTAGTAAAAAATACTAAGATTGTTTTTATCTTTCACTTGTGCCAAGCCGTTTTTTATACACATATACATATGACCATTCATTAGATTACACGTAGCAGGGGGAGTCTCAAAACCATTAGTTTATGAATAGTTATTTACCTATTACGAAGCTTTAAACTGGTTTTTTTTATACTCCATATCGGTGATATTGAATTTAGTATCGCTAGTATTTTCAACAGTGTCTATGTAAAGGAATGAAGCGGTTTTATATTATGCACAATGACTATCACTTATTACGTTACGATACATTCCCTAAGAACGATCAAAAGGAATGCAGATAGTGACGTCAAAGTTAACTATGACGTCATATCGTATGAAGTAAAGACAAGTGATATTCTACATATCGCTGTGAAATTAATCGGGCAGCCTTAACATAGCCGCGTATTAGAAACATTTTTTTTAAATCGTGAATATATTTCGGATTTTCTTTCTTATTTTCTGGGTTTGGAACTCACCAATATTGTAATTAGCGTTCTTTTTCAAATGCTTGATGATATATATATTGAGAAGTTATATTATAAAGAGAATGCATGTAGATGAATTAATGAAGTAATGTTCAATTTCAATTGATTTTTTTAATATTAATCCAATATTATGTATTTTTCTAGAATTCCTAACGTAGACCTTAAGACAAAATGAAAGTCGTCATGTTTTTGGCGTTCGCCTGTTTTGCCTTAGCAAATGTCTCAGCATATCCACATGGTGAGTTGGGTACACTTTTATCTAAAAAAGTTAATCAATAGTCAATCAAGACTATTTAGAGCGGAATGAAAAAGATATGTGCGATACAACTTATTCAGATAAACAAACCATTTTGTATTTTGAATACATCAGAAATGATATGTTAATCTTAAATGATAGGCCAGATGACCTACGTGCGAAAGAGGTTTTTACTACATATATCATCTTAATGAATAAAATAAAGTATTTAAACCTAGCGCTTTCTATGAGAAAGAAATAATCAAGATCAGATTTTTTTTTTATTTGTTGGAAAGATTCTTTGTTCATAATGCAATTTATGGAGAAAATAAAATAAATCGATTGTCCTCTAAAAAATATTAAGTGTAAGGGTGTATAAACTTGTTATCGTCCAATGAATTATACACGTACAATTTTTAGAATACTTTTTCTTTTTGATTTAGTTGGTTTACATTTTTAAGTGACCTTTCTATGAAATTTACCAAAATTATATCATCATTTTAACGACAACCGGCTTATATATCTTGAACAAAAATAGTACACCCAATTGTATTTGTTTTTAATCTACAAAAGTATTTTGTATCTTATTACGTGCTATAATGGCGATAACATTGCATTGTTCCCGAAACAACGATGTGGTAAATAGATGGGGGGGGGGATGCTATCTCCTGGGTAGCCCAACAGTTATTACTAATCTATTATAGTGAAGATAGCTTTACTAGTTGCCATTGTTGAGTTAGCATATTAGATAATTGAGAGAAACTAAACCTCAATATTTAAACTAATTATTCTGGAGTCAACAAAACTGTTAATAAATAAAAAGCTTGCGAACAGGACTAATTTAGTTCATAAGTAACATCATGATGTTAATTCGTCGTAGGTTAAAACAATGTAACTATTCGCATGGTAAGATGAAAAAAAATATGTATATTAATCGTAATTATACATAGAAGATATACATAATTGTACAGGAAAGATACATTCTAGTCCTTAAATTCCTTGAACGGTTTAAGTCTAAAATTGAGTTGTAACGTCAATGTTTAAATTGACACATTTATAGATAATATTAATACACAATGGCTTAATATTTTAAAGTTTTTTTTTTTAAATTGATAATTTTTAAATTTACTATGGTTATATCTACTGACAAGTCAATGTCATAGACACTATTATTCAAGGGCACTACGTGGAAAACAGTTTAAATATTGAAGGCTATTTGACAATGGAAAAGACACAAACTAATTTTCTTTTCTTAACTTCTATTTAAAGGCCATAACAATGGCGACAATGGAAATAATGGAGAAAGATACAATGGAAATCGTTATAACGCAGAAAGAGATGCTTATTATGGAGAGGAGAAATATTATGATGATGATGATGAAGATAATGCTCATTATTATATACACGATGAAACTGAAACTAGAAAAACGGAAAAAGCTACTACCAAGAAAGTAGAAATAACGGAGAAAGAAAGATATGACAACGGAGGGGATAAATATGACAATCATGGACACGACGACTTTGAACATGTTCAAACAGAAGTAGATGTTAAGGAAGTGGTAAGAAAGGAGAAAGAAAGTTATGCTCTTAACGGAGGGGATGGATATGGCAATGTTCACGACGACTTTGAACATGTTCAAACGGAAGTGGATATTCAGGAAGTGGTAAAAAAGGATATAGAAATATATGATCATAACGAAGGGGATAGACATGGCAATGTTCACGACGACTTTGAACATGTTCAAACGGAAGTGGATATTAAGGAAGTAGTAAAAAAGGATATAGAAATATATGATCATAACGAAGGGGATAGAAATGGCAATGTTCACGACGACTTTGAACATGTTCAAACGGAAGTGGATATTCAGGAAGTGGTAAAAAATGATACAGAAAAATATGATCATAACGAAGGGGATAGACAAGGCAATGTTCACGACGACTTTGAACATGTTCAAACGGAAGTGGATATTAAGGAAGTAGTAAAAAAGGATATAGAAAGATATGATCATAACGAAGGGGATAGAAATGGCAATGTTAACGACGACTTTGAACATGTTCAAACGGAAGTGGATATTCAGGAAGTGGTAAAAAATGATACAAAAAAATATGATCATAACGAAGGGGATAGATATGACAATGTTCACGACGACTTTAAACATGTGCAAACGGAAGTGGATATTCAGGAAGTGGTAAGAAAGGATACAGAAAGATATGATCATAACGGAGGGGATAGATATGGCAATGTCCAGGACCTCTTGAAAGAAGGAAGACAGATGTATTAGAGTTAAGACGTTGACAAAATCATGAAAATAATTTTAACAAGAGGCCCATGGGCCACATCGCTCACCTGATGAACAATAGGTATTATAAAAGAGCTTAATGGAGTCATAATACAAACTATCTGGACAATGTACAAAAATACATGTAGATCCTGTATAAATAAAATCCATTTTTCCCCTGGATATTCTTATGTTTTTGATCATTAGTCCATTTTCTAACACGATGATTTTATAGTCATATCATAAGTTGAGTATTGCAGTTCTCAAAAAGATCCTAAACAATAGTTTGTATATGGGATATAAACCTACATCAAACCCTGAACCTTCTTGTGAGGCAAAAGAATTGTCCTGGGGCCTAAGTCTTAACAATTATAAAGAATCATCTGGCTGATTAGTTTCTAAGAAGAAGATTTTTAAAGATTTACACTATATATTCATTTGTTAAACTTTGCCCCCCACCCCCCCTCCCCGTTGTGGCACCACCCTACTCCTGGGGATCATGATTTTCACAATTTTAAATCTACACTACCTGAGGATGCTTTCACACAAGTTTCAGCTTTCCTGGCTGATTAGTTTCTGAGAAGAAGATTTTTAAAGATTTAATCTATATATTCCAATGTTAAACTTTGGCCCGCCATTGTGGCCCAAACCTACCCCCGGGGGTCATGATTTTCACAACTTTGAATCTACACTACCTAAGGATGCTGCCACACAAGTGTCAGCTTTCTTGGCTGATTATTTCTTGGGAAGAAGATTTTTAAAGAATTACTCTATATATTCCTATGTAAAACTTCGATCCCCCATTGTGGCCCCACCCTATCCGCAGGGGGTCATGAGTTTCACAACTTTGAATGTACACTACCTGAGGATGTTTCCACACAAATGTCAGCTTTCCTGGCTGATTAGCTTCTGAGAAGAAGATTTTTAAAAATTTACTCGATATATTCCTATGTAAAACTTCGATCCCCCATTGTGGCCCCACCCTACCCCCGGGGGTCATGATTTTCACAACTTTGAAACTACACTACCTGAGGATGCTTCCACACAAGTTTCAGATTTCCTGGCTGATTAGCTTCTGAGAAGAAGATTTTTAAAGATTTACTCTTTATAATCCTATTTAAAACTTCGATCCCCCATTGTGGAGCCACCCTACCCCCGGGGGTCATGATTTTCACAGTTTTGTATCTACACTACCTGAGAATGCTTCTACACAAGTGTCAGCTTTCCTGGCCGATTAGTTTTGTGAGAAGAATTTTTTTAAAGATTTACTCTATATATTCCTATTTAAAACTTCGATCCCCCATTGTGGCCCCACCATACCCCCGGGGGTCATGTTTTCACAATATTGTTTCTACACTACCTGAGGATGCTTCCACATGCGTTTCAGCTTTCCTGGCTGATTAGTTTTTGAGAAGAAGATTTTTAAAGATTTAATCTATATATTCCAATGTTAAACTTTGGCTCGCCATTGTGGCCCAAACCTACCCCCGGGGGTCATGATTTTCACAATTTTGAATCTACTCTACCTAAGGATGCTACCACACAAGTGTCAGCTTTCTTGGCTGATTAGTTTTTGGGAAGAAGATTTTTAAAGAATTACTCTATATATTCCTATGTAAAATTTCGATCCCCCATTGTGGCCCAACCCTACCCGCAGGGGGTCATGAGTTTCACAACTTTGAATGTACACTACTTGAGGATGCTTCCACACAAATGTCAGCTTTCCTGGCTGGTTAGTTTTTGGGAAGAATATTTCTAAAGATTTACTCTATATACTCCTATGTAAAACTTCTACCCCCTATTGTGGCCCCACCCTACCCTCGGGGGTCATGAGTTTCACCACTCTTAATTTACACTACCTGAGGATGCTACCACACAAGTTTCAGCTTTGCTGGCTGATTAGCTTCTGAGAAGAAGATTTTTAAAGATTTACTCTATATATTCCTATGTAAAACTTCGATACCCCATTGTGGCCCCACCCTACCCCTGGGGGTCATGATTTTCACAACTTTGATGAACCTACACTACCTGAGGATGCTTCCACACAAATGTCAGATTTCCTGGCTGATAAGCTTCTGTGAAGAAGATTTTTAAAGATTTACTCGTTATATGCCTATTTAAAACTTCGATCCCCCATTGTGGAGCCACCCTACCCCCGGGGGTCATGATTTTCACAGTTTTGTATCTACACTACCTGAGAATGCTTCCACACAAGTGTCAGCTTTCCTGGATGATTAGTTTTGTGAGAAGAAGATTTTTAAAGATTTACTCTATGTATTCCTATTTAAAACTTCCATCCCCCATTGTGGCCCCACCCTACCCCCGGGGGTCATGATTTTCACAATATTGTATCTACACTACCTGAGGATGCTTCCACACAAATGTCAGATTCCCTGGCTGATAAGCTTCTGTGAAGAAGATTTTTAAAGATTTACTCGTTATATGCCTATTTAAAACTTCGATCCCCCATCGTGGAGCCACCCTACCCCCGGGGGTCATGATTTTCACAGTTTTGTATCTACACTACCTTAGAATGCTTCCACACAAGTGTCAGCTTTCCTGGCCGATTAGTTTTGTGAGAAGAAGATTTTTAAAGATTTACTCTATATATTCCTATTTAAAACTTCGATCCCCCATTGTGGCCCCACCATACCCCCGGGGGTCTTGTTTTCACAATATTGTATCTACACTACCTGAGGATGCTTCCACAGACGTTTCAGCTTTCCTGGCTGATTAGCTTCTGAGAAGAAGATTTTTAAAGATTTACTCTTTATATTCCTATGTAAAACTTCGATCCCCCATGGTGGCCCAACCCTACCTGCAGGGGTCATGATTTTCACAGTTTTGTATCTACACTACCTGAGGATGTTTCCACACAAGTGTCAGCTTTCCTGGCCGATTAGTTTTGTGAGAAGAAGATTTTTATAGATTTACTCTATATATTCCTATGTAAAACTTCGATCCCCCATTGTGGCCCCACCTTACCCGCAGGGGTGCATGATTTTCACAACTTTGAACCTACACTACCTGAGGATGCTTCCACACAAGTTTCAGCTTTGCTGGCTGATTAGCTTCTGAGAAGAAGATTTTCAAAGATTTACTCAATATATTCCTATGTAAAACTTCGATACCCCATTGTGGCCCCACCCTACCCCTGGGGGTCATGATTTTCACAATATTGTATCTACACTACCTGAGGATGCTACCACACAAGTTTCAGCTTCGCTGGCTGATTAGCTTCTGAGAAGAAGATTTTTAAAGATTTACTCTATATATTCCTATGTAAAACTTCGATCCCCAATTGTGGCCCCACCCTACCCCCGGGGGTCATGATTTTCACAAGTTGGAACCTACACTACCTAAGGATGCTTCCACACAAGTTTCAGATTTCCTGGCCGATTAGCTTCTGTGAAGAAGATTTTGAAAGATTTACTCGTTATATACCTATTTAAAACTTTGATCCCCCATTGTGGCCCCACCCTACCCCCGGGGGTCATGATTTTCACAGTTTTGTATCTACACTACCTGAGAATGCTTCCACACAAGTGTCAGCTTTCCTGGATGATTAGTTTTGTGAGAAGAAGATTTTTAAAGATTTACTCTATATATTCCTATTTAAAACTTCCATCCCCCATTGTGGCCCCACCCTACCCCCGGGGGTCATGATTTTCACAATATTGTATCTACACTACCTGAGGATGCTTCCACACACGTTTCAGCTTTCCTGGCTGATTAGCTTCTGAGAAGAAGATTTTTAAAGATTTACTCTTTATATTCCTATTTAAAACCTCGATCCCCCATTGTGGCCCCATCCTACCTGCAGGGGTCATGATTTTCACAGTTTTGTATCTACACTACCTGAGGATGTTTCCACACAAGTGTCAGCTTTCCTGGCCGATTAGTTTTGTGAGAAGAAGATTTTTAAAGATTTACTCTATATATTCCTATGTAGAACTTCGATCCCCCATGGTGGCCCCACCTTACCCGCAGGGGTGCATGATTTTCACAACTTTGAACCTACACTACCTGAAGATGCTTCCACACAAGTTTCAGCTTTCCTGGCTGATTAGCTTCTGAGAAGAAGATTTTCAAAGATTTACTCAATATATTCCTATGTAAAACTTCGATACCCCATTGTGGCCCCACCCTACCCCTGGGGGTCATGATTTTCACAATATTGTATCTACACTACCTGAGGATGCTACCACACAAGTTTCAGCTTCGCTGGCTGATTAGCTTCTGAGAAGAAGATTTTTAAAGATTTACTCTATATATTCCTATGTAAAACTTCGATCCCCAATTGTGGCCCCACCCTACCCCCGGGGGTCATGATTTTCACAACTTTGAACCTACACTACCTGAGGATGCTTCCAAACAAGTTTCAGATTTCCTGGCTTGTTAGCTTCTGAAGGGAAGATTTTTAAAGATTTACTCTACATATTCCTATGTAAAACCTCGATCCCCCATTGTGGCCCTATCCTACCTGCGGGGGTCATGGTTTTCACAACTTTGTATCTACACTACCTGAGGATGCTTTCGCATAAGTTTCAGCTTTCCTGGCTGATTAGTTTCTGAGATGAGAATTTTATAAGATTTACTCCATATATTCCTATTTAAAACTTCGATCCCCCATTTTGGACCCACCCTACCCTCGGGGGTCATGATTTTCACAATTCTTAATTTACACTACCTGAGGATGCTTCAACACAAGTGTCAGCTTTCCTGGCCGATTAGTTTCTGAGGAGAAGATTTTAACAGATTTACTCTATGTATTACTATGTTAAACTTCGATCCCCCATTGTGGCCCCACCCTACCCCCGGGGGTCATGATTTTCACAACTTTGAATCTACACAACCTGAGGATGCTTCCACACAAGTGTCAGCTTTCCTTGCTTATGGTTAATGAGAAGAAGATTTTTGAAAATTTCTCGAAAATTTTCATAAATAGCTAATTATCTCCCTTTGCGTAGTCCTTAATTTTTACAACTTTGAATCCCGTTAGGCTATGGATGCTTTGTGTCTAGTTTGGTTGAAATTGGCCCAGTGGTTCTTGAGAAGATGTTGAAAATTTTAAACGTTTACAGACGGACAGACGGACGGACAGACAGACGGACGACAGACAAAATGTGATCAGAATAGCTCACTTGAGCTTTCAGCTCAGGTGAGCTAAAAACAGAAACTAAGATTACGAAAATGGTGAGTAACAGATTCTATGTTTTCAAACAGATTGTTTATTATTAAAAATGGCAACAAGAAACTGTCTCTTCCTAATAATATATAATAACTAAAATTTTGAAAACATTGTTAGAAGATTAATACAAACTGCATTATTATTTTCAAAGAACCAAATAAATGCAGTGGCTGAAACGTTTCTTTATATTAAAATAAATTCATTAAACTTGTTAAAGGGGTCGTGACACGATTTCAGATAAAAATTATAATTTTGATATCTATTTATAAAATAGTTTACTTTTGTATTTTGAATGATTCACCAAAGATAGGATTTTAGAAGTCATGTTACAAACGCAATACAGAGGAAAGAAGTCGTTGTTATGTAAACAAAGTTCGAGTCTTATATTTGTTTACAAATACTTTAATGCGAAAAAATTGCCATTTTTTTTTATCAAAATAACTTGTGGAAAGAAGATAATCTGATTAAATGGGTTCATAAATAATTTCATCACAATAAAAAGCAACATTACATTGAAACTTATACCAATACAACAAATATGTAAATAGCAGGACTCGAGCTTTTTTTACAAAACAAAGAATTCTAACCGCTGTAATTCGCTTGTAACTCGATATTTGACTTTCAAAGGACTATGTGCGGTATGGTCAAATATCACATAAAAAATAGTATCGTATGAAAATGAAATCTTCACAAATCATTGTAAAGAGGATGCCTATAACTTTAATCTTGATTTTAGTCATCATTGCTCACTCGCTGTTTATCTATGACGTCACTTAAATGACCTAATTCCCGCAAATTTGCTCTATATTTTGCATTCGGAAGTATAGAGCGCAGGTCTGCTCAAGTGCGATTTTAACATATGTTTTTCTTCAGATAGTTATACATATTATACTTAAAAATGGTACTTGAGCAAGCCTGCGCTCGATGTTTCCCAGTCGAAAAACCATCGGAAAACACCCATATTTTGCTACAAAACATCAATTTATCTAAATAATGCAATATTCATGACGTCATTTCTACATTATGACGTCACTGAGGTGATAACCTTTTACACCTTTAGTTTCAATATGATTTCAACTATCTTTCACCTTATTTTAAAGCTCTTTCTAAAACTTTGATTTTGGGGGGCAAAAATTGCATAAAACCGCACTTAGTCCTTTTGTCAAAGCATTGAAAAATTCTATATAAACAACCCTAGACATAACAAATGCAAAAAATAGATTTTGAATTTTCTTTATAGCTCAAATCGTGTCCAAGTCCCTTTAAAGTCAACATGAAAGGTTGTCCTTTTGGTATTTTATATTTATATGTTTCGACATTCGAGTATCTTTTAAACATAAAGGTATGTGTCATTTAAGTTGGAAAAAATTCAGCCTCGGACTAGAAAGTCCCGACGCCATTGGATTAATCGCGTCACGTAATTGCCTTTTAAATGTCTTTACACGGTGAGCGTCAAAATGTATACGGCAGCACGGCAGACTTTTTTTTTACACAAACGTTAAACCATACCTTTGATTTTTAAGCCCTAAGATATTTATAGTGCCAATGACTTAATATTTCGATCCCACAATGGCATTCAGGTTTTCTATCTAAATTTAAATCTAAATCACTGAGGTGTGAAAAATCATTCGATGTAAAAACAACACATAGCGACCGTTTCATTAATAACCTCTCTGAAGCTATTAAAGTGCCCTCAAGCCAATGTTTTCTGTTTGCGTGTACATGCTTGTCCTTTTTTTCCTCAATCTTTTTCTTTAGTGGACCGTGAAGCACTCTGCCAGGGGGTTAGCGTTCACTTGTACATCCACCAGGAATGAGCGCTAAGGTTGTACCGATCTCTCGGAACTTTGATTTTACCGTTGCCGTATTTTGGGCTCTGTGTACATCGGGACTAACATTATTGGCTTGAACTGGTTTGCTAGAGGTTTCCATATATTGTTAATCTTAAACAACATAACTTGCTCGTCACACCTTGCATTTTGTGGAAATTGAACCACAACGCGACTATCATACTTCACCTTTTTACTGAAAGGAATTCGCTGGCCAGTTCCCAGAAATATAACAAGCGGTTTGATGCGTTTAACACTGTCCGAGATAATACAGCATTGTACTGTGGTCTGTCTATAGTCAAGTCCGGATTTCTTTGTTCTGCACCATACTTTTAGTAGCACCAGTTGATTCGTATGTTTTCCCTTTATTTAGCTGAAACAGGAGGGGTCCATGTTTGCAACAAATTTATAGCGACCATCGGGGTCCGTACAGTCTCTGCAAGCGTTTTTTCGAATAAATTTATGAAAACTGCTAAATGCCTCAATTTAAGCATCTGGTGGATTTTGAGCAACACTGGTTAGTGCCCGTCATGATATATTGTACCGTTTTTTGAAATTATTGAACAAGCCGTGGCTGCATTTGAAGTCCGAATTTGCAAGTTCGACTGCATGTGATTTTAACCACCATGATTTTGCCTTTAATCCGTCCTCCCGAATTTCTTTAAATTCACGATGGAGCTGCTTTTCAATATCAGGATAAAATGATTTTCGGCCAGATCCTTGTGATTCTTAACCTTTTGGCGTTTCTTCCAGTTTTATTTCTGTTTTAATCCAACACCTAACCTTGCTTTTGTCAATTCCAAAATACTTAACGGTTTCGATTATTCGATTTTTTGCATTGCTAAGTGATAGCTCTCTGTAATGTTCTGTGACACTACGTTTAAATTGCCCGTTTTAACTTTTTCTCGGTGTAGGCGTACGTCTTGTAGCCTTCACTGCTAAAAGCTCACTGTTTTAAAAACGGGCGCCCAGAATTAAAAGCCCCTGAACCCTTCTCATTTGACTTTTACAGATGTTTACCTAGGTATCCTGTTTTAAGAACAAACACGAAATTCACAATCGATTGGTTTCAATTTATTGTTTTGATAATAAGCTGTGAGTTTGCACTCGTCACTTACTGGGTTTTTGCATGGATATTACGCTGCGAAATGAAAATAAGACGGTTTTAAAAATAAGCCTCCACTTTCTAACAAAAAGTTAAAATAAGCTGCGGCTTATTTCGAAGGATTAGGGTATCATAAATAATTCTTTGATGGCAGCAGTAAGGGTAGTGAAATTCGAACATTAGCCATTATAAAATCCACAACACTATGATTTGTACAAGCATGATTTTATACATATTACATGTGCAAAGGACAACATATGCCTTATATAAGATATATAATGCATATTTGACACAACTCTATTAGATAAACTGCATTCTTGTCTTTCAACAACTCATAACCATCTGCATGTTACAGTACTGAGAGAAACCAACATAATACGAAACCTTACATTAAAGGATATGAATTTGGTTTTAGATGTTTGTATGATATAACTTTGCATACGCCCTAGTACGTAGCATTCATTAATAATAGAGAGAAGGAACTTCTGAGGAATATATACAGTTGGGCTAGTTTAGAGCGAAGAGACAACTGCGACTAGAACATCTTCTAACAGTACTGCTACTATTAATTGATATATAGATAAAAAATGCAATGTCGCTACCTTCATATCCTTAATAAATCACCAAAGAAAGCATTTTATAGTTTAAATATTTACATTTAAATATTTACATATTCCCCTTCTATTTGCATTAGGAATCGATGACTTTAACTTTTCTATGCATATACTTTGCTAAATTATTCGCCATGAGCACGAAAGTAAACGTTTTTTTAGTATTTAATATAAAATAATTATCAAATTATGTCTACTCCTTAAGAAAAAAGAAATATCTCTACAAAGTTTCTGGCACTATATTTACATCGCAAACTTAATAACATGTTAATATGACTGCTCCGTGTATGTTTCATGACTGGCTTTATAGCGCAATACAGATATACATGTATTTCATACAAAAAGACATCAGTATGAAAAAAGATATAAGCATTGAATGCGGTTTTTATTAATATTGTCGGTCCTGTAAAAGTCACAATGACAAATTGTCACATATTAAAGATATTAATAATGTTATTTGTTAATTATATATCTAAATCTATATCACTTATCTTTGCAATCAAACAGTTCCTAGGTAACAAGTATTCAATAAATGTAAAATATGTAGGTATCAAAATATCAAGTATGCCAATTACTAGATAGGTATCAAGCTATCTAAATAATAACTGTAAAAAGGAGACCTATGTTTCAAGTTCAAACAAATACTAGTATTGTTAATGTTGTATAGTTGTGAACTGTGGTTTCATCAATATTCAAGGGTATTAATTTTCGTGGATAAAGTAAAAATCATAGTTTCAAGGATACAAAAATACGTGGCCAATGACCACTTAATACAAATTATTAGTAGAAATCAATTAGCATTTAATTTCATGGATAAACTTCACGAAATCCACAAAAATTAGTATTCAACGAATATTGAATAAACAAAGGTGTATGCATTTTGGAATAACCCTATCCCTACTCTCCTAAAAAATTCCAACCATGACCATGGTACAATGTCCTTCTATACTTTTGAAACAAAATCACCGACCACTCCATACAACCAGCTGTGTATAGAATAAGGATTAGAGCTATAAGTGCAAGCTTTATCAGTTCAGGTATATCTTCAGCATGGTGCTTTATCAGCCAGCCCAACAAAGCATCCATGTTGTCAATAGGGTATCGAGCCTCCTTAACAATAGTTTTGGCCTCTGACCACTGGCGTAGGACACCATCCTTGTCGAGAATGGGGTCTGATGTGGAACCCTTATGATATTGAAGACAAAATTCAAGAAGAGGAGAAGATCAAGAGAACTTCATATTATATTTACAAATAGCACACTTAATTTTAAGTGCATTTCATACAACGCCTTTTTCATATTTGATTGATGATTTTTATTAAAATCCCAAAAAGATTATTAGATAAAATTGATTGCAGTCATAAACCTGCTTTTCTCCATAGAAAGACACCAGTTTCAGTATTTCCTTATTCCCATATGTGTTAAGGTCTTCAAAGTTTATGGTTCCCATTGACAAAACATAGTAAGAATCAAGGAGACTCTTTTTAGGAAATCTGTAAGACACATGAATGTAAAATTTTCAAATTATATAAAAAAAATAAGATAATATTCATTTTTTAAATTTAATATTATCAACAATTATGATCAAAGTATTTCAAATTTGTTAAAACGTGGTATAAAATTTTAAAGATATCTTTTTTGATGAGATGTTTTTATATTTACCCCATAATGAAGTAAAATGAAAATTTAATCTTTTTTTCATTATGTTACTTTACCTTTTATTTTTTTCAATAAGTTTGTTAACAAAGGAACTCCTCAATGCCTTTAAATTGGCACTGGTGCTCAGCAGCCTGTGTTCCTTAAAGTAGTAATGGCCATCCTGCCCCTTTTGGACAACAGTCTCGAAGTACTCTTCCACATGTGTCTTGTACAAGACTTGCTCATTCTTGTTAGCCTCCAGATCATTGAGGTTGAGTGATACCAAAAGGATATTGAAAACAACATAAATAACTTTATGTAAAATTATAATGACGTTTCATAATCATCTGAATTTGAAAAGTTATACATTGATTGGTAAATATAATTGTATTTTGGCAAAATGTAGACAACAGCAAACCTTTGCTTTCGCCACATCAAATTGCTCGCTTTGAAAGGTAAGGCATAGTTTTGAGATAATAGGAATGACATCCATCATCATGTGAGCTATGTACAAGAACTGTGTTGTGGCAGAGACTTTAACAAACCCCTTGCGGTTGGATCCTTTGGACCTCTGCTGTGAAGGTAAGTGAGTAAGGGGTCTAATGTTCTAAACACTTTTTCAAATGTTTCATAAAATGACATCCAACGCACTGAGTGTACTAGCATCTCCCTGTACTTCAAAGTCAGGTGGTCCAAGGGGCTTTGAACTTTGTGCAATTGTTTTTCTCTCTGGGCAGATCTCTTGAAGTAATAAAATACGTTGCACATCCATTCTTGGTAATTTTTCAATGGTTAAAGGCCAGTTGCTGCTTGAGATGTGCATAATGCTAGTCTATGTGCTAAGTAGTGGTCGTTAATTAAATGTGGGTTTAATGCATTGAGTCTGCCATATACTCCTTTGTCCTTTCTTGTAATCACAGAGGCTCCATCTGTACCCAAACCTACTCTTTCCCTGTATTAATGTTTCTTGATTCAAGAACTTTAATGATTTCTCCAAACAGTCCTTCACCAGTACCATCTTCATATTCAATGTCATTAATGAAAACACTCTTGACTGCTCCAGTTTCTGGATAAATCAAACGTTAATAGCCATTCGAGCTGTGTTTGATATATCTGTACTCTCATCACATAATACTGAAATGTATGGGTACTTGGCAATGAGCGAATTGATGTCTTCTTCAATTGTTGTGCACAGGGCATTTAACAATTAATTTGCTGCGTAGTAAGAACAGTAGTTTACTCTGCTTAAACCACCTATAGACAAAGGCTCCATTCCAGGTATACCCAACAGTTTACATATCGTTAGAAAACTATCATACTTTGATAATGGTATATTTTCAGCAGCAAGCCAATAAATAACGCCATATTTTGTTTAATGACTGTTCTTGGGAGCAATTCTTGTGATCGTCAGATGCTTCATGTCTATACATATTAAATGTTTTTAAAGAAACTCACTCGTGAACGCATTCGCTTTTTTATACTTGATCCACATAGAACAAATCATCTTATTGTCTCTAAATTATAAACCACGACCAAATTTTTAGCCACCTTTCTTGAAATGGTCTTTCTTAATTCGTATCTTTTTTTTCTTTACTACTTTCTTTTTCATATTGTGTCTGTTCCGCTTTGTCTTCCCTTTGATAATGACATGCGTAGAAACTATTAAGCTTTGGTTGTTTCAGATCTAATTTTATTTTTAACTCTTTCTTAGGGGGCATACTTCATGGTCCACCAACGTGGCGACTGACCTTGTTTAAGACCACACATAATTGAGAGGAGAGACGTTGTATTGGTTGTTTATTTCGACTTTAACCAATGAGATTTGATGTTTTAAAACGAATGAAAATACGACGATTAGGTAGGTCGTATAAAGTATATTTCAAGCGGACATCGCTAAAACTCATGTCACCGATGAAAAATTTGAATGCACACTTCGGCGCATAGGATAATAAATTAAATGCGCCATGTTTCACTTACATGCGACCCCGGCGCGTGGCGCGGGTCCTTCCCAATCACTTCCAAGTTAAAGGGACGTTCACCATGCAGTGCACGTGTGTAATTCTGATTTAAAAATAGAGTAGTATTCCACCGTATTTGAACTGTGAAAAAGTTGGTAGGGTGGTCATCACAACAGAAAACAATATTTTCTATAAAGGTACAATGTAAGTAATAATTGGTGTTGGATTATCATTATTACAAGAGAGTCACCAGTTTGGATTGAAACAAATATATATTTATACAGCTGCTGGAATGTTTACTGGAGGAACTAAATTGCCAAAGCGGGGTATGACCCGATTTTCGTTCAGTTGGACGATTTCATTAATGTTGAAAAGGGATCATAAACTCGCGTGTCTTACTAAATATATATTACTACATAAACAATTACTAATGAAGTGTGTTTCTTAATTCGATAGATTTTTTTCAAAAACATCCGATCCAAAGTATAATATACATGTATGTACCTGTTACAAAACAAATGTCAAAAAATGCATCTGTCCTCTTACTCATGGATCTCTGCCAATGGATGAGTTCATTCGTTGCTTGAACGGTAATAGTGTAACGTACCGAGCTACTTGTACTGCCAGGGGAAGGGTTCGTGCCTGGTCTTTTCCAGGGTTTTGGGTGTACACTAACAGTCTTATAATATAATGATTTTCTATTGATTGTCAAAAATGATTGGTATAGCCTAACCTTACTTAGGTTAATAATCAACAAGTAATTTCAGGGAATCTAGAATATTTACAAACACGACAAGGGTATAATAAACAAATAATTGACACTGTGTGTGATGTACTGGTGCTGCCTTGTTCAGGTCGGACAGTACACACCCACAGTGACAATCCACTGAGGTCAACCACTCAGCTAAAATGACTGACCGTCCTCAGATTACCGCATATACTTAAGGCTGCCTTATTCAGGACGGACAGTATATGTGGTAGCCCTTCAATCACTGTGCACACTGTAGGCTGCATTATTCAGGACGGACAGTGAGCACAACGGCCTGGACGACAGTCTGATCAGCCACTAGAGAAAGGAACCATGGCTAGCTTCTCCGAGGAAAGCCTACTGTGAAAGACTGACAAGCCAAAATGACTGCAATGCCTACAGTACCAAGAGGACAACCTCTCTATGGCCTATCAAAAACACTTAACACCGTTACGAACGGGCAAGCTCTGTATTGACACAATGCCTTTTATTAAATTTCACCAACTTCCTCTCTCTGCGGCTGATTTCCAACTAAGCAGCCGACAGCTGTTTCACTGTCGTATTTATACCCTTGTATCACGTGACATAAACAAAGAACTTAAAGAAAAACCCGGTCTGGCCCGAACCTAAAATATCCGAAATTATTACACTACCCACGCCTCCGATGACATGCGTCCCGCATGTACACCAAGAGATCAAATACAAAGTTTTTTTTTTTTCAAACTAATTTCAGGATTCATTTATTCACACAAAACAATAATAATATCGATAACTGTTCATGCTGACCAATTGAAAAATCTTCCATACAACATTTACTTAAATGTCAAACAAAACAACTCTTTCTTCTTCCATCTCCTCAATGTCAATCTCATTTAATTAAGCACATACATCAAAATGAGACATAGAGTCAATCCACGAGGAATTTCCATCATATTTGTCTGGTTTAACACAACCACTTTTAGACTTGTCTGTTCGAGCTGTACCAGTGCCCCGGCGAGTCGTAACATTACTCTCCATTGGTAAATTGTAATCATATCTGGGTAGATCTGCATGATAGGGTGTACTAGTAAATGAGGGTCTATCTGTCATTCTATCAACACGTCCATCAGGATCTAGGGGACTTTCAGGCCTTTGAATTTCTATGGTGTCTGTCCTAATGTTTTTAGGTCTTGCACCCTGTTCTAAGTAGTCTTGATTTTCAGTGGAATTCCGCATACTTTCAGGTAAACCTGAATCTCTTGCGGCTTTACTCCTACTTTTATTTATGCTCTCCTGAAGTCTATTAAACTCATCTTCAAGCCCCATTAATTCATCTTGCAAGTCTGTCATCATGTCAAAATATGCCACCCAATATAATGATACAATCTAACTAACAAAATATAAACAAAGCAAATAAAACTATGCAAGTGTATCTAATTGTTAACCCAAAATTCCGACGCTGCCACCAAATTTCTGTAACGTACCGAGCTACTTGTACTGTCAGGGGAAGGGTTCGTGCCTGGTCTTTTCCAGGGTTTTGGGTGTACACTAACAAAGTCTTATAATATAATGATTTTCTATTGATTGTCAAAAATGATTGGTATAGCCTAACCTTACTTAGGTTAATAATCAATAAGTAATTTCAGGGAATCTAAAATATTTACAAACACGACAAGGGTATAATAAACAAATAATTGACACTGTGTGTGATGTACTGGTGCTGCCTTGTGCAGGTCGGACAGTACACACCCACAGTGACAATCCACTGAGGTCAACCACTCAGCTAAAATGACTGACCGTCCTCAGATTACCGCATATACTTAAGGCTGCCTTATTCAGGACGGACAGTATATGTGGTAGCCCTTCAACCACTGTGCACACTGTAGGCTGCCTTATTCAGGACGGACAGTGAGCACAACGGCCTGGACGACAGTCTGATCAGCCACTAGAGAAAGGAACCATGGCTAGCCTCTCCGAGGAAAGCCTACTGTGAAAGACTGACAAGCCAAAATGACTGCAATGCCTACAGTACCAAGAGGACAACCTCTCTATGGCCTATCAAAAACACTTAACACCGTTACGAACGGGCAAGCTCTGTATTGACACAATGCCTTTTATTAAATTTCACCAACTTCCTCTCTCTGCGGCTGATTTCCAACTAAGCAGCCGACAGCTGTTTCACTGTCGTATTTATACCCTTGTATCACGTGACATAAACAAAGAACTTAAAGAAAAACCCGGTCTGGGTCGAACCTTAAATATCCGAAATTATTACACTAGCAGGATTTCGCGCCATAATGTATCATTTATAGTTTTTACGCGCCGATTAGTTGACAAGCGAATACCCCAGAGCACACAATGTGTTTACATCACGGGCACGTAGCATCCAGGGTTTGGGTAAGGCAGGCTGCTTCTCCCTCCCCACTTTTTGGCAGCTGGCACTTTTCTTAACTTTATAGGATAAATGGAAATATCATGGATTTGCCCCCCCCCCCCTTCCACTTTTGTAGGAGCATGCAATAAATGAAACTGCAAATGAGGAATGCTCTGAATTGAAGTTACAGTTAGGGTATTTTTTCATAAATTTGTGAATTCACCCTTTTTTAGTTACTCGTCAAGATAATTTGATGAAGCTGCCCACACACATTAAAAACAATACGTATTTGTGCCCCCTTTCATATTTCATATGGTTGGAAATTTTTGATAATGCTTTTCAGTTGATTTTGCAACCTAAAATACCAATACATTTTTTTAAAGAAATGACTATTTACTCTCCAGCTTTCAAGCTTAAATGCACTTATATGATATGTGTACATTCCTAAACAAATGAATTAATAAAGTAAATGAATTTCAAGTGATATATATGTACATGTTCTAGATCGAAGAAACGACTGACATTTCGTCTTAAATTTGCATGTTCCGTTTATTAATTTATGATCAGCGAAAATTAAAATTCATTTCTAATAAGATAGTCTAATTGATACATGCATGGTTCCATTGAATAATTTTGTTTAGTCAGGCAAGCTTTTTGGAAAGCTTTCACTTGTCAAATTTACTCTTAATTATCGCCAGAAGATGTCTACTCCGTGTTGAGAAAAAAAAAAACAATAATTGTTAAGTCGTACATTAAAACCGTCTACGTTATAATGACACCTACTTGATTTTGGTTATTATTAACAAGCCCGACATGCCACTACGGTAAGGATTTCTGCTAGCCCGACCACTAAAGTCGGAAGCCCTGTGCGTCAGTAAATTTACACCCGTGTATGTAGTTTGGAGTTGACTATGTAAAATTATTTCTTTCCTGTTACGAGCATTGAAGTATTTACAAGAATCTGTAACTCCCAAACTGTTAATCTTTGTTTTGAAGGTGGGAAATGAAGGAGAGTGCGTTTTTACATTTTATCAAACGAAAGTATTTAAATCCTGATCTTAAAATGTGTTGATAAGGAACTGGGAACAATGAAAGAATTACTTTATACAAATAATGTTGTGCTGAACAATTTATAATTTTGTAAGATGTAAGGGTTCCCAGCCTAGTCCAATAAATAAAAATAATCAAGATAAATAAACGTTAAGCCGATGTTATCTGAACATTTGTTCATGAACTTTTTTCTCTATTTAATAAGAAAAAAACCTAGCGATTACATGATTTATTCGTTTACAACGTGCTGATACAATCTTGAATTATTTTAGGAAGTAATATAAAATGTTAAGTAATCCAGAAAAACACCCTATAAGATGTATGTTTTAGTGATGTCGCGCTTGCAAAAAAGGCATAACAATTGTATTTTAAAGCAAAACGTTAATGTTTAAAAATATACAATATGAAAGGAAATCCTGATTTGTTTTTTTAATTAAAAAATTTCTGTGCATTATGTTTACTATATCTGACTATTTTTTCATGAAAATGCATCCTTGTTGAATAAATGGCCTAGCATATACATTATTAGGGCCCCGCTCTGTCCATTTGTCCGTCCGTCCGTCCATTCGTCCGTCCGTCAATCTGACCTTCTATCCGCCTGTCCGCCTTAAATTTCTTGTCCGGAGCATATCTTCTCTTTTCCAAGACCAATCTTGCCCATACTTTACCCACATAGTGCATTTTGGTAAAGAGTGTACAGTAACCTTGAACCATTTTGAAGGTCAAAGGTTAAGGTCATAGCAGAATTGTCCGGAGCATATCTTCTCTCTCCTTGATCCAATTTAGTTTGAACTTCACTCAGCACAGAGTGCATATTGTCAAAGAATATGCAGAGACTTTGAGTAAAGTTTGTAAATCTAGGGACAGGGTCATATTCGATCACACAGAATTTTTTTTTCAGAGCATTATTATGCTCTTAGCCCTATGTGGCTCATACTCCATTTCATTTCATTTTATTCAGGTAAATATATCACAGAATGCCATGATTACACACATTAAAAACATCAAATTTATAAAAAAAAACCCAGACATGATCACAGTTGTATGTAAGTACATAAGAATCAATTTGTTAAATATTGTTATTAAATAGATTACATGACATACAAATGATAATTATTACCTAATGATAGCCGACAAAAGCCTTGTTAAAAAGCTTATTTCCAATGTGGTCCTTTTATAACAGTTATGTTAATAACAGCGAATATGAGCTACAAATGTACATATTGGAATTTAGGCAGGATACTGAATAGGAATATAGCATAATGCTTTGAAAAATTATGTTTTTTTAATTTATTGTTTAAACTTTAAAGTAATAATAATAATAGATAAGTCAAAAATGGATATGAACAAGCAGTCATAAAGTATCTCTTCCATTAGTAGACAAGAAGTATTTTACGGCTTTTTTAAATTTCTGATTAGAATTAATTTCCTTGACTTCCAAATGCAATGCATTCCAGTCTTTGATAGCATTGTAGAAAAACATGAAGACTCTTTACCTTTTATCTTAGGTATAATAAAATTCTTATTGACTGCACCTCTTGTAATATTGTTATTCAATACAACATCTTCATTAAAAATATGATGGTGAATTGCCATGGTATATATTAAACGCATGGTTAAGTCTTTATTTGACAACTCCATCGTCAACTCTTAACATATTTAGATTATCTAAGATGCTACCATATATATTGTCTATAGGACCCAGGTTTAAAACGAATCTTTCTTCTGGGTAATTTGCAATCTACGCTAAAGTTTTTTGTTTATTCCACAATGCATGTACCAAGAAGAATAAGCATAGTCAAAACAACATTGTATCAAGGCAGAACATAGAATCTCTCCGGACTGTGTACTAGGACAGAATGCACTTCTGTATAAAAATTTAAGTCTAGCGTTTACTTTTTGAATAAAGCTTAAAACAATATTTTCAAGTGCGTCTATATACAAATATATATCATGTACATTAATTTGATGCTATAAGACGTCACAATGATGTTTTGAAATGTATATAGCTATGTATTTAATGTATCTATAGTAATTACTCAAAACTTCTGAGAATAGCAATGAAAAGAGCAGAGTTTTGAATCGGATTTCTGTTATTTGTTTTTTATTTATTTAAAACATGTACATATATAAAAGAAAAGAAAAATAAAACCATGCGTATTGAATAAAACTTTATTGAATTGCAACTGCACAAATATGTATACGATGCATTTATTTGAACAACATTGTTGGTATAAAGCTGTGCTCTATATCCTAAAAAATATAGCCATAAACTATAAGTTAGATAAGAAAAAAATGCTTTAAGTGTTTAACGGGTTCAAAAATTTCTGTTGTTATCATTTCCATAATATCGTTCTCTGTTATTGCCCTATCCATGATATCTGTCTCCGTTATTTTCAATTACATTGCAGTGTTTTCTTTTATTGCCATTTCCATAAGTATCGTGTCAGTATCTATCGCCGTTATTACCATTCCCATCGTATCTATCGCCGTTATTACCATTCCCATCGTATCTGTCGCCGTTATTACCATTCCCATCGTATCTATCGCCGTTATTACCATTTCCATCGTATCTATCACCACTTCTATAAGAGTCGTCTCCGATTCCAGTTTCCCCGTTATCATCACCATTTCCATTTTCTCCGTTATCATCGCCATTACCATTTTCTCCGTTATCATCACCATTTCCATTTTCTCCGTTATCATCACCATTTCCATTTTCTCCGTTATCATCACCATTTCCATTTTCTCCCTTATCATCGCCATAACCATTTTCTCCGTTATCATCGCCATTTCCATTTTCTCCGTTATCATCACCATTTCCATTTTCTCCGTTATCATCGCCATTTCCATTTTCTCCGTTATCATCACCATTTCTATTTTCTCCGTTGTCATCGCCATTTCCATTTTCTACGTTATCATCACCATTTCCATTCTCTCCCTTATCATCGCCATTACCATTTTCTCCGTTATCATCGCCATTTCCATTTTCTCCGTTATCATCACCATTTCCATTTTCTCCGTTATCATCGCCATTTCCATTTTCTCCGTTATCATCACCATTGCCGTCTCCGTTATTTCCACTGCCTACATCGCCTTTCAAAGCAGGTTCATTATCATTTTCTCCATAACGTCTATAGCCTGTGAATGGAGTAAATAGATTGAAGTATTGTGTATATGTTCTAAGATTTAAATTTGGTAACGGCTTTGTTATTTCAATTACTGTTAAGTTACATTTAACACCAGTGTTTATTAACTTGTAATAGTTAACCACCAACAAACTGAGCAACGCAGAGAAGTAAAATTTTCTTTGGGATACTGAGGAATCATGGAGGTCACGATATCTCAACAAATCAAATCGACAATCATAAATGAGTCAACAATAATATATAATCAATTATTTTCTGCTTAGAAAATGACGAGTTGATTACACCTGAAAACCTATACCTAACAGTAGTCGCTGTCTTCGGAGACAGTTTACTTTTTTTTTCTCCTAACAACCAGCAAAATGTACAAGATACCTACGCTGACAAACAATAATAAGACACCTTATTTTTTTATACAAGAAATACCCAAGAGGTGGTATTTTCCCTTTTTTTTTAAAATTAAAATTTTAGTTGATACAATTAATTATTTCTATTTGCGTACAGACGTCACCTGCTTGGTTTTTGGGAGTTGATTTTAATCAACTCTCCTATGCAGTTGCTCTGGCAAACCGAAAGTGAAACAATGTTTGGACCTAAGCACAAATGTCAAATCATCGCCGCTGACAAGACTTAGTTCTTGAAAATAATAGAAAAAAATTGATGTAACGTATGCTGAAGCATTGTTTTTCAAGAAAACTTATCTATAAAAACTTTGAACATAGCAGATTTTATATAATACGAACAATTTAGATATTTTTGTAGTCTCATGTGTTCCTACGCCAGAGTATAATAAAGTCTTGTTCAACCAGATGCTCGGCTGTCTCCGTAAATCTTCGACAAGCAGAGACGCTCTCTTACTTTTCGGAGATAAAAGGAGACAGCCGAGCGTCTGGTTGAACGAGACTAGAGTTCGATATCAATAGTGCTTGGATCCATACAGTTTTTAGAATTGTTTCGATTACTAATACATAGCTTGAAATCTATCTTTAAATATTACACAACATGATTCATATGGGGTTTCTCGAAATTCTTGTCGGAAAAGTCTAAAAATTCATATAAAAAAAAGTGCGTTATTCAAATACAGACTAGAAACTAATTGCCATGCAAGATAAGTTGATTTTAAAATAAATGATAATCGATAAAATCAACTCCCCTCAGTACTTCAGTACTTTGATTTTTTTTTATTAAGATCATGTAACCATTTCTGATGTTTTCAGAATGAAAAAAATATTTATAGAACAAAATTGTTTAAGTATGAAAAGTGATTTTTTTTTAAATAGCGCTAGATATCTTTATTGACCATTATTCAACTTTATTAGAGAATTGTATATTCCACTCACCATATGGCTTAGATGAAACATTTGCTAATACGACACAGGCAAAGACTATAAAGATGGCAGCCTTCATTTTGTCTTCAGGTCCACGTTAGGAATACTAGAAGTATAAAGACATAAGTTATAAATGAACAACTTCATTGGAATTTTACATTAATTCATACATGCATTTTATTACAATATCAATTTTCAATTTATCTACTATTAGATATCTATTAAAATACTATGTTAAGTACCATCCGCATCACCACAACCCCCCTCCCTCTGTCCAAAAGAAATATAAACCCAAATACATTTACAAAACAAGCCACCAATATGAACACGATTGCAATTGAACAACACATTACCGAAGTTGAAAAATTTTATTGTGCAGTTTTATTATCATGTATTTTTTAAAAATAACTTACCGACAGAAATGCTAACAATTCTCTTCGTCTCTCGAGATGGACACAATTCAAGGAAGAATCGTTTGAATTTATAGGCTAGCAAAAGAAGACCCGCCTTGAACAGATGATTATGATAAAGCATATGTCAAAACATATCATGATAAGTGTTGACACAAATAAAAATATTGTAATTTAGAAGTGATATACGAGATAAACTTTTATAGGACCATAGATCAAAATAAAAACATTAACGTTACATAATTCTACGGCTGGAACTTCATTAAAAGCGTCCATCTATACAGTGTTTATACAGTGATGAATCAGCAATTAACTGAACTATTTTACCCTATTCAATTATTATGCCCGTGTTTAAGATTTATCTAACAATCGCCCAAAACGTCAGTCAGAGTAACTACAATTAATGAATGTTTTAATCAGCTTGAAAACCATGCATGTGTTTATCATATACCCCCTTTCCATTATCTTATTACAGAAATTAAATAATTAATATTTATGTTTTCTCAGTAAAAACGGAAAATATTTGAACATTTTTTTAAACATTTATTAGTGTGTTTAGTAATATCAACAACTTCATCAAAGTTCAAAAGTTGTCATTCGAGATAAATGCAAATTTTATTATAAGATCATGTTTGGTAAATTAACAAACCCATAATTTACTCATGGTCTTGCCAGTATGAATTATTTTCTTTTCGTTTTAAATAAGTGATTGTGTATAAGATTGAAAATAAATGCAAGTATGCAATAAATATCCGTACTGAAAAAAATATAAATTACAACTCTTTATAATTAAAACTATTTCTTATTTTGTCGAAGGTTTTGAAGCCTAATTTTAAAGTGAACTTTTTTCCCCGACAAAACAGGATTTACGTGAGCAGCAACCATTATTTAATGAAGTGCATTTAAAAAATTCCGTGTTCTCACATTGAAATAGCGCATACATTTAAGATTGCGTTTGCATTTACCATCGTATTTGATGTTGCTTTTCAACAAAATAAAAAGACAAATCAGCTTGAATTTCTAAGGTGTAAGAAGTAATTCAATAAATTCTTAACGGCTTCTTCGTAAAAATAATAAAATATCAAACATGTCAAAAGTCTTATTTGATATTTTAATCATTAATTGACGTGCAGTTTTACTTTCTTTTAAAAATGATGATTGCTGTTATTCTTAAAATGTGTTTTTAATACTAGATGATTTGCAAAGCTGAGCGATTTTTGTGATTTTTATCCCTATCGCAAAAGTAATTATAAATTCATGTTACTACAAAAAAAAAAATCATGGAAAATTTGATGAGGTCTTGACATCACGAAAAATCAAATGCAATAAAACTCTAGATGTCTATATTTACATGGTCATAATTTGTCAAGGTATTTAAGAAATATCAAATTTTGTATTTGTAAAGTAATCATATTCTGTAACACTTGTATCATCGCGATGATTTTTATATCAATACACAAGTCAAAACGTGTTTTTCTCATAAGGAGATAAATTTCTTTTAATTTAAACCCAATATGATAGTTATGTGTCAAATAACAACCTTCATGAGTTTTTCTTGTGCATTTTTTATTTATACGCGGCAGATCTTTGGTAAACAAATAATTATCATTTAGATTTTGTTTTAATTGAAAAAAGCCTATTTTGCCCTTATTTGTCAGGACAATACAAGCAATAAATTGATGTTGAAATAATATGCATTTTTTATATCTTTATTGCTTTTTGTTTTTGTTTTAATTCTATTTTTTTTGCTTTACACTAAATGTTAAGATAACATAACATGATCCTTGATGCCAAGTTGATGCAAAGAACAGAAATTGCCGATTTAAGAATTGTGATTTTTTTATGCACCAATTTATATAATATGCTTCATTTTTTTTTTATTTGATCGGGTGAGTTCCAAACAGTCGAGCTGAATTTAGGCCCATATTGGCATTTATATACGAGGGCTGTCCCACGAGTTCGTCAACAATTGAACCCTTGTGATTTTAATTGGGTTTATACATATATATTACATACCGAATTACTTGTCATAACATTTCAAATTAAATTAGCGTGATTTTGAGTGTTATCACTCAAATAAAACTAATATTGTACTCTTTTAAACGGTGTCGAAAATTATGCACGCCCAAGTGTAAACATTATCCCAGCTTCGTAATTTGGAAAATATTCAATAATAATAAAAGTAGTTAAGTATAAGGATAACAAAATGTATCAATATCGAGAAGTAAATTATATTATTAAGGTTAACTTTAAGATATGAATAAAACCCGCCAATGTGAAGAACTCATTTAATTCTAAACGATTACACGTATGGAATAGTTCAAGTCGGGCATTACAGCTTAATTGTATAAAACGTTTGCTTGTCAAGCCATTATTTCTTCAGCTAGATGACAAGGGTTAAAACCAAACTAGGATACGCAACAGGCCTGTTTTAAAATAGAAATACTTAATGTTAGTATTACATAATTTGTAACAAACTTTATTTTTCATTACAATTTATCACATGTTATCATTTTAGCACGGATAAAATAAACAAAAGGTTGTGATGCGTTTGCATAACACTTCTCTAGATTTTGAGCTTTTGCTAATGTTTTACTTTTAATGCCTACACGTCATAGATGTAACACATAGTCAATGAAACGTAACCAGTTAGCTAATACACAATGCAAAGGTTAATTGATGCTGCGACCTTTTCCTGTCATGTGATCGGCATTAGTATTGATGATATCCAACTCGGAATAGTTTTTACGTCGGGATCCCAAAGCAACCAATTACTCTGACCTGTAAGTGTCACATTCATAATGGCTGGTTTAAAGCTACTGAATTGAAAAATGTACTTAATCTGATAGATTAATTTATAATTGTGGCTGTTGTCATAATAAAATGTTGTTTTATTATTATTATTTATTAAAAAACGATCATGAGTAGAACTTTTTTAAAAATTATGTTTCAAATATCAAGATATTTTGAAACTGATATATAGTGTACATGCATCTTTTAACAATTTGATTTTTGTAAGAGTGGTTATTTTATTATCGGACTTTAAGTTTTAGAGCTTTTAAATATTGAAATAATTCATAACAACACGATCAAATTTAATTAGTCATTAAACAACTCAAACACCTTCGTTACGAGATCAATAGTCTTCAGAAAAAGATTCAGATGATAGGCTCTTTAAGTACAGAATATTTAAAAATGCAGTCAGAGTCAATCACTAAACATTAATGAAGTGTAATTGACTACAATAAATTTTTAGCGCAGGGCTTTACGATGGATAATTCTAATGTGTTTTAATTTGTTTTAATTACTTGTCAGAGCACTGTCACGAAGCATAATTTATTTAATTTCGTTTTGTATTTCTTAATATTTTAATTCTGGTTGTAACGCGCTTTCTGAATGGCTAAAAAATTATTTCATACTGTATAAACAATGTTGCCTACGTCATAGTAAGACTAATGTCAAAATCGTATCAATACGCCTGAAGTAACCTTTCAATTTTGCACAATTTTACGTCATTTTAAAGGTCAAATGGCCGTTTTTTATCTACAATGAAGAGTAAAATATTAAATTATAGACAATGAATTCAATATTCATTACTTTTATTAACCGGGTTTTCCAACGGAAAAATCCGGTTATTAAAATGGTGAAAATGGCGGGCAGGCGGGCTGGCGGCTGCCAAAAGGGTACCCTCATTGTACAGATAACTCCTCCTACAGTTTTCAAGATAGGAAGTTGTTCTTTTGCAGATAAATTGTACATATATCAAAGGTGTGCATATTGCTAGGATTTTGATTTCCGATAATTATGAAAAAAAATACCAGCTTTTGAACTTAGTCATTTTTTGGCAAAATATTGCATAAAGGGTTCCCTCATTGTACGGATAACTCCTCCTAAAGTTTTCAAGATAAGAAATTATTCTTTTGAAAATCAATTGTACATATGTCAGAGTTGTGCATATTGCTAGGATTTTGATTTCTGATTATTTATGAAAAAAATACCAGCTTTTGAACTTTTTTTTGGCAAAATATTGCATATGGGGTACACCATTTCACTGGATACGGGTTGACATGGATTATTGATACAGTTCATATAAAAGAAAACCCGGTATGCTGTAACATTGACCGCTTTTCACTTGTACTACAGTTTACAGTTAAACAGTTTAAACTTTTTTTATAAACTGCTCTGCGGTTTATAAAGCGAAAACTGCCCCAAACCATTTTATATCGTATAAAACAAAACAATATTGAATTCATTCCTTAATTAAATTTGTTTTTGTGAAACGTTTTAATATACTACTTAAAGATATTATCTTTCTAAAAGAAATATAACGACATAAAACAACCCGCCAATGACAAATAAAATGTAAAACACAATAAATAAAGATTCAATGTTAAATATCAAGCAAAGAAAAACGTCCCGGCTGTATCATTTAAAGGCAATTTTACCTGTTCCTGAATGTGTGTAAACAAATTGATTAAAACCCCAAGAGTTAAATTTGACAAACATTAAAATAACGATACGTAATCATATCAGTGAATGTAAAATCCGATACATAAAAAATGTAACTAATTGACCTGCAGATTACGACAGCTGACACAATCAGTCTTCTTTATTTACATTTGTTAGCCTCTTTGTCTGTGATAACACTGTAAAATTGATTTTGTAATGAACATTCCAAAAACTTCAAATGACTTAGGGCGCAAGCGGGGTTCGTGTTGTTAATATTATAATATTTAATCGTTTGATTGCTAAAAATACATAAATATAGGTATTAAAGAACTATTCGTTGAATATTATAAGGTGATACTTTCGGTCAAGACGTGGTCAGATCGAAATAAAAGTCTTTTTGGTCTTTACTGTTTATGACCACATCCCGACCAAAATTATCACTCATAATAATAAAAGAATTATTCATTCAATGTAGATTTCTTAAATATTCATAATCAAGTGATTGCACAAGTTCCTTATATTACCATAGTATTCTTACACATAAACACATATACAATATTTTTTTCCAGTACAACAATCCGGATTATGATAAAAGCCATTTCTTCATTAAAATATATTTACCTCAAGGCGATATCATCAATTTTTCGGACAAATAATACTCAAATATAGTTTCTTAAATTATTTTAAATTCGGATAAGTTCTGTCATTCAATCACTTCATCAGATAATTAGGCCCTTTATAAAATAACGAAAATTTCATAGTATAAAATATTAATTCAATTTAAATCCCTTCGCAAACACGAAGAAAGTCTTCTTACAATTTCAGGACAGAATTTAAAACTTGATGAATTGTCACCTGTGCAGAAATACAATACATATAACTTTATATGCGACAGATATATAGTGAGTGCAATTAAAACCAATTTCATTCTATATTAAAATAATAATTATCATAATGCATCGTAATTTTTCATTCAAATTTAAAAAAAAAAATGATAACATTTTGGGTTTTTTTTTCGATTTCAGTCATAAAAAACTAATCATAGCACTTAATGAAAAATCTGGTTGATTTGTTTTTTTTTCTTTTTTTTTCCGTATATTAAAAGATGTTGAAGTTAAGAAAAAATTACACAATGTGTATGTCGCTGTGTGAACTGATATATCACCCTCAATAACCACATTACTTTTAAATTGGATAAACACTCAGAAGTCAAAACTGAAGTGAAAAGAAGACATTTAGGGTTTTAACATTCTCATTCTTATTTTTTTCTTTAAAACAAAGGTCAACTAAATCAGCATTAGTACTTTTTGGTGAATTTAATTGTTGAAAACACACATTTAACTTTTTTTTAAAAAAGAAAAAGAACTGTTTATAATTCGATAAGTAAAAAAAAAAACAAAAAGGTTTACCTTCGTTTAATAAATAAAGAGGGAATACCACCTGATATTGTAAAGAGTTCCCCATGCTTGAAAACATTACACAGATACAATTGTTCATGTCAGTGCTGACAGTTTGTTAATTGTACAAACTGCGTTCCTGTCATACGATCATTTCTAAAGCCAGTTGAGCAGGGTTCAATCAAAACCAGGTTACACAACGTCCTTGCTTTAAAATAGAAACAGAAATTGTTATTATTATATAATTCATAACAAACTATCACAATTTCTTTGCGTTTAAAATTAAAGTTTCTTGTCACAATTTATTACATGTTATAAATTTGGCATGACTTTAATAATATTAACTTGTGATAATACATCATTTTACGACCCTTCTATGACGTTTATTAACTTGTTTCATGACTTTGATGGTTTTTAACGGTTTAAAATACTTCTAATAAAGTTAGGCTTATTTATCTGAACCAAGCAGTCTTCAAAAATTAGAATTATACAAGGAAATCAGAGTTGGGGTCAATTACTTTGAAAAGTAATTAATTACTTTCAAATACATTGACAATTTTATCAATTACTTGCAATTACAATTACATTGATTTTTTGAAATGTAATTAATTACTCCCAATTACTTTGATAAATGTAATTAATTACAATTCAATTACTTTAGTTTTATTTTTTTAAATCATGAGAACATATACATATATTAACGACATTAAGATATACAGGGCTTTATGTACGGTTACTTTTTTAAAGGTTGTATAGTTCAGTTCAGATCAGATTTCTTAAAAATGTTCTTGAACATTAAATTCATTCAGAACCATTGAGTTCATTTTTGGTTGTGAATAATATTTTCTCTATAGTGAATTAATTTTTATTCACATATTAAAACTATGTTTATTGAGAAAGTACAACTTTTGGCAGTACAGTATCTCAGTATATAAATAATAATTGCTTTAATTCACAAGAATGAGATATTTTGATTCCCTTGAGTCTAAAATCAGTTCAGTCTAAAATAAATTGGGGTTCTTGGGTATTGGAGGAGTTCACACCTCCACAAAATTAGATCTTTGCCTATTGCTCTGGTCAGTGTGTCATACTGTATAAACATATGAAACATTATGGGACATTTAATTATTGTATAAACAAAAGTCCATGCCAAACATGTATAAAATCTATTTATCATTATAAGACACCTTTATGATATCTTAAACTTGGAGAAAAGTAATTGAGATGTAATTGAAAAGTAATTGAAAATACACAATATTTTTGGAATGTATTTAAATACATTCAATTACTTGTAATTGAAGACAGACTCAATTTCCAATTACTTTCAATTACTTTGAAAAATGTAATTAATTACACTCAATTACAAATACTTTTTTCAATTACCCCATCCCTGAAGGAAATAACCAGTTATTAATATTGTTATTGACCAGAGTTTTAAGCCTTGCTTTGAATGAGCTTTTATCATTGATAATGATGACTTACAATATCAATTCATCAAAAAATTTCATTTCTAATTCAAAAGGTTGCATCTTATAAGAAGTTTCAGATATCCTGCACATGTTTTTGATTTTTTAAATTCATTACATGTACCATTGCTCTGAACATTATGTTTTATAATTTTCGACTCGTGTTAACATACCATTGCTGTGATTTTTTTTAAAAAAAATTCCAAACCTTGTATAGCCTTTTGTTCATTCTTTTTTTAATGTATTAATACAAACATATATGCAACTGTTATTCTACCATTATTTTGAAATACAAGGATATTGAGTCATTATATTGCAAATGATATTGATTAGATATTGATTAGGAAAGTGTAGGTTTTAATTACATTTTTTATTGTTTCCATATTTACAAATTAAGATTAACATAAATATATTGCAGTGAAAAAAAGATAAACATTTTCACGGCGGCTATCAATCGACAAAATTACGAAAAAAAAGGTAAGGCATTGTTGTCACAAAAAATTCAAAATGCAGATCGAAATGATTTCTGAGTTAATAATGACATTTTAATGAAGTCTAATTATTAATTAATCAAAAAATTTTAGTGAAGGGCATACCGATGCACAGTTTTGGCTTGACCTTGTTTTATTTACTTATCAGAGCACTGTCAGGAAGAATAACCTGTTTTCACTGGTTTTTGTATATTTTTTTTCTATAAAGTTGTTATACTGTAGAAATATAGTATCTTTCTAAACATAATACTATCATTATAAAGCTGCCCCATGATTGAAAATACAATTGCATAAAACAACCAGCCATAAAAATAAAAGCAACAGAGTACAATACATTGTTTGAACATACATAGTTCTTTATCAAGCAAAGGGAAATGACACCGCCGTAGTACATAGAGATGCCTATACCTGTTTCTGGATAAGTGTAAAGAAAATCATTGAAAAGTGCAAAAAGTATTCACTTGGGAATAATATTGAAAAAAAAACCTTAAAATGAATATACGTGATCATATCAATTAATGAAAAATCGTACACATAAAACTCTTGTTATTTATTGACCTGCGTTCCGCCTGCTTAGGGCAGCTGGCACAATAATTTCAATATAGTGATTGTCAAATGTTTCACAAAATATTAGTATCCCTGTAGTATTCTACCACATGGATACCTACACTATTGTTATACGTGTCTAGTAAAAAAATCAGATAATATCCAAATTGTTTTCATAAAAATACATTTTATATGATATGATCAAATTGTCGTAAAACTGGTTATTAAATCTTGTTATGTGAATCATTATACTTTCGATGAGATACTGTCATATATGTTAAATTTAAGACATCGTCAAACGTGAGTATGATTTACAGTTATTATATATCTAGAGGGCGTTTGTACAATAGGCTATACAAAATAGAATTTAAAAAATAAAAATTGGTAATCGAATGTTAACTGTTTTAAATGTTAATAAATAATTGCCAATGTTCAAGAAATACTCGAAATATATGAATACTATTTAATGTTGCCATAAACGGTTCATTCAATTCAGGACACACCAGATGATCTAAAAAACTTTCAGAAAAGGACTATATTTAATAGTCAATATCTGCCCCGAATGTTCACCAATTTTTAAACAGTCTCGTATCAAAATGAAATCTCCATTTAACATTATACAGAGGACTTTACTCAAGACAAGAACCATGTTTATATGAAAATACATTATATATTCTATATTTGGACAAAAGTATAATTAAAAAGTGAAGGCATTAATTGTTTATAAAGAGAAATAGAGAAGCTTTTCTACGAACGTTGATGCTGACGATGTTTTATTCACAAGGATGTAATAATGAGATAATTTCAATGCCGAGGCCTAAATGTCAGCTTAAAGTAAATATCAAATACAACCTTGTTTTTACGATCTCTTTTTGTGAAGGACATAACAAGACACATATTCAGTTGATTTTTTTCGCTGGCATGATATATATGAATAGCTGAAAATAACGTAAAGGACGAGTGCACTTATGGGCCCCGGTGAAAGGTGAAAGAATGAAGAATCAAATTAAGCATATTTTTTTCCTTAACATTATCTATTGATATCTATTCCATAAGAATTAACAAGTTTTAGCGCTGAAATTATTGTAATGAAAAGCACGAAGCTTTAAAACATAGTAGGGGTCAGCAGACATTCGTGATTTTGTATAGTAAATCGAGGACAGGCATTCATTTAAAAGCCTTTGTTTACTGTCAGCCTAACCGAGTACAAACTTGTGGAAAAGACAATATACGCATTATACATTTAGTAAACTCCTGTGAAAGTAAGAAGTTTGTACTCGGTTAGGCTGGTTCCTAAAAAATGAAAAAGGTATGAAAATTTCAAGGTTTTTCCTATAGCAAGCGAAATCTATAACCTGCGTGACCCATGTTTGAACTCACGCATGGAATAAATTATTTCAAACAATCACGTGGTTTCTATCCAGGTAAACGTTTGTCAAATGTGCTCACTGTAAAACATTGACACGTTTTAGACTGCTTTCCTTCATCTTTGTATGGTCAGGAATATTTGTTTGTCACTATGGTAATATGCAACTTCAAAGCTTCATTCGATTTTTTTTCAGACGTAAAATAATGCATAAAGTATAATTCAGCAAACGCGCCAATCGATCCACCAACAGAGCAATGTTGATTTAAATGTCTCCTCCCTCTGATTTAAATAGACACAATTCAAGTAGGTTCGGTTCGATTTTTCCGGATTCAGATTATTTATAGGCATTTAAAAATCCTCAATTTTTTAAATTGTATTCTAATTTTGGTAAATTTAAGCGTGCATATAAATCAGAAGTATCCATGAGTGCTTAACTATTATGAGAAAAAAGCAATTTGATGATATTTTCTACATATAAACGGCACTGAAAAAGGGCCCATTCTCTATAGCTTAAGTGCACTTGTTCTTTGGTAGAAATCGGTATAACTACATCATACATAACACGTTGCATGTAATCGCCAATGCTTGAAACATTCGTTATATACTTTTAATGTCTATAAAGTTGTGTTTGTTTTCATTTTACATCCAGTTGTAATTTATATTATTCTGCATCTCAGAAAATAGAAATAGTATTTCCTAAAAGAAAGAGAGTTGTAACAAGAATATATGCCCTTTCGAAACAATTATCACTTTAGTATAAAATAACACGCAAATGTACTCGCTTTTCCAAGTAGATAAATCATTGTCTATCTTAGCTGAAGTTTTTTTTTCGAAGAAGGTAAATAATGATCCATCCAAATACATGACGAAATGGTTTTATTATTTGTCGTATATCACTATTTCTGGCACCAATTAGTCTTCTTGTATGATGATTACGTAATTTGTATTATGCATTTGCTGAAGATCATGCTAAGTAGGCGGGGCCTTACTGAAGTTCTAACCTATATATTTGTCACTTTTTCTTCAAAATATTGCGTCCTGGTTAGAAGCAGATTTGAAAGATCCTACATTTCTTGGTAAGCATTTATTAAATTAAGATAAATAGGAGGGAATTCTCAGTTTCAAAGATTTCAAGTATCATTATTTGATAATATAAATGTTTACTTATGGAAAAAATATATCTGTGATAGTGTTTCTTTAATCTAAGTTTTAAGCATTACCGGTATTACAATTTTATGATCAGTCAAGCTTTTGATACAAAAGATTTCTCGTTTTATATTGTTTTAGGTAATTTTATTTTCCGCCTTTTTCTTCAATAGTCTGTCATGTAAACAAACTGATTAACATATAGGGAGGGGGGGGGGCTCTATTCGGAAGTAAAAATATATATGTTTTCATGTGTGTACCTTCTTCATTTCTTCTTGTGATTGAAAATGTGTTTCAATGTGTTTCGTTGTTGTTGCATTTTTGTGTGGAAAATCATTTGTTACAGTTGATTTATAATTCAATATATGAAAGTAACATTTCTATATATCTAATATAAAAAACAAAATCAGATGGAGTTTTTGGATTTCAAAATTAATATTGTCCGGTTTAAAAATTCAAATTTCTGTAACAGTTGCAATTCAAGCCACAATGAAGATTGTCATCGTATTTCTCCTGGTGTGCCTAATTCTGGAGAGCTCATCCAAGCCAGATGGTAAATGTGTTGTTACATATTGATGACATAGTATCCTATCAGTAAAAATCAAAGTTTATGAAGAATGACAATTTAATGTGCGGCTTTCAGTTTTGAAATAGCGTTACAAATCACACCAGTGACTAATACATATATTACCTGTGTGACACTCTTTTCAATTATTAATGGAAGTGTTTTTTCTCGAATCATAAAAAACATATTTAGATTTTCTTTCTTAATTTTCACTGTGTACGTGTGTAAAACATGAGATTCGGACTTCGTTACTTGAAAAAGAAGTTTCTCCGCATTAAATGTTATTTCATTGTAAACAAATACTAGGAAAAGAAAACGATGATGACAAAAACGGAAACAATGGCAATGACGACAACGGAAATGGCAACGACGGGAACGACGATAATGGAAACGACGACGGTGGAGACAATAACAAAGGGAGCGGATCCACAAATAGCAGGGGAAATTAATACAGTGAGCGGATCCACAGAAAACAGGAAATAGAATTGATACAATCTACCGATGCAGACAAAGTCATTTGATTGCTTTTAATTATTTAATGAAAGTGTTTACATATTACATCTGCGTTACAAAATTGAAAAATTATGTTTGCGTAATGAATTTAACAATGTCTGTTCACAATACAACAGATCAATAAATACATATGAACGACACTATGTCTTCCTGTTGTTTTTTTATGGACATTGGGATTAATAAGAGTTCAAGAATATATCTCATGTTATATAAACTCCATAAACGTCCTTTATCTGCTGGTAGCACTATGAGTTGCAATGTTTGTTTAAAGCACATGGAGGCAAAGCACTTCAAAAGAGGTTGTATATTTTCTTGAAAAACCAGGATGCATCATTTGTGCCAATCGACATCGATGCAATCTTGCTAATAGCCTAATGCTACGTTTCATAGCTGTCTTTTATAACAGCTTTTAGAATATATCAGTCAGATAATTTATACTCTTTGCACAAATTGAGTTATGGTTACCTCTCTTGATATATGAATCGTTTAACTTGAAACAAACTATATGTTTGATAAGGATTTAATATTTGTGTGTTTTTATTACTGAAATGATCTTCAAACTTTCATTTTTATTTTATTTAAATCATAAAAGATAAGTAACCAACAGAGTTTATTAGTTTTCTGTCCTAGTGCCAATGCGTTTTAATTTTAAACATAGTTACATACAACATGGTTATTTGTTTCAGGTAATTTTATTAAATAAGAATCATACATGTTGTTTTTACGAATATGCATTCACGAGTTGTTGTCGGATGATATGACAACTTTGTAAAAAAAAAAATATAAATATCAAATTTTGACCCTAATCTACATTATGTATTTAGATTTTGTTAAAGTACAATATAATATATTGATGATAATACTTTTAAAACCCTTAATACCTTATTGTTGTTTTCTTTTAAACTAATAACCTGAACCTGTTATACCGAGCGTATACTTGCTACAAGCATTTAACTATAATAAAATGTTACAATAATAATATCATTGGGGAATGCACAAAACATTAATTTGAGTTTTGCAAATGATTGAATAATGTAATCAGTACGTAGTTTAGAGCTGGGTGCAAAGAGTTTTCAATGTTACAAAAATCATTTTTTTTTACCTAATACATGTAGCGCTATGCATTTAAACATTCATGGTTTATTCCATATAGTAACTTTTAATATATATAGCTCCCAAACGCTGATAGTATGGACATTTTTAGGCAAAGTGGTACTCATTCTGGATTGAGGATCTGCAAAAATTACATATTCTGTAAATACGCAAACTATTTCTATGGCGCCCACTTTTTATGTTTATGGGTAAATAGTTTTATAAATTTCATCATCTTATCTGTAAGTTATGATTTTTTTGAAAAGAAAATTGATAGATAACCCAATTGTCTTCGTATTTTTCGATTTACAGTCGTAGAAACGAATTATACAACTGAATGAGCATTGATTTCTATGATACATAGACTTATGACTTACTTCACCATTTGTATACCTTGCCCTTGTCTTTTTGTCTCAAATGAGCATTGCATTTTTGTCCTAAGAGACACTCTACGTGACACTGAAATACCACGTGACAGTTATAAGATATGGTTACTTAATTGTGACCTGTATCATTGCAAAAACATAAAACATGTTCCGATATTTTTTATAAATACTGTTTATGTTTCGCACTCCATTCTGCTATTTAAGCATTCGGAATTAAAAAATAAACAAATTTGAAATAATTTTGACCGCTTGTAAATTGTATATCAATGAAAAATGACAATAACAAACTGTCAACTATCTCAAAACTCCACAAAACGAAATAGAAATTCAAAATAGAGCAAGTCGGACCTCTATCAAGATAGTTTCAGGTGTCTAGGGAAGGTGAACATGCTTTCCTTACCGGCCACGACCGCCGTGTGCTATTTGTCATAATCGGGAAAAAAACACGGAAAAGACCGAAGACAATTAGGTGATTAATTATGATATAACAATAAGTATGAAAATCATGCGACCCAGTGTATATCTATAAATGATAATTAAATATATTTATAAAATATTATATATTTATAAAATCTATACTACTATATTCATAAAAATATACTCAATTTTTTGGTCTTTAATACCGAGAAATCGGAAGAATACTGTCTTTTCTTTTATATATTTTAAACATCATTGGTACATGAAGATTACCAATATGTTTTTATTTTCTCTCAGTTAAGCTTCGCTAATTAATAATCAACGAAAATTCCTCAAAAAATTCCGGAAATCGCCTGGATTTTTTGGATTTTACAATCTTGCGCTTGTGCAATACATTCACGCTAACGAGATCTTTAGTTTATTTTTCCACAATATCACATCTGTTAGAATAAACTCAGAATGATAATACAAATACGGGTAAATTTTCATTTGACTGTTGCTATATATTCTGTTCATATATATATATGTTTCGTGATGACAGAAAATATTTGATTACATGGAAAAAAGTTACTTTATATTTGTTGGAGAGTGAAGATAGAATATGTTTTATCGTAAAAATGAATTACACCCTACGGACCCAGTTTTACAAAGAAAATCCGTGTACGTTGGTGAAAAGGTGTTGAATTATGGATTAAAATTTTTATTTGAAAGGTATTTGCAGTCTCAAAAAGATTTGTTATGATGAATTTGACTGTTATTTTCAAGGCAACTTCATTAACTTTCTCCAAAATCGTTCCGGAGCGATTCTGCAATTTTCTGCTACATCACGGGTATAAGGGAGGCGTTTAACTGTGTTTAGGGCCTTTCCTGAGACACAGTAAGTGTATTCAAACTAAGGAAAGTGTTGTGAAATTAATATCATTATTGTAGGCTTATAGCTTTGTTATGTAAATGTCAATAATAAGGTGTGTCGATGTACCTATTTCGTAAATGTCTGATATACAATGTCAAACCGTGCACGCATGGGTCAAAGTCTAGTATATTTATAAAATAAAAACATTATATTAAAATATTTCAATGTATTCACATTATTGACGACCGTATTTCATGTTTGTTACATTAGGTTCATGGGTTACTTTTATTTGTCTTTTCTAAAACATAAACATACATTGTCACTATCAGGAATTGCTTATTATACCTTTATATTCAAATGTACATGTCACATCCTGTATAAAGATATCCTTTTCATAAAAGGCAAATTTTAGGGGGTTAAAATTTAACACGTTAATACAACGAACCACCCCCACCCCTCCGAAAAAAAACCATATCGGAGTAATTGAGTTTCAATCAAACAATTGTAGAAGCGTACAAAGCAATTACTTTGGAAAGGCAGAATGATATCATCGATGGTATAGGTTTAAACACGTTTTCAAAAAATATATATAACATTGATTTCAGTTAACAGTTCACTAAACATTCGAAGTCTTACCTTAAAAAATGTGTGTATCTGCCGCTGGAACTCAGACAACTAGAATAAACTATATGAGTCAAACGATTTTATTGTCATTAAGAAACTATATAAAAATAACATTGATATTATGGTCAAAATATAATATTTTGAATAAACAACAGGTTTTGGTTTTTTTCTTTAGTTTTTTTTAGTTTTTTTTTTGGATAGACTTTATAACGATGGAACATAACAAGATCATAATCAATGTTTCGTTAATATATATCGAACGTGTTATTAAACTATGGTATAACCAGGCTGAAATTACACTCACGAAACGATGCAGCGAGGTGTCATAAAAAAACCCCAATAACAATCTGTTAACCATCTGGGTTATTATTACTGTTATAATCTTGTTTTACAGACATTGTCATTATAACACTTTGAATTTGAAGCGATCTTTTCGTTAATATATGATTATAAAATTTGTCTGATTCTCACAGGTACGCTTTTCGCATTAACTTTTACGTCGGTATCCGCACATTTAAAAGGATTATATATTGTCACATCTTCATGTGTATTGTCAATGTCACTGCGACACAAAGCCCAAAGCTGTGTGTGTCAGCTGATAAAAATCCATGTAGTAAATAAAAAGTGACACCAGTTCAATGTTTCTAGATAATTAAATCATAAAAAAAGAACACTCCATCGTTTAGTTTTATTATAACAAAGTTTAAAAAACTTTAAATATACAATTGATGACAAATATATGCAATATATTCTTACATGTAGAGAAATCAAATTAAATTACACAAATACCGACTATAAATGACGAATACCAAAATCAATGATATTGGTCAACTGACTTTCAACATGCACCATCCTTTTCATTTAAATAAACAAGTGGATATTTAAGATTTTGTTTTTAAGAAGATCTTTGATTCCGCTTTTCACGAAATAAATCAAGTCCAATATCATTAGCAAATGATTTGGACTCATCTAATACAAACATGTATAAAATATTAATACTAGATGATTTGAATTCATCTATTACATATATAGTATCTATCACTGAAATTTTCTTACAAAAACCCTCATTAATTTGACATCGCATTTAGCTATGGACCCACTTCAACTGAATCTGAAAATAACAATTCATCTCATCAACACATATTTTTTCGAAGTCAAACTTGTTTTTTATGATTTTTTTCTCGATTAGCCCTCATCATTCATTGTTCATTTCAGACTTGTGCAATTATATGCCATATAGAAAATTAGAATAGAAGTCATTTTTAAAAGTATGGGTAGTCAACATGCTCGCCCTCAGACATGCCTTAAACTTTAACATCAGTCTTTTTTGTTTTTGTTTTGTTTTTGTTTTTGTTTTTTTTTGTTTTTGTTTTTTTTTTTTCTTGTTTTTTTTTTTTTTTTTTGTTTTTTTTTTTTTTTTTGGGGGGGGGGGGGTTACTTTCTGTCCAATGACATATACCAACATTTAATTAAGAAAATAATATCGACAATTTTGGCTTCGAAATGTATTAGTTTCTTATATCTTTATACAAAGCTCTTTTTGTCGTGAAAATAAAAAAGCCTATAACTGATCACAACCATCGAGCTACCTTAATCCTACATATTTCTATTAACTAAAACAATAACAAAGAAAATTATATTTCAAAGTCAATTTCGGTTTGAATGTAGTTGATACTCGTACATTTCGCCCCCAAAGAAGACTAGCTTTACTGTTATCTACTTCAAGCGTTGTGTTGCTTTAAATTTCTTTTTAACACATCTACAGATGCAGAGAAAATTACAGCATATTCTTGTCTTGATGTGTTGTAGTTCCTTTTTGAACGACGAACTGAGGCTGGAGTAGATTAGGAGGTTGATTGGCTTCCCAACATTGTACGAAATATAAATAATAGAGGTTGCTAGTCCTTGAAAACTTGAAAATACTTCATTGGTGTTGTCCCATTTAGAGAAATGAAATTGACTAAATAGGACAAAAATCAAAGGCAGCTCTTGAAGAATTGAGGAAACTCCAAGACCGATGTTGATCTTCATAAGCTTAACATAGCTAACGCGGTTAATGGATACGTTATTGGTTAAAACCTTAAGAGACCGAAGGTTTCTATTCAAAAGAATAACAAGACCCACGGCCATTACCAGGTTAAGACTGAACGGAATCACCTGGCTATATAAAATAAGTATGTACGTTATGACATTTGACCAATTGTGAAAAGGAAGCATCCAAAAGAGTCGCATCGTTTTAACAAGGCAACCCTCTATTTTTTTAGGGGGATATCCAGATCTATATTCCTGTATTAACGGTATTGGTTCGAATTCAGGAGTAATAAGAAAACATAGAAATATAGAACAAAATAGCATATTGAAGACTAAAAACGTGTAAAAATAAGCTGATAAGTTACACATTCTGACCCGGAGTGGGAACCCCACTAGTAACAGATGATGAACCGACATGAGCGTGTTGAGCCAAGCTGAAGTGGCGTGGAGTACCATTTGAAGACGTATAGAATACATTACCTCGGGGCAGACGCGGTATTCCAAGAAGCCGTAATTCATATCGAACACTTTTAACAGAGTATCTCTTATAGCGGTCGTTGAAACGAAACAAAGATCTAGAATCAAAATAGACATGATGAATTTTTGTGTAGCTCCCAAAAGCTTCTTTCGTATAAAGACGACAAACATGATCGTTGTTACCACAAGCGAAACAGGCCAAAGAAATATCCCAACGTTAAACGTGAACGTTATTCCCCATCTTCCATAAATTTCTTCTAGCTTAAATGCAATTTCACTGTCAAAACTTCCTTTTGCAAACTGTAGAGCTAAGTTTTCCAAAATGTCCTTGGATTTGTTATTCATAATAATGTATCTCTTAAATATCCAGAACCAATGGCCTGCTTTCGGCCTTTTAAAAGTCGTTGATAATGTTGTTCTTTTCAAACAAACGTTTCAAGACGTACATGGAAATATGAATATTTAACATAAGTGAAATTAAAGCACTATTAATCTCAATTGTTCATATATATATATATATAAAACAACACAGGGTGCCATGATACTCAGCCTTATCACCTACGGTTATCTACAAATGTGTGATAAAACTTGCTTTCGAAGTATTTAATCGATGAAAACCGTCATAAGTCGTAAATAACTTTGGTTAAAAATACATGGTTCATATTTCTACTGTAACTACTAACCATTGCGTTAATTGTTTTTTTTTATTTCGAAATCCAATATCATTTATAAATGTAATTCTGGGTAACATGTCCTAAAATTATATGTTTGAGTTAGATTTTATAATCAAAGTACATAAGTATGATGAACAAAACAAGGTTCCTCAAATAAGATACCAGGCACCAAAATTAGAAGACAAAGACTTATTCTTCTAGGTCTGTTCATGTAAATGACGTGTCTGTTTGGTTAGGATAGACAATAATTTCTCTCACAGCATTTTATATATATTGCAATATATTTGATATAAAGACGAAATTAAAATAGTCTCAAATCAGAAGCCATTTAACGAGGCCGGGTCTAATTTTTTCTGCCCTAGATTTTTGAATGAATTTTTTTACATGAATTTCTACTGATATAATTATTATTTTAATATAAAAAAGTAAAACAGTTACCACATCGTTTGTTTATGGGGTCATCTCAAAGTTTGTTAATTTTTTAACATAGGACCCTATGGGATTTTGCTTGAAATGTATCAATTTTGCACATTTTTTACATTTTTTTTTAACTTCTGCCCTAGGGATTTCTTCATCTGTTCTACACATTAAAGTTATTGCTAAAAGGCATCAAATGGTGAAATAAAAAAAACCTTTTACCTCCTGGTTTGTTCCAGGGGTCTTATCAAAGTTGATTTTTGTATGCCCAATTTCCCAGATTTGTCAGATAATGGCTATTTTTTATTTGATAAAGGCGGAAATAGTGATCTTTAAAGTATTATTAGAACATTCAGATATATTTAAGTAATAAATAAGTATATAACATCACATAATAAGGGTCATTAATATAAAATACATGGTTACTCTCTTGAAATATATGAATTGAGCTATATTTAGGTGGGTTAAGAAAACGTGACAGAGGGCTAGGCTTGCAGAACCCTCCTCACGTTTTCGACCCAAGCCCAGATATAGCTTATACTTCGAGACATTTATGTTTATTCCACAATATTACATTAATTTTACGCATCAAACGAGCTATTTTCAACAAATTTCGCTGAATATCTGCAGTTGAATCTATCACGCCATGGCGTTAACCAAGTAAAAAGATGACGTCACAATACAAATGAAACGCTGCGCGAAAGCGTGCGTACTCGTTCTGTACTCGGCCTCGTTAAGGGATACATGTAGTAGGATGCTCGCAATTCAATACCCCTACCCCCCTACCAAAAAGAAGAAACTCAAAACAAATAAAAACCGTAATCATACGCTATAGTATTTATATCAGTAATATCCAAAAAAGATAACAGATTATTGGATTTAAAGATTTGTCGTCACCTAAAATTCAACAGGTATACAGTGATGTGGATGCGTGTATTGTTCTATTTTTACTCTTCATAAAAAACGCAACTTTCCTTTTTATTAAATGAATATGTTCGGGGGTAATGTTATTATCAGGTTCAAACTGAACCTAGTTCAAACCACCAATATAAGAAAGTCATTTATATATATCTCAAAAATAAGGAAGTTGCAAGCTTTATTTTTTTCATACATGACCAAACATCACATTTAAAAAACCCTTATAAGAGGTTTTAGATTTTTTTTGAAAAAAATATCTTTTTAAAAGTAATTTCCAATTAAATGGAATCCACTAACAAGTACAGCCAAGTTTTCATCAATGTGCAAATCTTCATAATACAATATAACTTATAAAACAAAAATAATTGTGGTATTTTAATATATTTTTTTAGGAACGTTACATTGTTTTATTACTGTTTAGGTCCTTTACACCCTGTGGTGTGTAGGGCAGCAGCAAACTTCCTTCACCTCTGCCTTTCCGTGGCCAGTCTTGTTACTGATCCCCAAGTCTTCTGCATGGCTTTAAGCTTGCTCTCCACTGCCCTTCTCTATGATGTTCTTGGTCTCCCCCTTTCTCGTGCCTTTTTAGGTGGTGTGAAATGATCACAATTTGGAGAAGTCTGTCTCTACAATTCACCAACATTCTGGTCCATACTGGAGTGTAGACACAACACAGCTTTGGTAAAGCTTCAGCTTGGTGCTTGTGCTCTATTTGGCAGACCTCTGGAAGTTCACCGTTCTGCTTTGGGTGTCCTCCTCTGTACCGCCCTATGGTGTTATCATGCTGTTCAGGTATGTGAAGTTGTGTTTGGTGTAGTTTTTAATCTCTGATCTCAACTTGAGCAGTCGTGTCCATATTAAGGGTCATTGTCTATGTTCTGTTTTTACTTATACGCAGGCTAACGTATACGAGTTGTCTCTTTTTTGTGAATTAAATGTAATATGGATTCCATATGTTTCCAGTAGTCACCTGCTGTTTTCGCTATAAATGGTGTATCAAATGACGAAAGCAACAGATACATGTAGATACCATAACCTGAAACTGAAATTATTTTTATAGGGTCGTGCAAAACTATGTTATACTATATAAAGTAGGACGAAATATAACAAAAAATTTCAAACAAATTCATACATAAAACGTTGAGAGTTGAATATAAAGTAGTCCTTCTAATGTTACACAGAGACGTATCAGATCAAATATTTATATGTTGTCTGCATCGACCATATTTAAGTGAATGTAGGGGGGTTTATTCAAAAGTAATGTCACTAATATACCAGGGCTGCGTTTTACAACAGAACTTTCGACTTACGACCAAATTAATGACTGTTAATTAATCACGAACTAATGAAAAATTTATTATATTATTGGTAAATGAAATTATGGAAATTGAAATAGTTGTAAACAAATTATTTCATGTCATTTGTTTTCTTTAATGATCATTTTACAAGACTGTAACTTTATAAAATGCAGCCTTAAGCCTTACATAGCTTGTTTGATCATGTAATAATAATATATTGTATCGCCTTATCGACATAATAATACGTTGTATCGCCTTATTGACATAATAATACGTTGTATCGCCTTCACAGGGCGAAAAACCATCTTTAAGCAAGTCCTTAAAGGTGGCTTAAAGTGACTTAAAGGAGATTAAAGGCTATACAACCTTTAAGCCGCCTTTGAGTCACCTTTAAGCAAGTGCTTATAGGTCCTTAATGTCCAAACTTCTTTAAGCTACCTTTAAGCCACCTTTAAGCCACCTTTAAGCATCATTAAGTGGCATTTACGCTCTCTTTACACTGCCTTTACACTGTCTTTAAGTGGCCTTTAAGTCAATATTGATCAAGCTGAACAATAAAAACATATATTAAATGCAAAAGCTCTTTTATAGAAATGGGAGGGGGTCATCCGAGTGATAATATAATTTCCAAGGAAGGGGGGGGGTGTTCCAGGCGGTTTTAATCGTCGCTCCTTTAAACACAGATCGCTATCATCAGCACCGCTCCGATGGACACAGATTGCCGTTATAAAATTCTTTATAATTTTTTGGGGGTTTCAAAACTATTGTAGGGATGAGCGCAGTCTCTGTATCTTAATATGTGCATAAAACTAATTAAAGTATGTTTGTTTTCTATTAAAATTAATCGGTGAAAAATCTCTCTTTCTCTTTCTCTCTCTCTCTCTCTCTCTCTCTCTCTCTCTCTCTCTCTCTCTCTCTCTCTCTCTCTCTCTCTCTCTCTCTCTCTCTCTCTCAGTTCATCTGGTTATTAAACAAAATAAAGATAATGAACCAAAAATGCATGATTTAATTTGTTAATCGGTTTAAGGTTTGTATTTTTTTTTTCAATTTTCATTATTTCATTATTTCTAACTCTAGATCTGCTAGATACATGTTAAAGATGAAAAGACTCTCAACTGCCTTTGTTATATCGGGCAGGATATTACTGCTTTGTTTGTCTAGACATAGTTTTGTTCGTTTGTGTATATCTAATTAGAGTCTATTGTTTGTCCAACTCAAGAAAACCCCTGGAACTAACACAGAATATACAAGATATACACAACAGTTGTGTCGTGTGCCCAGGTGCATGTTTGTGTATATTTAATTAAAGTCTATTGTTTGTCCAACTTAAGAAAACCCCTGGAACTAACACAGAATATACAAGATATACACAACAGGTGTGTCGTGTGCCCAGGTGCACGTCAGGGTTTCTAAAGGCGTTGAATCTTAGTATGTACGAGTATACGATAAGTCTAGTGAATAAAAGTTAATTTACATTTGTAATTCATTTTCAAAGTATTATTTCCTAGCTCTGGGTTTCAAAGATGTTACGTCTATAAATTAACGATACATGTATGTAAGAGTAAAATCTTGAGCCTAATTAATTAATGTATTGGTGATCATAAATGGGGGTTGATTATTTAAATATATGTATAAGGGTAAATATGTCAAATATACCCGGCCTGGCACATCATACAATTGTATGTACAAGTCATTTGCAATTGCCACATTGCAGTAAATACGTCACCGGTAATTGGTAATTTTGTTTGTTATAGAATTGATAGTTTAAAAATCATGTACATACAATTACATGTAAATATTTAAACATATTGGAACGGCGCCGCGATCATGAAAACCGGAAAATTGCGGGAAATTGAACAAATACCCTAATAGTATCAATGCATAATAGGATATAAAAACGCTCATAAATATGTAAGTTGCCGTGGTGCAGAGGATGTGTGGTAATGCTAGTAAACTAAGGGTCCCGGGTTCAATTCTCATCGCGGCCGTTTTTTTTTTAGTGTTTTTTTTTTCATTTTTCTTTCTAGAACAAACACCGTTTTAATACCTTTTCTTTCATAAAGTTAATACATTTTGTTGGAAATTAAGCACAATATTGAATTAAATTTTTTTTAATGGCTTAAAGGTGGCTTAAAGGTAGCTTAAAGGTGGCTTAAAGAAGTTTGGACATTAAGGACCTATAAGTTGTCCTTAAAGGTGGCTTAAAGGTGGCTTAAAGATAGTCTTTAAGCTGCCTTTAAGCGATCTTTACGCTTTCTTTAAGCCACCTTTAAGCAATACATATAGCTTAAAGGTAGCTTAAAGGTGGCTTAAAGATCGTCTTTAAGCTACCTTTAAACACCTTTTAAGCTATCTTTAAGGAGTACTTAAAGATGGTCATTCATCCTGTGCTTGTAAACAAAATAATACGTTGTATCGCCTTATAGACATTATAATACGTTGTATCGCTTTATCGACATAATAATACGTTGTATCGCCTAATCGACATAATAATATGTTACATCACCTTATCGACATAATAATACGTTGTAATGCCTTATCAACATAATAATACGTTGTATTGCCTTATCGACATAATAATACGTTGTATCGCCTTATCAACATTATAATACGTTGTAATGCCTTATCAACATAATAATACGTTGTATCGCCTTAACGACATAATAATACGTTGTATCGCCTTATCAACATAATAATACGTTGTATCGCCTTATCGACATAATAATACTTTACATCGCCTTATCGACATAATAGTACGTTGTATCGCCTTATCGACATAATAATACATTGTATCGCCTTATCGACATAATTATACGTTGTATTGCCTTTTCGACATAATATAGCCAATTTAATTTCTCTATGCATGATAGATTTAAGGCAAGTTCACAGTAATTTAATAGCTTTATTGTGTTTGGTTTATACTCTTTAAATCGACATAACAAAATATGTGTTAGAAATAACGCTCTATGAAACATTGTCATGAATAACTAGTAGACGTATTGTACTTTACATATTACCACATTGCAAAACTATGTAATATGTATACCGATACCCATAATATTTTCAATACCAAAAACAGCTGTAGTCAGGAACATATTCTTAGATCCATATTACACGAGGTTGTAGCAAAATTAAACACTGTATAGGAAGTATTTGTGTCACCTCCTATGTTGTTACTTATCACTTATTACTTGACATGCGTATCTTGCCACAAGAAAATATTTATAAAAATCGAATTAGTACAAACCGTATTTGTTTTGATCCTGTCCTCTAATAATCCGTAATATTTGTGATTTTGAACACTGATTTTATCACAACATTTTATCCAGTCATATTTCTTTATAAAGCCATGGATTAAGCAGGGTTATTATCCCCTTCGCGCAACTTATTGCAAAGAGGATATAGCATCGCTACCGTGCATGCGTGTGCTCGTATAATTTGATTTAAACATATCTTTATTGTACAAAAATACAATTGGGATTGGGCACAAAATCCATAACTAAGACCGCCCTCTCCCAATACAAAGATATAATACAATATATGTGTACACAACATAAATAAAGGTCAGTGGATAGAATGGCACTATACATATATGCAATTGACAGGTATATAATTAACAACAGTGTACTAGTAGTTATAAGATCAGTTAAATCTTTCAGTATTTTTGATAAAATTATAAACTAATGTAAATTAATGCTTGTTTTCATTGTCATTTATTGCACTGTCACCCCAAAGTAAAACATGAGTATTGACAATGTTAAGATTTACAATTCGAAAAACGTCATTAAATAGTACATTTCTAGCATCTTTTTATTTATTATATTTGAAAAAATAATGGTAAGTATCTTCGACCTTACCACACGAACAGAGTGGACTGTTGATAATATTACATCGAAATAAATCATTATTTAGTGCACAATTGTGACGAAGTCTAGTATGAATAATATTCAAAAATCTATCCCCATATGTAAAAAAAAAATTAGGTCTAGTTCTAAATGTATGTACATTTTCATTTTCGACAGAAACATGAATTTTACCTTAAAAATGCGAACAGAGTCGCTTCCACGGACATCCGTTGAAAGCGCATTCCATTCATCAACAACAGTAGAAACAAACAAAGATTTATACAATACCAAACGACATTTTGGTATAGAGTAATTATGTGCATTTCTGGTAGAATAGTTAGATACATTAGCAAGCTTTTTTGGAAAAATATTCATTACATAACTGGGTAAAAGGTTTCGGTCAATTTTATACATTGTTTTTAGCCTGGATATTTTTCTTCTACTATAAAGCGTTTTCCACCCTGTTTCAAAGTATAGAGATTCCCGAGATGCAAAAATAGGTAAACCTGTAACAATTCTTGCTGCAATCAATTGTATTTTTCCTAATTTGTCAGAATCATTAATAGAACATCCGCCCCATACATCAGATGCATATTCTAGCTGAGGCCTTATAAATGAAATATATGATAATGACAGTGATTTTCTGTTGAGTTTAAATTTAAGTTTTTTCATTAATCTCAATTTCTTTTGAGCATTTGCTATAATAGAATTTATATAAGATGACCAGGAAAGGTCCTCAGAAAATATAACACCTAAGTGTTTATGGGTGGGTACTAATTCCAAATCGCATCCTTGAAATTTTAACGTAGGGGTTACTGTGTTAGGTTTATTACTAAAATAAACAGCCTTAGTTTTTGAAGGATTAAAATTTAAAAGCCATTTCGTAGACCAAACTTCTAATGTTAAAAGATCCCGATTAAGATAAGATTCCATACCGTGCACACTGATTGCAGCATGTTGAAGGCTATTATCATCTGCAAAAAGTCTGCAAAATGTTAACATGTTATCTGCTATATCGTTTACATAAATAAGAAATAACAATGGACCAAGGACAGAGCCTTGAGGCACTCCGGCATTAATAGACGACAACACTTCTCGATACATAACCCTTTGCTTTCTATTTACAAGGTAATTATTAAACCATTTGAACAGATTTCCAGTAATACCGTAGGTATTGAATTCAAACAATAAACCTTTATGCCAAACGCGGTCAAATGCTTTTGACAGGTTTATAAAAATCATACAACAAGATTGGCCTTGATCAATTGCTCTTAAAATATAGTCGTACGTTGCTATTAGCTGATAAACAGTGGTGGGACCCGGTAAAAATCCAGCTTGATACTTATAAAAAAAGATTATTATCATGAAAAAAGTTGTATACATGTCTAAAAATAATTCGTTCCATTATCTTAGAAGCAAAACTTAATAAGGAAACAGGTCTATAATTCGACATTTGTGATGAGTCGCCTTTCTTTTATAAAGGTAAAACATTGGATATTTCCCAAGAGCTTGGAAATGTATAGTTTCTTAAAGAACGATTAAATAATGTACAAAGAAGCTTTGCTATTGTATACATAGTATTTTTAAGCATTTTATGACTTACGTTATCTGGCCCCACAGCTTTGTTTACTTGAATGATTGAAATAATATCTATCACATCTTGTTCAGAAATACATACATCACAAATAAAATTGTTGCATTCAGAGTTGAATTCAGGTAATCTAGCGTCCTTGTCGTCTTAACATGAAATGGAGGAAAAATAATCATTCAGAACCTCAGCCTTTTCTGCATTGGTATAAGCTATGGATTGTTTACCGTTTTTTTAAGGCAAATTGCAATAAGGGAATTTCGGTAGACATTTTAATACCAAAAACATTGTTCAATAATCTCCAGTATAATTTGGAATTATTTTTACTGGAATCTAAAAGATTAATCTCTAACTTATTATAATTATTGTCAATTGCATACTTTTTCATACTGTTAACTTTATTGCGTTATTTTTTTAAACTTTTGCATATCTAAAGTGTTTCTAGAATTTATTGCAATCTTCCTTAAACGGTTTCTTTGTCTAATCTCTTTCCGTAAGGCTGAGTCACACCATGGTTTATCTTTGTGTCTGATAGTTACAGTTCTTTCGGGAACAGAATTCCTAATATGCGATAAAAATGTTTCTGAAAATTGTTGGCAGCTTGATCTTCATCATAGGCTCCCATTATTAATGTTTCCCAATCTGTGTTTGTAATAAGAAAATTAAGTTTATCAAAATCCGCATTTTTGTAAAGCCAAACTTTGCGCATGTAAGCACTGTTGAGATTTAAATTACTTTTAACATGAATATATGTAGCTTTGTGGTCACTAATAGTATGATGCACATCTAAAACTCCAGAGTAGAAAAATGAAACGTCACGTGTTACTAGAATTGGGTCGTTGAGTGTGCTTGTGTTTTGTGTGACTCTTATTGGTTTGGTGATTGTGTTTTCTAAAAAGTGACTGGATAGTAAATCTTTGACTAAGTGAGTGTGTGGGATATTGAAAAAATCAACTTTTAGATCTCCAACTACAATAATCTTGTCAGATTCATCATAAGCTTTTTCAATGGACCAAGACAAATTTCTCCAAAAGAAGATATCGCAATTTGGAGGCCGATATGTACAACAGAGCAAAATATTACAGGTAGGGTCACATATTTCAACCCAAATGCATTTAATATTTGTTGATGAATCAGTAATTAACTGAACTATTTTACCCTACTCCATTATCATGCACGTGTTTAAGATTTATCTAACAATCGCCCAAAACGTCAGTAAGAGTAACTATAATAAATGAATGTTTTAATCAGCTTGAAAATCATGCATGTGTTTATCATATACCCACCCACCCCCTTTTCATTATCTTATAACAGAAATGAAATAATTAATATGTGTGTTTTCTCAGTAAAAACGAAACATATTTGAACAGTTTTTAGACATTTATTAGCGTGTTTAGTAATACCAACAACTTCACCAAAATTTAAAAGTTGTCATTCGAGATGAATGCAAATTACATATTACATTATTCGATCATGTTTGGTAAACTAACAAACGCATAATTTACTCATGGTCTTCCCAGTTTGAATTATTTTCTTTTCATTTTCAATAACTGATTTTGTATAGGATTGAAAATAAATACAAATATGTAATATAAATCCGTACTAAAAAAAAAAATTGCAACTCTTTATAATTAAAACTATTTCTAATTTTGTCGAAGGTTGTTTTGAGGCCCAACTTTAAAGTGAATTTTTTTTCCCCGACAAAACAAAATTTACGTGAACAGCAACCATTATTTAATTAAATGCATTTAAAAAGTTCCGTGTTCTCAGATTGAAATAGAGCATACATTTAAGACCGTTTGCATTTACCATCGTATTTGATGTTGCTTTTCAACAAAAAAAAAAAAAAAAAAAAAAAAACACAAATCAGCTTTAATTTCTAAGGTGTAAGAACACAAATCAGCTTTAATATCTAAGGTGTACGAAGTAATTCAATAAATTCTTAACGGCTTTTTCGTAAAAATAATAAAATATCAAACATGTCAAAAGTCTTATTTGATATTCTAATCATTAATTGACGTGCAGTTTTACTTTCTTCTAAAAATGATGATTGTTGTTATTCTTAAAATATTTTAATACTAGATGATTTGCAAAGCTGAGCGATATTTTGTTATTTTCATCCATATCGCCAATGTAATAATAAATCCATGTTACTACAAAAAAAAATCATGGAAAATTTGATGAGGTTTTGACATGAAGAAAAATCAAATGCAATAAAACTTTAGATTTCTATATTTACATGGTCATGATTTGTTCAGCCATTTAAAAAAAGATATCAAATTTTGTATTTGTGAAGTAATCATATTCTGTAACACTTGTATCATCGCAATGATTTTTATATCAATTCACAAGTCAAAACTATTTTTTCTCATAAGGAGATACATTTCATGTCATTCAAACCCAATATGATAGTTATGTGTCAAATAACATGTTTTTATCTGAGACGATTAAATTTTGAACCTTCATGAGTTTTTCTTGTGCATTTTTTATTTATACGCGGCAGATCTTTGGTGAACGAATATCATTTAGTTTTGTTCTAATTGAAAAAAGCCTATTTTGCCCTAATTTGTCGGGACAATACAAGCAATACATTTATGTTGAAATAATATGCATCTTCTATATCTTTATTGTTTTTTGTTTTTATTTCTATTTATTTTTTTTTGCTAATGAACACTAAATGTTAAGACAACATAACATGGTCCTTGATGCCAAGTTGATGCCAAGAACAGAAATTACCGATTTAAAAATTGTGATTTTTTTATGCACCAATTAATATATTATGCTTCAATTTTTTTATTTGATCGGGTGAGTTCCAAACAGTCGAGCTTAATTTAGGCCCATATTGGCATTTATATACGAGGTCTGTCCCACGAGTACGTCAACAATTGAGCTCTTGTGATTTTAATTGGATTTATACATATATATTACATACCGAATTACTTGTTATAACATTTCAAATTAAATTAGCGTAATTTTGAATGTTATCACTCAAATAAAACTAATATTGTACTTTTTTAAAGGGTAGCGAAGATTATGCACGCCCAAGTGTAAACATTATCACAACTTCGTATTTTGGAAAATATTCAATCATAAAGTAGTTAAGTATAAGGGGGAAAAATGTATCAAGATCGAGAAGTAAATTACATTATTAAGGTTAACTTTTATTGTAATACATAAAAGAATGAATAAAACCCGCCAATGTAGAGAACTCATTATATTATAAACGACTACACATATGCAATAGTTCATGTCAGTCATGACAGCTTAATTGTATAAAACGTTTGCTTGTCAAGCAATTATTCCTAAAGCTGGATGACAAGGGTTTAAACCAAACTAGGATACGCAACAGGCCTGCTTTAAAATAGAAATACTGAATGTTAGTATTACATAATTCGCAACAAACTTTCTTTATTTCTCATTACAATTGATCACATGTTATCCTTTTAGCACAGATGTAATGAACAAAAGTTTGTGATGCGTTTGCTTAACACTCCTCTAGATTTTGAGCTTTTGCTAATGTTTTACTTTTAATGCCTACACGTCATAGATGGACCACAGTCAGTGAAACGTAAACAGTTAGCTAAATACACAATGCAAAGGTTAATTGATGCTGCGACCTTTTCCTGTCATGTGATCGGCATTAGTATTGGTGATATCCCACTCTGAATAGTCCTTATGTCGGGATCCCAAAATACGCAGATACTTTGACCTGTACGTGTCACATTCATAATGGCTGGTTTAAAGCTACTGAATTGAAAACTGTACTTAATCTGATAGATTAATTTATGTTTGTGGCTGTTGTCATAACAAAATATTATTTTAATTGTTTTTATTTTATTAAAAAAACGATCATAAATAGAACTTTTTTTAAATAATATGTTTCAAATATCAAGATATCGTGAAAATGATTTATAGTGTACATGCATCTTTTAACAATTGGATTTTTATAAGAATGGTTATTTTATTATCGGACTTTACGTTTTAGAGATTTTAAATATTGAAATAATTCATAACAACAAAACGATCATATTTAATTAGTCAGTATTTAAGTAAACAATTCAAAAACCTTCACTATCAGATCAATTGTCCTCAGAATAATGAATAGATATAATCATCAATTTTATTGAACAGAAAAAAAAACAATTTACACAAACGTCATCACATCAAAATGATAAGAAAAGAAATCGAAGACTCAGATGATAGGCTTTTTAAGTACAGAATATTTAAAAATGCAGTCAGTCACTAAACATCAATGAAGTATATTTGACCACAATTAATTTTTAGCGCAGGGCTTAACAATAGATAAGTTTAATGTGTTTTAATTTGTTTTAATTACTTGTCAGAGCACTGTCACGAACCATAATTTATTTAATTTCGTTTTGTATTTCTTAATGATTTAAATCTGGTTGTAACGCGCTTTCTGATTGGCTAAAAAATTATTTTATACCGTATATAGAATGTTACCTACGTCATAGTAAGACTAACGTCAAAATTGTATTAATACGCCTGACGTTTAGTGTGAATTTTGTACAATTTTACGTCATTTTAAAGGTCAAATGACCGTTTTTATCTACAATGAAAAATAAAAAAAATTAATTATAAGTAATGAATTTAATATTTATAGTTCTATACGATATAAAATGGTTTGAAACAGTTTACGCTTTTTTTTATAAACCGCTCCGCGTAAACTGCCCCAAATCATTTTATATCGTATAAAACAAACAAATATTAAATTCATTCCTTAATTAAATTTGTTTTTGTAAAACGTTTTAATATACTACTTAAAGATATTATCTTTCTAAAAGAAATATAACGACATTAAACAACCCGCCAATGACAAATAAAATGTAAAACACAATGAATAAGGATTCAATGTTAGATATCAAGATAAAGATAAATGTCCCGGCTGTAGTATTTAAAGGCAATTTTACCTGTTCCTGAATGTGTGTAAACAAATTGATTAAAACTCCAAGAGCTAAATTTGACAAACATTACAATAACGATACGTAATTATATCAGTGAATGTAAAATCCGACACATAAAAAATGTACCTAATTGACCCGCATACTTTCTGATTAGAACAACTGACACAATCAGTCCTCTTTATTTACATTTGTTAGCCTCTTTGTTTGTGATAACACTGTAAATTGATTTTGTAATGTACAGTCCAAAAACTTCAAATGACTTAGGGCGCAAGCGGGGTTCGCGTTGTTAATATTCTGATATTTAATCGTATGATTGCTAAAAATGCATAAATATAAGTATTAAAGAACTATTCGTTGAATATTATGAGGTGATACTTTCGGTCAAGACGTGATCAGATCGAAATATAAGTCTTTTTGGTCTTTACTGTGTATGACCACATCCCGACCAAAATTATCACTCATAATAATCAAAGAATTATTCATTCCATGTATATTTCTAAAATATTCATAATCAAGTGATTGCACAAGTTGCTTATATTACCATAGTATTCTTACACATAAACACTTATACAATATTTGTGTCCAGTACAACTATCCGGATTATGAGCCATTTCTTTATTAAAATATATTCACCTAAAGGCGATATCATCAATTTTTTGGACAAATAATACTCAAATATAGTTTCGTGAATTATTTTAAATTCGGATAAGTTCTGTCATTCAATCATTCCATCAGATGATTAGGCTCCTTATAAAATAACGACAATATCATGGTATAAAATATTAAGGTATACGTTTACTCAGAATGAAAAAAAATCCACTGATGATAATGAAAAACCATCTATTGTGTGTTAAAGACCTATCATGGGAGTGCTATGTTTACCTTTCAAAAAAGTAGGTCAATAACATACTTTTTGAGATAATGGTCATTGAATATTTTTTTGGAAATTTAAGAAAAGTCCCTAAAAATTTTACAATATGATTGAAATTTTCTTAATTGTGAAAAAAATAGAAATTGCTAAACTCTTTTTAAAATGAAATACAATTTATGAATGGCAGTGACACTCAACAGACATAAAGCAATAACTTTTTATTCACAATTTTTTTAATATTACAGTCCGAATTTCCTCTTTCAGTTTTCAAATTCCTACCCTTTTTTTAAATTTAATTTTACAAAAAACTGAATGACGATAATACTAAAACATTAATAGCATTAAACTAGGTATATTGACGTTACTCTGCAGGCATTAAAGTTTTCAAGTCAATGATCAAAATTTTGAGATATGGTGTCTGTTATCGTTTTTAGGCATGTTTCAATATTGTTGTATTGTGTGCCATTCGAATATCTTAACGGATATGTGAGATAAAACCAACAGAAAATATGCAAAATTATGTTAACTAACATGTAAAACCTTTCTTTTGAATATTACTGTACTACCAAAAATATTTCAGTGAAAAACAAAATCTGAAATTTAAGTCCGAATTTCCTCTGTTTTGCTAAAAGTCCAACTTTGCTTGAGCCTAATTCCATAATATAGTAAAAACATTGAATGGTTTGTCAATAATAATTCATTTCATAAATACTTTAAGTGGTTAGAACAAATTTTACTCATGAAATTGAACTTTATAAAAATCCGAATTTCAGAACTCAAACCCTGAGTATACAACGTCCTTAATTTGAATTCATTAGAATCAGGCAAATGAATTATAACGTATATTATCCAAAATAAATAATTGAATTTAAATCTCTTAGCAAACAAGAAGAAAGTCTTCTTACAATTTCAGGACAGAATTTAAACCTTGATGAATTGTCACCTGTGCAGAAATACGAATACATTTAAATTTATATGCGACAGATATATAGTGAGTGCAATTAGAACCAATTTATTTCTATATTGAAATAATAATTATCATAATGCATCGTAATTTTTCATTCAAATTAAAAAAAGTGATAACATTTTGGGTTGTTTTTTTTTTTCGATTTCAGTCATAAAAAACTAATCATAGAATTTAATAAAAAAATCTGTTTGATTTGGTTTTATTTTATTTTTTTTCCGTATATTAAAAGATGTTGAAATTAAAAAAAAATTGCACAATTTGTATGTCACTGTGTGAACTGATTTGGATAAACACTCAGAAGTCAAAACTTAAGTGAAATGAACACGTTTAGGGTTTTTACATTCTTATTCTTATTTTTTTCTTTAAAACAAAGGTCAACTAAATCAGCATTAGCACTTTCTGGTGAATTTAATTGTTGGAAACACACATTAAACTTTTTTTAAAAAGAAAAAGAACTGTTTAGAATTCGATAAGTAAAAAAATCAATAAGGTTTACCTTCGTTTAATAAATAAAGAGGGAATACCACCTGATATTGTAAAGAGTTCCCCATGCTTGAAAAGATTACACAGATACAATTGTTCATGTCAGTGATGACAGTATTTTAATTGTACAAAACTTTTTTTGTCATACGATCATTTCTAAAGCCAGTTGAGCAGGGTTACCTCTAAACCAGGTTACACAACGGCCTTGCTTTAAAATAGATACAGAAATGGTTATTATTATATAATTCATAACAAACTATCACAATTTCTTTGCGTTTAAAATTAAAGTTTCTTGTCACAATTTATTACATGTTATAAATTTGGCATGACTTTAATAATATTAACTTGTGATGATACATCATTTTACGACCCTTCTATGACGTTTATTAACTTGTTTCATGACTTCAATGGTTTTTAAAGGTTTAAATTACTTCTAATAAAGTAAGGCTTATTTATCTGAACCAAGCAGTCTTCAAAGTTTTGAGCCATGCTTTTAATGAGCTTTTATCATTAATAATGATTACTTACAATATCAATTCATCAAAATATTTTATTTTTAATTCAAAAGGTTGCATCCTATAAGAAATTTCAGATATCCTGCACATGTTTGATTTGATTTTTTAAATTTCTTACATGATGCATGGCTCTGAACCTTATGTTTTATAATTGTCGACTCGTGTGAACATACCATTGCTGTGATTTTTTAAAAATAATTACAAACCTTGTATAGCCTTTTGTTCATTTTTTTAATGCATCAATAGCTCTATTCTACTTAAAATTCACTTAATCTTAACAAAAATATATGCAATTATTACCCAATCAAAGAAATTTTGTTGTTTTATTACAAATTTAATATTTTCGTCTATTTGGTATGTGTATTCAGGTTTTAAAATGTTCTATTTAACTGCCAGTCAATAGACAGCGATCTATCAGACCGACGGTCAATAGACTGTGATCTATCGGACCGCCGGTCAATAGACTGCGGTCTATTCGACTAGCAACGTATTTTAGGAAAAGGTAAATTGCTATAAGATTAAAAGATAATTTTATTATGGTTTTTTTTTCTATTGTTCTTAAATTTTATCTTTTAGGTCATCTTGCTACTGATTAACAATGACCTTAATGCATAATGGCACGAAAACCTTCTGTTACTTATGATTTTGAACACAAAATGCTAAAAACGGAATTGGGTAATAAAACAATTATTTAATGCCTGAAGTCAATAGACCCGATATTTTCTCCTTGGTGTGGGGAACAGCTTAGTATGATCTATTGCCCTCGGCCGTTGGCCTCGGTCAGTAGATCATGATCTGTTCCATGCACCTCGGGAAAAATATATATTCGGGTCTTTTGACTGCTCAAACATTAAATAATTGTAAACTGTTATTCTACCATTATTTTGAAATACAAAGATATTGAGTCATTATATTGCAAATTATATTCATTAATATTGATAATGATATTGATCAGAAAAGTGTAAGTTTTAATTACATTTTTTTATTGTTTCCATATTTACAAATTAAGATTAACATAAATCTATTACATTGAAAACAAGATAAACATTTTTACGACCGCTATCAATTAACAAATAAACGGAAAATAGGTAAAGCGTTATTAGTGTATAAAATTCAAAATGCAGATCGATATGATTTCTGAGTTAATCACGAAATTTTAATGAAGTCTAATTATTAGTTAATCAAAAAAATTTAATGAAGGGCACACCGATGCACAGTTTTGGCTTGACCTTATTTTTATTTACTTATCAGAGCACTGTCAGGAAGCATAACCTGTTTTCACTGCTTTTTGTATATTTTTTAAAAAAATTTTGCTATAAAGTTGTTATACTGTAAAAATATAGCATCTTCCAAACCTATCATAATAAAGCTGCCCCATAATTGAAAATACAATTGCATAAAACAACCAACCACAAAAATAAAAGCAACAGAGCTCAATACATTGTTTGAACATACATAGTTTTATATCAAGCAAAGGAAAATGACACCGCAGTAGTACATATAGATGCCTATACCTGTTTCTGAATAAGTGTAAAGAAAATCGTTGAAAAGTGCAAAAAGTATTCAACTGGGCATAATATTGAAAAAAAAAAACTTAAAATGAATTTACGTGATCATATCAATTAATGAAAAATCGTACACATAAAACTCTTGTTATTTATTGACCTGCGTTCCGCCTGCTTAGGGCAGCTGGCACAATAATTTCAATATAGTGATTGTCAAATGTTTCACAAAATATTAGTATCCCTGTAGCATTCTACCACATGGATACCTACACTATTGTTATACGTGTCTAGTAAAAAAAATCAGATAAGATCCAAATTGTTTTCATAAAAATACATTGACCTCATGGTTTTATATGATATGATCAAATTGTCGTAAAACTAGTTATTAAATCTTGTTATGTGAATCATTATACTTTCGATCAGATACTGTCATATAATATGCATTTTCCGTGTTGAAATACATCTATGGGAAACTAAATATGTTAAATTTAAGACATCGTCAAACGTGAGTATGATTTACAGTTATTATATATCTAGAGGGCGTTTGTACAATAGGCTATACAAAATAGAATTTAAAAAATAAAAATTGGTAATCGAATGTTAACTGTTTTAAATGTTAATAAATAATTGCCAATGTTCAAGAAATACTTGAAATATATGAATACTATTTAATGTTGCCATAAACGGTTCATTCAATTCAGGACACACCAGATGATCTAAAAAACTTTCAGAAAAGGACTATATTTAATAGTCAATATCTGCCCCGAATGTTCACCAATTTTTAAACAGTCTCGTATCAAAATGAAATCTCCATTTAACATTATACAGAGGACTTTACTCAAGACAAGAACCATGTTTATATGAAAATACATTCTATATTCTATATTTGGACAAAAGTATAATTAAAAAGTGAAGGCATTAATTGTTTATAAAGAGAAATAGAGAAGCTTTTCTACGAAGGTTGATGCTGACGATGTTTTATTCACAAGGATATAATAATGAGATAATTTCAATGCCGAGGCCTAAATGTCAGCTTAAAGTAAATATCAAATACAACCTTGTTTTTACGGTCTCTTTTTGTGAAGGACATAACAAGACACATATTCAGTTGAATTTTTTCGCTGGCATGATATATATGAATAGCTGAGAATAGCGTAAAGGACGAGTGCACTTATGGGCCCCGGTGAAAGGTGAAAGAATGAAGAATCAAATTAAGCATATTTTTTTCCTTAACATTATCTATTGATATCTATTCCATAAGAATTAACAAGTTTTAGCGCTGAAATTATTGTTTATGAAAAGCACGAAGCTTTAAAACATAGTAGGGGTCAGCAGACATTCGTGATTTTGTATAGTAAATCGAGGACAGGCATTCATTTTAAAGCCTTTGTTTACTGTCAGCCTAACCGAGTACAAACTTGTGGAAAAGACAATATACGCATTATACATTTAGTAAAATCCTGTGAAAGTAAGAAGTTTGTACTTGGTTAGGCTGGTACCTAAAAAATGAAAAAGGTATGAAAATTTCAAGGTTTTTCCTATAGCAAGCGAAATCTATAACCTGCGTGACCCATGTTTGAACTCACGCATGGAATAAATTATTTTAAAAAATCACGTGGTTTCCATCCAGGTAAACGTTTGTCAAATGTGCTCACTGTAAAACATTGACACGTTTTAGAATGCTTTCCTTCATCTTTGTATGGTCAGGAATATTTGTTTGTCACTATGGTAATATGCAACTTCAAAGCTTCATTCGATTTGTTTTCAGACGTAAAATAATGCATAAAGTATAATTCAGCAAACGCGGCAATCGATCCACCAACAGAGCAATGTTGATTTAAATGTCTCCTCCCTCTGATTTAAATAGACACAATTCAAGTAGGTTCGGTTCGATTTTTCCGGATTTAGATTATTTATAGGCATTTAAAAATCCTCAATTTTTTAAATTGTATAATAATTCTAATTTTGGTAAATTTAAGCGTGCATATAAATCAGAAGTATCCATGAGTGCTTAACTATTATGAGAAAAAAGCAATTTGATGATTTTTTCTTCATATAAACGGCACTTAAAAAGGGCCCATTCTCTATAGCTTAAGTGCACTTGTTCTTTGGTAGAAATCGGTATAACTACATCATAGATAACAAGTTGCATGTAATCGCGAATGCTTGAAACATTCGTTATATACTTTTAATGTCTATAAAGTTGTGTTTGTTTTCATTTTACATCCAGTTGTAATTTATATTATTCTGCATCTCAGAAAATAGAAATAGTATTTCCTAAAAGAAAGAGAGTTGTAACAAGAATATATGCCCTTTCGAAACAATTATCACTTTAGTATAAAATAACATGCAAATGTACTCGCTTTTCCAAGTAGATAAATCATTGTCTATCTTAGCTGAAGTTTTTTTTTTCGAAGAAGGTAAATAATGATCCATCCAAATACATGACGAAATGGTTTTATTATTTGTCGTATATCACTATTTCTGGCACCAATTAGTCTTCTTGTATGATGATTACGTAATTTGTATTATGCATTTGCTGAAGATCATGCTAAGTAGGCGGGGCCTTACTGAAGTTCTAACCTATATATTTGTCACTTTTTCTTCAAAATATTGCGTCCTAGTTAGAAGCAGATTTGAAAGATCCTACATTTCTTGGTAAGCATTTATTAAATTAAGATAAATAGGAGGGAATTCTCAGTTTCAAAGATTTCAAGTATCATTATTTGATAATATAAATGTTTACTTATGGAAAAAATATATCTGTGATAGTGTTTCTTTAATCTAAGTTTTAAGCATTACCGGTATTACAATTTTATGATCAGTCAAGCTTTTGATACAAAAGATTTCTCGTTTTATATTGTTTTAGGTGATTTTATTTTCCGCCTTTTTCTTCAATAGTCTGTCATGTAAACAAACTGATTAACATTTAGGGAGGGGGGGGGGGGGGGCTCTATTCGGAAGTAAAAAAAAATATATGTTTTCATGTGTATACCTTCTTCATTTCTTCTTGTGATTGAAAATGTGTTTCAATGTGTTTCGTTGTTGTTGCATTTTTGTGTGGAAAATCATTTGTTACAGCTGATTTATAATTCAATATATGAAAGTAACATTTCTATATATCTAATATAAAAAACAAAATCAGATGGAGTTTTTGGATTTCAAAATTAATATTGTCCGGTTTAAAAATTCAAATTTCTGTAACAGTTGCAATTCAAGCCACAATGAAGATTGTCATCGTATTTCTCCTGGTGTGCCTAATTCTGGAGAGCTCATCCAAGCCAGATGGTAAATGTGTTGTTACATATTGATGACATAGTATCCTATCAGTAAAAATCAAAGTTTATGAAGAATGACAATTTAATGTGCGGCTTTCAGTTTTGAAATAGCGTTACAAATCACACCAGTGACTAATACATATATTACCTGTGTGACACTCTTTTCAATTATTAATGGAAGTGTTTTTTCTCGAATCATAAAAAACATATTTAGATTTTCTTTCTTAATTTTCACTGTGTACGTGTGTAAAACATGACATTCGGACTTCGTTACTTGAAAAAGAAGTTTCTCCGCATTAAATGTTATTTCATTGTAAACAAATACTAGGAAAAGAAAACGATGATGACAAAAACGGAAACAATGGCAATGACGACAACGGAAATGGCAACGACGGGAACGACGATAATGGAAACGACGACGGTGGAGACAATAACAAAGGGAGCGGATCCACAAATAGCAGGGGAAATTAATACAGTGAGCGGATCCACAGAAAACAGGAAATAGAATTGATACAATCTACCGATGCAGACAAAGTCATTTGATTGCTTTTAATTATTTAATGAAAGTGTTTACTTATTACATCTGCGTTACAAAATTGAAAAATTATGTTTGCGTAATGAATTTAACAATGTCTGTTCACAATACAACAGATCAATAAATACATATGAACGACACTATGTCTCCCTGTTGTTTTTTTATGGACATTGGGATTAATAAGAGTTCAAGAATATATCTCATGTTATATAAACTCCATAAACGTCCTTTATCTGCTGGTAGCACTATGAGTTGCAATGTTTGTTTGAAGCATATGGAGGCAAAGCACTTCAAAAGAGGTTGTATGTTTTATTGAAAAACCAGGATGCATCATTTGTGCCAATCGACATCGATGCAATCTTGCTAATAGCCTAATGCTACGTTTCATAGCTGTCTTTTATAACAGCTTTTAGAATATATCAGTCAGATAATTTATACTCTTTGCACAAATTGAGTTATGGTTACCTCTCTTGATATATGAATCGTTTAACTTGAAACAAACTATATGTTTGATAAGGATTTAATATTTGTGTGTTTTTATTACTGAAATGATCTTCAAACTTTCATTTTTATTTTATTTAAATCATAAAAGATAAGTAACCAACAGAGTTTATTAGTTTTCTGTCCTAGTGCCAATGCGTTTTAATTTTAAACATAGTTACATACAACATGGTTATTTGTTTCAGGTAATTTTATTAAATAAGAATCATACATGTTGTTTTTACGAATATGCATTCACGAGTTGTTGTCGGATGATATGACAACTTTGTAAAAAAAAAAATATAAATATCAAATTTTGACCCTAATCTACATTATGTATTTAGATTTTGTTAAAGTACAATATAATATATTGATGATAATACTTTTAAAACCCTTAATACCTTATTGTTGTTTTCTTTTAAACTAATAACCCGAACCTGTTATACCGAGCGTATACTTGCTACAAGCATTTAACTATAATAAAATGTTACAATAATAATATCATTGGGGAATGCACAAAACATTAATTTGAGTTTTGCAAATGATTGAATAATGTAATCAGTACGTAGTTTAGAGCTGGGTGCAAAGAGTTTTCAATGTTACAAAAATCATTTTTTTTTTACCTAATACATGTAGCGCTATGCATTTAAACATTCATGGTTTATTCCATATAGTAATTTTTAATATATATAGCTCCCAAACGCTGATAGTATGGACATTTTTAGGCAAAGTGGTACTCATTCTGGATTGAGGATCTGCAAAAATTACATATTCTGTGAATACGCAAACTATTTCTATGGCGCCCACTTTTTATGTTTATGGGTAAATAGTTTTATAAATTTCATCATCTTATCTGTAAGTTATGATTTTTTTGAAAAGAAAATTGATAGATAACCCAATTGTCTTCGTATTTTTCGATTGACAGTCGTAGAAACGAATTATACAACTGAATGAGCATTGATTTCTATGATACATAGACTTATGACTTACTTCACCATTTGTATACCTTGCCCTTGTCTTTTTGTCTCAAATGAGCATTGCATTTTTGTCCTAAGAGACACTCTACGTGACACTGAAATACCACGTGACAGTTATAAGATATGGTTACTTAATTGTGACCTGTATCATTGCAAAAACATAAAACATGTTCCGATATTTTTTATAAATACTGTTTATGTTTCGCACTCCATTCTGCTATTTAAGCATTCGGAATTAAAATAAACAAATTTGAAATAATTTTGACCGCTTGTAAATTGTATATCAATGAAAAATGACAATAACAAACTGTCAACTATCTCAAAACTCCATAAAACGAAATAGAAATTCAAAATAGAGCAAGTCGGACCTCTATCAAGATAGTTTCAGGTGTCTAGGGAAGGTGAACATACTTTCCTTACCGGCCACGACCGCCGTGTGCTATTTGTCATAATCGGGAAAAAAACACGGAAAAGACCGAAGACAATTAGGTGATTAATTATGAAATAACAATAAGTATGAAAATCATGCGACCCAGTGTATATCTATAAATGATAATTAAATATATTTATAAAATATTATATATTTATAAAATCTATACTACTATATTCATAAAAATATACTCAATTTTTTGGTCTTTAATACCGAGAAATCGGAAGAATACTGTCTTTTCTTTTATATATTTTAAACATCATTGGTACATGAAGATTACCAATATGTTATTATTTTCTCTCAGTTAAGCTTCGCTAATTAAAAATCAACGAAAATTCCTCAAAAAATTCCGGAAATCACCTGGATTTTTTGGATTTTACAATCTTGCGCTTGTGCAATACATTCACGCTAACGAGATCTTTAGTTTATTTTTCCACAATATCACATCTGTTAGAATAAACTCAGAATGATAATACAAATACGGGTAAATTTTCATTGGACTTTTGCTATATATTCTGTTCATATATATATATATATGTTTCGTGATGACAGAAAATATTTGATTACATGGAAAAAAGTTACATTATATTTGTTGGAGAGTGAAGATAGAATATGTTTTATCGTAAAAATGAATTACACCCTACGGACCCAGTTTTACAAAGAAAATCCGTGTACGTTGGTGAAAAGGTGTTGAATTATGGATTAAGATTTTTATTTGAAAGGTATTTGCAGTCTCAAAAAGATTTGTTATGATGAATTTGACTGTTATTTTCAAGGCAACTTCATTAACTTTCTCCAAAATCGTTCCGGAGCGATTCTGCAATTTTCTGCTATATCACGGGTATAAGGGAGGCGTTTAACTGTGTTTAGGGCCTTTCCTGAGACACAGTAAGTGTATTCAAACTAAGGAAAGTGTTGTGAAATTAATATCATTATTGTAGGCTTATAGCTTTGTTATGTAAATGTCAATAATAAGGTGTGTCGATGTACCTATTTCGTAAATGTCTGATATACAATGTCAAACCGTGCACGCATGGGTCAAAGTCTAGTATATTTATAAAGTAAAAACATTATATTAAAATATTTCAATGTATTCACATTATTGACGACCGTATTTCATGTTTGTTACATTAGGTTCATGGGTTACTTTTATTTGTCTTTTCTAAAACATAAACATACATTGTCACTATCAGGAATTGCTTATTATACCTTTATATTCAAATGTACATGTCACATCCTGTATAAAGATATCCTTTTCATAAAAGGCAAATTTTAGGGGGTTAAAATTTAACACGTTAATACAACGAACCACCCCCACCCCCCCCCCCCCCCGAAAAAAAACCATATCGGAGTAATTGAGTTTCAATCAAACAATTGTAGAAGCGTACAAAGCAATTACTTTCGAAAGGCAGAATGATATCATCGATGGTATAGGTTTAAACACGTTTTCAAAAAATATATATAACATTGATTTCAGTTAACAGTTCACTAAACATTCGAAGTCTTACCTTAAAAAATGTGTGTATCTGCCGCTGGAACTCAGACAACTAGAATAAACTATATGAGTCAAACGATTTTATTGTCATTAAGAAACTATATAAAAATAACATTGATATTATGGTCAAAATATAATATTTTGAATAAACAACAGGTTTTGGTTTTTTTCTTTAGTTTTTTTTAGTTTTTTTTTTTGGATAGACTTTATAACGATGGAACATGACAAGATCATAATCAATGTTTCGTTAATATATTTCGAACGTGTTATTAAACTATGGTATAACCAGGCTGAAATTACACTCACGAAACGATGCAGCGAGGTGTCATAAAAAAAAACCCAATAACAATCTGTTAACCATCTGGGTTATTATTACTGTTATAATCTTGTTTTACAGACATTGTCATTATAACACTTTGAATTTGAAGCGATCTTTTCGTTAATATATGATTATAAAATTTGTTTGATTCTCACAGGTACGCTTTTCGCATTAACTTTTACGTCGGTATCCGCACATTTAAAAGGATTATATATTGTCACATCTTCAAGTGTATTGTCAATGTCACTGCGACACAAAGCCCAAAGCTGTGTGTGTCAGCTGATAAAAATCCATGTAGTAAATAAAAAGTGACACCAGTTCAATGTTTCTAGATAATTAAATCATAAAAAAAGAACACTCCATCGTTTAGTTTTATTATAACAAAGTTTAAAAAACTTTAAATATACAATTGACGACAAATATATGCAATATATTCTTACATGTAGAAAAATCAAATTAAATTATACAAATACCGACTATAAATGACGAATACCAAAATCAATGATATTGGTCAACTGACTTTCAACATGCACCATCCTTTTCATTTAAATAAACAAGTAGATATTTAAGATTTTGTTTTTAAGAAGATCTTTGATTCCGCTTTTCACGAAATAAATCAAGTCCAATATCATTAGCAAATGATTTGGACTCATCTAATACAAACATGTATAAAATATTAATACTAGATGATTTGAATTCATCTATTACATATATAGTATCTATCACTGAAATTTTCTTACAAAAACCCTCATTAATTTGACATCGCATTTAGCTATGGACCCACTTCAACTGAATCTGAAAATAACAATTCATCTCGTCAACACATATCTTTTCGAAGTCAAACTTGTTTTTTATGATTTTTTTTCTCGATTAGCCCTCATCATTCATTGTTCATTTCAGACTTGTGCAATTACATGCCATATAGAAAATTAGAATAGAAGTCATTTTTAAAAGTATGGGTAGTCAACATGCTCGCCCTCAGACATGCCTTAAACTTTAACATCAGTCTTTTTTGTTTTTGTTTTGTTTTTGTTTTTGTTTTTGTTTTTTTTTTTGTTTTTTTTTTCTTGTTTTTTTTTTTTTGTTTTTTTGTTTTTTTTTTTTTTTTTTTTTTTTTTTTTTTGGGGGGGGGTTACTTTCTGTCCAATGACATATACCAACATTTAATTAAGAAAATAATATCGACAATTTTGGCTTCGAAATGTATTAGTTCCTTATATCTTTATACAAAGCTCTTTTTGTCGTGAAAATAGAAAAGCCTATAACTGATCACAACCATCGAGCTACCTTAATCCTACATATTTTTATTAACTAAAACAATAACAAAGAAAATTATATTTCAAAGTCAATTTCGGTTTGAATGTAGTTGATACTCGTACATTTCGCCCCCAAAGAAGACTAGCTTTACTGTTATCTACTTCAAGCGTTGTGTTGCTTTAAATTTCTTTTTAACACATCTACAGATGCAGAGAAAATTACAGCATATTCTTGTTTTGATGTGTTGTAGTTCCTTTTTGAACGACGAACTGAGGCTGGAGTAGATTAGGAGGTTGATTGGCTTCCCAACATTGTACGAAATATAAATAATAGAGGTTGCTAGTCCTTGAAAACTTGAAAATACTTCATTGGTGTTGTCCCATTTAGAGAAATGAAATTGACTAAATAGGACAAAAATCAAAGGCAGCTCTTGAAGAATTGAGGAAACTCCAAGACCGATGTTGATCTTCATAAGCTTAACATAGCTAACGCGGTTAATGGATACGTTATTGGTTAAAACCTTAAGAGACCGAAGGTTTCTATTCAAAAGAATAACAAGACCCACGGCCATTACCAGGTTAAGACTGAACGGAATCACCTGGCTATATAAAATAAGTATGTACGTTATGACATTTGACCAATTGTGAAAAGGAAGCATCCAAAAGAGTCGCATCGTTTTAACAAGGCAACCCTCTATTTTTTTAGGGGGATATCCAGATCTATATTCCTGTATTAACGGTATTGGTTCGAATTCAGGAGTAATAAGAAAACATAGAAATATAGAACAAAATAGCATATGGAAGACTAAAAACGTGTAAAAATAAGCTGATAAGTTACACATTCTGACCCGGAGTGGAAACCCCACTAGTAACAGATGATGAACCGACATGAGCGTGTTGAGCCAAGCTGAAGTGGCGTGGAGTACCATTTGAAGACGTATAGAATACATTACCTCGGGGCAGACGCGGTATTCCAAGAAGCCGTAATTCATATCGAACACTTTTAACAGAGTATCTCTTATAGCGGTCGTTGAAACGAAACAAAGATCTAGAATCAAAATAGACATGATGAATTTCTGTGTAGCTCCCAAAAGCTTCTTTCGTATAAAGACGACAAACATGATCGTTGTTACCACAAGCGACACAGGCCAAAGAAATATCCCAACGTTAAACGTAAACGTCATTCCCCATCTTCCATAAATTTCTTCTAGCTTAAATGCAATTTCACTGTCAAAACTACCTTTTGCAAACTGTAGAGCTAAGTTTTCCAAAATGTCCTTGGATTTGTTATTCATAATAATGTATCTCTTAAATATCCAGAACCAATGGCCTGCTTTTGAACATTTAAAAGTAGTTGATAATGTTGTTTTTTTTTCAAACAAACGTTTCAAAATATACATAGAAATATATTTAACATAAATAAAATTAAAGCACTATTAATCTCAATTCTTCATATATATATATATATATATAAAACAACACAGGGTGCCATGATACTCAGCCCTATCACCTACGGTTATCTACAAATGTGTGATAAAACTTGCTTTCGAAGTATTTAATCGATGAAAACCGTCATAAGTCGTAAATAACTTTGGTTAAAAATACATGGTTCATATTTCTACTGTAACTACTATTCATTACGTAAATCGGTTTTTTTATTTCGAAATCCAATATCATTTATAAATGTAATTCTGGGTAACATGTCCTAAAATTATATTTGAGTTAGATTTTATCTTCAAAGTACATAAGTATGATGAAAAAAAAAAGGTTCCTCAAATAAGATACCAGGCATCAAAATTAGAAGACAAAGACTTATTATTCTTGGTCTATTCATGTAAATGACGTGTCTGTTTGGTTAGGATAGACAATAATTTCTCTCACAGCATTTTATATATATTGCAATATATTTGATATAAAGACGAAATTAAAATAGTATAAAATCAGGAGCTATTTAATGGATACATGTAGTAGGATGCTCGCATTACAATACCCCTACCCCCCTCCCAAAAAGAAGAAACTCAAAACAAATAAAAACCGTAATCATAGGCTATAGTATTTATATCAGTAATATCCCAAAAAAGATAACTGATTATTGGATTTCAAGATTTGTCGTCACCTAAAATTCAACAGGTATACAGTGATGTGGATGTGTGTATTGTTCTATTTTAACTCTTCATAAAAAACGCAACTTTCTTTTTTATTAGATGAATATATTCGGGGTAATGTTATTATCAGGTTCAAACTGAACCTAGTTCAAACCACCAATAAAAGAAAGTCATTTATATATATCTCAAAAATAAGGAAGTTGCAAGCTTTATTTTTTTTCATACATGACCAAACATCACATTTAAAAAACCCTTATAAGGGGTTTTAGATTTTTTTGAATATATTTTCAAAGTAATTTCCAATCAAATGGAATCCACTAACATGTACAGCCAAGTTTTCATCAATGTGCAAATCTTCATAATACAATATAACTTATAAAACAAAAATAATTGTGGTATTTTAATATATAGTTTTAGGAATGTTACATTGTTTTATTATTTGTTTAGGTCACCATTGTCCTTTACACCCTGTGGTGTGTAGGGCAGCAGAAAACTTCCTTCACCTCTGCCTTTCCGTGGCCAGTCTCGTTACTGATCCCCAAGTTTTCTGCATGGCTTTAAGCTTGCTCTCCATTGCCCTTCTCCATGATGTTCTTGGTCTCCCCCCTTTCTCGTGTCTTTTTAGGTCCAGTGCAGAGCTTTTCTTCTTTTGTTATATTTTCTGGCCAAAAACATTCAAAGTACTCTGCGCAGGCATGTGGTGTGAAATGATCACACTTTGGAGAAGTCTGTCTCTACAATTCACCAACATTCTGGCATGAGTTTTACTAAGCTTCTTAAGTTTAAGATTTCATCGTAACCGTAAGTTACGATGAATATCTGTTTTACCAAACTTCTTAACTTTAAGTTACGTCAAAAATATCGTCGTAACTTACGACAGCCTATGGGCTACTCTAAGTTAAGAATTTTTCGTATTTTTCTAAATAAATGAATAAAAATGGCCGCCTGCTTATTGTTTATTGAAGTTTTAAGAGAAAACGAAGACAAGGCTTTGCGTCGTGAACGCGTTTTCAGAGACAGGAGTCAAGTTCTAGTTATGTTGACCGACAGCGAGCTCATTGGGCGATATAGATTTCCAAGGCGAGTTATTCTGCAGCTGACAGACGATGTCAAAGACTTCATACAGCCACAAACTTTGAGGTCGCATGCCATTCCAGCCCACATCCAGGTATTTTTATGGATATGACTTAACAGAGGAAATTCTAAATGAAAATAAACAGAAGCTGGACTTATAAAGCTTCTTATCAATCAAATTCTTACAAAATATTAATATCATAATACATCACACTCATGATATTGATTAAAAAAATACACTTACTATGTTGGTTATGTTCAAAGAATGATTCCGAATGATATCCTTGCAAACATTTCTATTTGTCCACTATTTTGAAAGAAGGATGAAGAGTAACCAAAAGGGCCACAACTGTATTATTACTTCATCGAGTTGTTCCCCTTTAACAAGATTGTGTGTGATGAACCATACAAATTTAAAATAAAATTTAAATATTGCCTAAAAGATATATAAAGCATTTTTTGATTTATTGTGTAAAATTTATATCATTTCTTGTTGACAGTCAAGTATGGTTAGAATATATTTCCATACCTATACTAAGCAATATTATAGTTCAAGTATTAATCATAATATAGTAAAATGGTGATCAAGGAAATAAATTAATACATAATTAAAGAATTAAAGAAATCAAAGGAGAGAGGCTTTTTTGTCATGGACTTTTTTTAACTAAATGAATAGACCTATAGAATTGTGTTAAGCCTAATGGGGTAGCCGCGGATATAAATGTATATGACATTTTTATCCGCTACTTGTGTTAATGTCTGGTTAAAAAATTCTGAACCTGCCCCCCCCCCCCCCCCAAGCATCAAATAATGTTTTTTATCTTTGAAAAGTCTTTATTTCATTTAATTATTAGTACATGCATTGTAACCGGGTTTTGATGCAGATGACATAATAACACCATGTTGATTTTATAGGGTTCGATTCCTTTTTCAATAAATTGTAGGAATATATGGTAAATGCAGGAAATCACACTAGAACAACACACACATAAAACATATATAAGCACACAACAAAGACAATACAAACACAAACATCGCACAGACATTGACATAAAACATATATTTACTTAGATCACTTATTAATATTATCAGCAAAGACCGATAATTTGATAATTTATATTTAAACAATAATTCCAAATGATCAGAAATATTTATGGTAATAAATATCAATAAAACTATTTACAGCAATGACAGAAACATATAGTAACCAATTTATGGAACTGAGTGCAAGTCCTATTTACTGGATTTCATATCATGAATCGATCACCATATTCACGATATTAATTGTACACACTGTCAGCAGTGACCAATACTGATTAATCAAAGCGTAGAATAAAAACACCTTTATACAAATGGAATATTCCAAAATCATTTCTTTACTCTATATATTTTGACTTAACCATTATTTTAAATAGGAGTGTTTAGGTTTAATCACACACAACACAGTTAGTATTGCAGTGCAGCGCAAAGAGTGAGAGATTGAATGAATGAATGAATGAGTGAATGAATGATATGTGAATCAAAATACCTTAATACTATACAAAACTAAAATTAAAACTAGGGAACACTACTACATTTTATCATTATCTTTTGTTCATTTTATTTTATTTACTTTTTTTTTGCTTGTCGAAGATTTTGAACTAATTTCCAGGCTACCCTCACCCTCTTTTATAAACATACTACAGGTGTGTTATGTCAACAGTACCTTTAAATCATTCCAGGTTCTAACATGCTTGCGTTTCCTGGCTAAAGGAGACTACCTCTCAGAAACAACAGACATTCATGGGATCTCCAAATCATCTGGATGTCTGGCTGTTCATCGAGTGGTCGATGCTGTCTGCAAAGCTTTGCAGAACATCGAGTTCCCTACAAGGAGGGAACACATTTCCCGTACCAAAGCGTCGTTCTACAAGATTGCTGGGTTCCCAAATGTGATTGGTGCCATCGACGGGACTCAGATACCCATACAAGGCATGGGAACAGAAGATGAACATCTGTATGTCTGCAGAAAGGGTTTTCACTCCATAAACGTGCAAGCGGTTGTAGACGCAGATTTAAGGTTTGGATATTAAAACTCTCAATTCAGATAAAGATGAATTGCTAATTAAAAGTTTAAACGTTTATATATACACCAAAGAAATACTTATGTTTCTATTGTTCAAATATTAATTGATTTCCAGGTTCACAAATGCCGTCTGCAAATTCCCAGGAGCAACCCATGATGCGTTCATTTTGCAAAACAGCTCCTTGCCAAATTTGATTGAAAGCCTTCAGGATGGAGGTTGGCTGATAGGCGATTCGGGTTATCCCCTTAAAGAGTGGCTGATGACTCCTATCAGCAACCCGAGGAGTGGACAAGAAGAGCGGTACAATTCGGCTCACTGTCGTACTAGAAATGCTATTGAAAGGGCATTTGGTGTGCTTAAAGCACGTTTCAGGTACGTCACCTTTTAATCAAAATATCAAATTTAATTCAGATCAGGAAATGGTGTATTGAAAAAAAGAATTTTCTTCTAAAAGAGTGAAAACCTAAAACATTTCAAACTTATAAATCAACAGGTGCTTGCACAAAACTGGAGGATGCTTGCCTTATAGACCAGACAAATGCACGAAAATAATTGAATGTGCTATGAGGCTACACAACTTGGCCATAAATGAGAGGGTGCCTCTCATGGTAGAAACTGAGGAAGAAGATGATGTCCAGCAACCATTTGCTCCAAATATCCCCTACAATTGTACTGCAGCAATGCTGAGAGATAGACTTGTACAAAGATTTTGAAGAGGTATTTAGGTTTTTAAGTTGTTGCAATTTTCATGTTAAATTTTTTTGGGTAAATTGGAAGTCTTGCTATTCTATTGACCGACAATAAAATGATTTCCAGACTTCGATTACTCATATTTTTGTTGAGACCCTTTTTAGCTCACGTGAGCTGAAAGCTCAAGTGAGCTATTCTGATCACATTTTGTCTGTCGTCCGTAAAGCCAGAAAAGCTGAAACTTGTGTGGAAGCATCCTCAGGTAGTGTAGATTCAAAGTTGTGAAATTCATGACCCCCGGGGGTAGTGTGGGGCCACAATGGGGGTCGAAGTTTTACATAGGAATATATAGAGTAAATCTTTAAAAATCTTCTCCTCAGAAAATCATGATCCTTTGGGGTAGGGTGGGCCACATTTGGGGGGGGGTGTTAAAGTTTAACATAAGAATATATAGAGTAAATCTTTAAAAATCTTCTTCTCAGAAACTAATCAGCCAGAGGATTCTTTATAATTGTTAAGACTTTGTCTCCAGGACAATTCTTTGGCCTCACAAGAAGGTTCAGAGTTTGATGTAGCTTTATATCCCATATATAAACAATTGTTAAGGATCTTTTTGAGAACTGCAATACTCATCATGTGATATGACTATAAAATCATCCTGTTAGAAAAGGAACTAATGATTATAAACATAAGAATATCCAGGGGGGAAATGGATTTTATTTATACAGGATCTACATGTATTATAATTGTTCATTGTCCAGATTGTTTGTATTATGACTCCATTAAGCTGATTTTATCATACCTATTGTTCCTCATGTGAGCGATGTGGCCCATGGGCCTCTTGTTTGAGGTTCTGATTGAAGCAAAACTACATTATTGTCGCCCTGTACACAAAGCGATTTGTTATATATTGCATTGTACAGGAATCTTTATTATGATAAAATTAAAGATTTGTTTTCACCCATTATATCACACAGGTTTAAGTACACACAGAATTATAATATACCGGTATTAGCATCTTTAGGTAGCAAAATAAATTTCTCAGAAACACAGCTCACATTGCTTTAAATGTTACTTTATTATGATGACAGAAGTTAAATAATTGTACATGGACAATATATATCAATATAAAAAAACTACTACATGTACTAGCATTTTGATATAATAGTAACCAGTTCACAAAACAATCAACATATAACAAGCAGTTTCTAATCTGAAAAACCATTATACTGGATCCTGTAATCAACAATTTTCTCTCCATTTTTAACAATTTATCATCAGAGACTTTCATCAGAACTCCACAAAAATACAAAGTCTTACAAATTAATAAATGTACCAGCAATTCTTTTTTATTAGCATTAAAATATTTAACTACAGTTTTCCCTATAAATAATATCGCGAACATTTCAACAAGAGGCCCATAGTTCACATACAGTAGTAATATGAAACATTTTTTGAATATTGTAATGATTTTAAATTACCATACATTAGAATGTAGCTTAGTAGTTCTTGAGAAGAAGATTTTTATAAAGATTTTACCCAATGATTTTTATGAAGAACTATTTTGAGGGTCATTGTCTTAACAATTTAAAATCTTTACTAAATATAGAAGCTTTGATATAAATATTCTTTAGAAGAAGATATTAACCTACCTTAAGTTTTTTTAGTGCATATATTAAGAGAATTTAATTACAGGAGATAACGACAATGACAATGGTTGAGAATTTCCTGACTGGTGCATGGAGTTGCTTATGGATTCAACTGCAATGGTGCTTCTGCGTTGTAGTTCAAGCATTTCTTCAAGAATCTTGATTTTTCTGGATCTGTATGTCTCCAGTTTAGAAATCTTCTCCTCTTCCATAGATAACAGCTGTGATATGTGTACTGGAACTTCATTTTCTTTTAAAGAAAAGTTTTAGAAAGCATGAGAATAGGTTTTCTTTTTTTTTTAAATATCAATTCATTCTAACAAAGTCAATAAGGGTTTTTTTCTTTAAGGTTTTATCTACACTAAATAGACTGCTGACATTTAACAAACATTTTTTTTAACTAACCTCCTAGTGTAAGACTTGCATGAGAAAAAATGGCTGTCATGTATATTATTTGTTGAAATCAAACTTAATAAGATATCATCATTATGACAAAGTAGTGTGATGGACAACTTTTTAGTTCTCTTTAACAATATCACTGACCATATGCCTCCTTAAAGAATTAAAATTCACTTTACATGGCTCGATTTCATTGTTACCTTTCCTTTGCACCCTTGTCTGTTTTCTTGGCCTTTCTTGACTTTGACTAGACTCGCCTGAAATTAAATTTGTAATAATTCAATATCCATTTGTAATGCAATATTACACTTGTATAAACTTGTATAATCTTTTTTTATGCCTTCACAATCATTAGTGCTTAAAAACCTATCAATTTGTATAAAGTTATATGTTGATATTTTTTGTCTCATGCTATCAAACTTTTGATACAATATTGTTAAATTGTTATTCATTACATTAATTGTGTTGTTTTAAACTTACTCTCAAAATTCATGTCTTTGTATGTGCTGTTGTTGATACTTGTTATTCCTTTGATAGAAAGAATATGATTAATGAAACAAAATTATCAATCGAAAAAATTATGTTCAAAAGAAATTGTTATATAGTTAATAATATGCATTTCATGAAAATAAATATTCAATTCAATAAGTATATATCAGTTATCTTGTGTGAAGGGATCATCAGATCTAGTACATGTACATACTTGCACATGGGGTTGAAGCAGACTCGCTCAGTTCTGAATTTTCTGATGCCGGAACTTCATGGATAATAATCCCTGCAGGTACCACTGGGGATGGTCTACTTTCTACAAAATGATTAATAAGGTTACTTTTTGCTATTAGAAACTGAGACACTTCTTATGATAAACATAATGGTGGATGGTTTGAATAAAAAAACTTGTTTAAAATATTCAACATCAAGAACTATATTATTTCATTTTATGAAAAATTGCATCAACATGAAAAGTTTGTATTACATGTGATTACAGTCTGGGTGTAGTGAGTTACCTTAGGTTAATATCAATGTGAAAATTCATAAATATATATAAAAAGCCAATTGACCACATTCTGCGGTATCAACTCCACCACTGATGCCTTCAATTGCAACATCTGATAAAGACTGTAGAACCTTTAAAAAAAGCATACCTTTACTAAAGGAAATGATTTGTTCATGACAGACAGACAAATATTTTACTACTTATATTCATAAGAATTTTTTGTAAGTATTTACCAAATTTTCCCAATTTTTGAACATGAAATTTGGGGCTGGTCCTCCTCCTGTCTGTTTCATTGATCTCCTCCTCTCTGCTTCCTTTTTCTTTGTCAGACTTTGCATGTCTGCCCATTTTTTCTTCATTTCCTCGGTTGTTCTGTTGACCATTGCAACAGCATTGACTCTATTAGAATATAAATATTTGCCTTAGGTACTTAAATATATGTTTTTAATATATCAAATTTGTGCAGCTGTAGAGTGTATCTGTGTACACATATATATGTATTTGCACATTGTTTGTGCTTATAGCCTTATAGATAATGAATTTGTGAAAAAATGACAAAATGTATCTAAAAAGTTTCAACTCATTTTTTTTAATATTTCAAAATCCTGAAACCATCTTAAAAAGTTATATTGCCAGTAATATTGACCCAACCCACAACAGCTGATTGAGTAACTCAGTCAATTTATGGGGCCAATATGTATAATACATATATGAGAAATATTGTTTATTATATCCGTATATGAAAGATATATCAGTATTATATTTAACATTCACATGAGAGAAAAAAAAATCTTACAATTAAGCAACTGCACTGTTTCTGTATGATGTATATTACTGATAAATGAGAGAGATATTTTTAACATTGTTAAAGATTTATTATTAAGGACCAGGCAAAATTTATCACTATGATGGGACAGGTACACACAGGCATGGGACAATGACTTTTTTCATAAAAGAAAAGTATGGAACAAAACTTTTTTTTTAGCATTTGCTAACACCCATGGGACAAACGCTTTTTTAGAATGAGTTGCAGTTCTCAACTAAAGAATTTTTTTTTTTTATTTTAAACATTTTCTATATTTTAAAGACAAAAAATCTATAAAAAAAAACTTATTCAAGAGGGAGTTACTCCCCTTGTTATCCAAAACTGTCACTTGTCACCTATAACTTACCTTTAACTCACACTAACATCCTCTGAAACGATATCTTGTCTTAAAATTAGAAAACTTATGCAATTATGAGAAAAAGTATGCCTCGCATTGCCAATTCCATTGAGGTTTAAGAAAAATATGGCCATTTAAGTGAACCCACCATTTCCACTTTTCTATTATTAACATAGAGTCATAGGGCTCTCCTTTAGTTAAACATATTTATTATAATCTTTTTGATATCAATTGTTGTTCAACCTCCTTTAATAAGAAACCTTATTCAGTACTACACACATTTACATGATAGTATCATGATAAAAGCCTCACATCACTTAGAAATACCCTTGCATGTATTACCCTCCCCCTATCTTTAGATTTTCAGAAAAGCATCAGTTTGAAATGATGATAAATAGACCCCTTCACGATAACCGTTGTACTGCTCTCTTGCAGGGCAAAATGATATACAGGTACTTCGCCAAAATTTCAGTACGTAGAAAATTAAATGACATAAATAAAACAATTGACGTTATATGTCATATTTCACCAAACTATGTAATTTTGTCGTGCAAATGAGCAGTACCACAGTTACCGTGAAGGGGTTAATTTTGCCTGGTCCCTAAATAAAACAGAACATAGCCTTCAAGATATCTGACATTTTTGAAAAATTATTTCAAAACTGAATCGCAGTAATTAAATCATTTTGTTGAAAAATCTATGAATACAGAAATATTTCCAGAAGCTAATGTTATTGTGAGTTTCCTCTATTATTTACCTCAGTGATGTTCAGCTTACATCTGATTACTATATCTAAAAATATCCCGACGTCATATGTCAATTTCAGCGTGTGCTACTTTATGTAAAGCATATTTATAAAATTCTTTCAAAAACTGTCCTCAAATGAATATATCTAATACATTTAGAACAACTGAATAAAAAATGTAATTAGTCTTCAATATCTGTACTCCAGTGTTACAATCATTATATAGTCTTTCATGCATTGGAATTCTATGGCAAGATTATGTGAACTTAATTTATATTCTGGGTATGTAGAGAGAATTGTTTTGTTAAACTTTTAAAACAACCGATATACGGTGCTATAACATTGTCATTGTATGTGCTATCATATCATTTCTAAGGATTTGAGGTCCAATTTTGATGCTTTCTCTTTACTTACTGGTTAGCGATATCCTGCCACAGTTGATTTTTCCTCTCAGAAGTTATAAAAGCGGAAAACTTCCCCTTTAAAACTCGGAAGTGCGGAGCTACGGCCTCTGCTAAAGCCATTAGCTCCGACTCACTCCAGTTGGGTTTTCTCCGTTTCAACTCTTTCTCCATTGTTGAAAACAGTTTCGCAGACGATAAAATGTAATTAGCCGCGAAAACGAAAGTGCCCTCTGCGCTTGCGCAGCGTTCGTAACTACGAATATTCACACCTCCGTTATTAGAGAGTTCCATTACGGAAACTTGCGAACGTTTCGTAAGTTAAGGTTACGAATAAAACTTACGAACACGTTAGTAAAACAGAACATTCTTATCTTAGGTTAAATCTTACGAAGTTCTTAAGTAATAATATTTTTGCGTAAGATAAGAAGCTTAGTAAAACTCATGCCTGGTCCATACAGGGGTGTAGACACAACACAGCTTTGGTAAAGCTTCAGCTTGGTGCTTGTGCACTATTTGGCAGACCTCTGGATGTTGACCGTTCTGCTTTGTGTATCCTCCTCTGTACCGCCCTATGGTGCTATCATGCTGTTCAGGTATGTGAAGTTGTGTTTGGTGTAGTTTTTAATCTCTGATCTCAACTTGAACAGTCGTTTCCATATTAAGGGTCATTGTATCTGTTCTCTTTTTACTTATACCCAGGCTAACGTATACGAGTTGTCTTTTTTTGTGAATGAAATGAAATATGGATTCCATATGTTTCCAGTAGTCACATGCTGCTTTAGCTATAAATTGGAGGTGCATCAAATGACGAAAGCAACAGATACATGTAGATACTATAACCGTGCATCTGAAATTATTTTTATAGGGTCGTGCAAAACTATGTTATACTATATAAAGTATAGTGAAATATAAAGTAGTGCTTCTAATGTTACACAGAGACGTATCAGATCAAATATTTACATGTTGTCTGCATCGACTATATTTAAGTGAATGTAAGAGGGTTTATTCAAAAGTAGTGTCACTAATATACCAGGGCTAAGTTTTACAACAGAGCGTACGACTTACGACCAAATTAATGACTGTTAATTAATTACGAACTAATGAAAAGTTTATTCTATTATTGGAAAAGAGAATTATGGAAATTGAAATATTTGTAAACAAATTATTTCATCTCATTTGTTTTCTTTAAAGATCATTTTACAAGACTAACTTTTTTGTAAGATGCAGCCTAAAGCCTTACAGAGCCTTTTTTGATCACGTATGCATAATAATACGTTGTATCGCCTTATCGACATAATAATACGTTGCATTGCCTTATCGACATAATAATTCGTTGTATCGCCTTTTCGACATAATAATACGTTGTATCGCCTTATCGACATAATAATACGTTGCATCGTCTTATCGACATAATTATACGATGCATCGCCTTATCGACATAATAATACGTTGTATAGCCTTATCAACATAATAAAGCCAATTTAATTTCTTCATGCATGATATATTTAAGGCAAGTTCACAGTAATTTAATTTTTTATTGTGTTTGGTGAATTCTTTTTAAATCGACATAACAAAATATGTGTTAAAAATAACGTTCTATGAAATGTCAGGAATAACTAGTAGACAAATTGTACTTTACATATTACCACATTGCAAAACTATGTAATATGTATACCGATACCCATAGTTTTTTCATTACTAAAACCAGCTGTAGTCAGGAACATTTTCTTTGATCCATATTACACAAGGTTGTATCAAAGTTAAACACTGTATAGGATGAATATGTGTCACCTCCTTTGTTGTTACTTATCACTTATTACCTGACGTGCGTATCTTGCCACGAGAAAATATTAATAAAAATCGAATTAGTACAAACCTTGTTTGTTTTGATCCTGTCCTGTAATAATCCGTTTGATTTTTGATTTTGAAAACTGATTTTATCACATTTTATCATGTCATATTTCTTTATAAAGCCATGGATTAAGCAGGGTTATTTTTTTTTTATTTCTTTACGGGGTTAACTAAATGTCCTTTACAAACATTTGATAATTGTTTAATGCTACACAATATTCTAGATCTGATATTAGATATTAGTAAATAAAGTACTTTGTAATGCACGTGGAATCTAAAAGTTGTACATGTACTTCTCTTTTCAAGACCTAGAATGTAAAAAAATTCATTACTAACCAACTTACATTGTAATAGAATATTTGAATTGTGAGTGTGTGGATCAAATGATATGGGAAAACTGTAGCAGAAAACGTTCTTAAGGGAAGTTAACGTAGATTTTTTTTTTATTTAAGTTTACATAGACTTTTAGCTATAAACTAATTATTCTATATTTTTTTACAGTTTGAATAAACACATCAAGTTTATCAATAAAGAATAGACAGCAAACTTGTAACTATGATATGAAAAAAAATAATAGATAATAGTTTGAATGCCAATTAATATATACCTTTATTTTTTATATCAAAATTCAAATATTTGTTCCATTAAATAAAACATTACATGTATGATTGTAATGGCAGTAAATGAATTATGTCATGTTTCTTTGTCTTGATTTAAATCTTATTTATAACTTATAACGTTCCTATTTCTGTGATTAAAACTCTAAACATGGATTTAGTAATAACACACACAGCAAAGACAACCGCTGAAAATTTGAAATTTAAAAAAATATTCTTAATTTAATTTTCCCACATCTTTTAAAAAAAAGAATTTTGTTCTAGTCACGTAATTTGGACAACAATTAATTTATCATAGTTTTTTGGGTTATTATCTATATTTAAATGTTGAATTTGATATTTTAGACAATGAAAAAATGCATCTGTTAAAACAGCTATTTTTATAATTTTGTCTGTTTTTATATACCACAAAGTTTAATAAAACCCGGTCAGGTTGCGTTTTGGCGCCACTGATGTACTTGATAGCGGCTGATATAAACTGTTCATAGGTAAGCATGTTAATGAATATCAAACTGTAAATCGGTTTAAAAACAATTAATTTTTGCTATGTCCGAGAATAAAATATTACTGCTGAAATCAATTGTTCGTTGTGGCATTATAAACCTGATTAAATAAAAAATCGAAATTATAATGATTTAAGAAATGGATTAAGTATATTTTTTTAATCGACGTATCTAAGAAAAACTACTTGAGTAGTACTCGCCTAGTCCATAATTATTGACTTTGCGTTGACTTGGTGCTAGAATTAACGCAATTTAAAAAACAATTTCAAAGTGCACATTTTCCCCATGGTAAACAGTGTTGTTACGGAGCACAGAGAGATCTGTGATTTTTTTTTTTATAGGTCATCTCATATATAAGCATATTAATCAATTTCTAAGTCAATCAAAATAAATTTAATGATAAACCATCATAAAAAAATATAATGTATTTTTATTTTAAATTGCAAATTTAAAAAGGTTTTGTAAAATTTAAAAACTTGATGATTTCAATTTTTTCACAACACACCCAGCAAGCTTTATTTTGTCAACAATTTTGAACTAATCCGTTAAGCTTTGGATTTTTTTTCTTTTTTCATTATTCTGTTAAAATGTTACGATAGTTTTTAAATTTTATTGCAGTTTTATGATAAGTATTTTATTGAAAGAAACACATACTAAACGATTTCAGGTCGAATTATAGAACACACTTTAAGATAGATCAATATGAATTTTTGCTTAGAAACTAATGTTCATAAAAATCCAATAAATACACTTGTTTTGACCTTGTTAAATACCTGATTACAGATTCAATAAATAGATAAACAACACAATAAATCCCAGTTCTACGTTGAATCTAAAATTTCAATATAGTAGGTAATTAACTGTCAAAAAAAACAAACCCATAAAACCGTCCTTTTAAGTAAGAGTTTGTTCAAGTGAAAAGAAGAGAGACAAAATATTTTGATTCAGATGTGTTTTTTTGTCGAGTACAATCCCATGATATACATATATACACTTACTGTTCAGAATAGTAGTTCAAATTTAAGAGACAATCATCAGGAAGAAAAAATAAATATACACTGTAATGTTGATTTTAACAATTTTGTATAGACATATATTTTAATGCAATGTAATATAAAGGGTGACTCTATTTAGAAAGAATTAACAAATCCGAAACAAAAATCAAGGAGGGTATTTTTATTCTACATGTATTTAAAGGAAATTTTCATGGGCCACTACGTATTCTTGAAGCCCCATAGGATTATTAAAGGTTTGGCTAAATCGATGCATATTCAGTGCATGTCTGCCTATTTTTCCCAACAGGATGGTAATTCAATTGTTATACGTTTAAGCTCATTTTATAGACAAAGATGCGCTAATGGTATAAAAGAGAGATATAAAAAAACACGATTTCCTCTTTTTGTGCCTTTTTGTGTTATTAATAATTTGTTTTGACAAGATACTTACTTGAATATTATAAATCACCACTTGATTTCTAACCAGATGCAGTTTTGTGAATGCTGAAATTTCGTCTCTTGACGTGACGTGTAAGATTGAACGCATTCTGTCGGGCTATATTGATTGTTCATACCTATTTCAATTCATACACATGTGATAGTAGTTTATTTCTATTAAATATCAAATAACATGTAAATACCTATCAGAAAACTTTATCGAAAGGTATTGTTTTATTGTAGTTCTATATTTTGTTAGTGTTATTAACTTGATAGGATTAAGTGATTTTCAATAAACGACACTTTTTGGTGTTGTAAGTGTTTGTATCATCATAATACCGTTTTTAAAGGTTATTTCCATACCAGTTTTACTGTACGAGATATTTCGGCTGTTTCTTCACAGCATGGCTCATTTTTTAGATTCAAGAGAGAGAGAGAGAGAGAGAGAGAGAGAGAGAGAGAGAGAGAGAGAGATTGCTTTAAAATGGGGTTTTTTTTTGGGGGGGGGTCGAAAATTGAAATAAAGATTGCATAAACAAAATTGAAGTATCATCATATTACATGTACCAAACTATGTTCGTGTTCATGATACTTAACGTTATAGTTAGTTATTGCCTTTGCATCTAGTCTCACTATTCATCGCCATGAAACTTGCAATAGTTATCCTCCTTGTCTGTCCTGTCGCTTTGGATCTTTCAACGTTAGGTATGATCAAATATGTGTTTTCTCAAAGTAAATATAGTCATTACACTTATTGAGTCAGTTCTCCGTTAAAATAAAATGTGTTGTGTTCTTTTTTTATCGTTATTTTTTTTATTTTGAAAATGTTTGTTAATGATATACATCACAATATATAAAGTCTAAATTACCACACATCATAACACATCCAATGTCGTGTCAATATAGGAATTAATATACCTTTTTACCTAAGAAATACAAGTTTAATTCGCTGTTTCCACCGGTGATGATCATGAGTGAAAATGCAGGGTTTGTATTCTGTAGTTATTTTTAATTTATTTAAGGAAAAAGGAATCATTTCTTTGGTATTATTAGGTGATCATTTAAAGAGGTTGGCTCCTGAAATAAAAGTAAATTCAACTAGACACGATCTCGTTGCGAGCAACGAGGAGGTCTTCCGTCCGTTTTGTAGAATAAGGAATGACCTTATTCTTGATCTTCGTCAACGAAATTTATCCGGAAAAGGAGGCGGAATCTATGAGTGTAATGGGTGAAAGACTATCTATCCCTTTGGTGTCCCTTATTTGAGGGATCAGCTCCTTTTCATTCATTTTAGTTAAAAGGTATTATTGTCTACCGCTAATTAGTGTTTGGAAATTGGTTACCGTTTTTGAGATATCTGGAAAAAATCGTTTTGATATCCGGTCCTAAAACTCCTTTTAGGGTCCAGATAACAAACAATATATGGTTGTACATTGTTAAGCTCAATATTTTGAGCATCTTTTGTTAAATACTCCTTTCAAAATTTTCCTCCATTTTGAGATATTGAGAATCAAATTTTTGGACTTCTGGCCCCTTAAATCCCCTTATTATGTAACATAGAAGTAAATGATTGCCATGTGTAGGTGGATAACGTTAAAATGAACATAATTGCTTCTATAACGTATCACAAAATATTTCACAGTTAAAAGTTATCATCAAAAGACTTTAGAGCCCCCTTAGCCCCTTATTTGAAGAGCCAGCCCCTTTTTCTTGATTTCATAAGAATTTTTTGGTCAATTCAAACATATTTTGTTCAACAAGTGTGTACAAATTTTGTACCGTTCTCGAGATATCTTGAGAGGGTCGTTTTAGGGGCCGACCCTGTAACTCCTTTAAGGGACCGCATAACAAAGAAATTATGGTTGCAGATTGTTAAGCTCAATACTTTGAGCATCTTTTGTTCAATATTGCTTTTCAAAATTTTCCTCCATTTTGAGATATTGAGAATCAAATTTTTGGACTTCTGGCCCCTTAAATCCCCTAATTATGTAACATAGAAGTAAATGATTGCCATGTGTAGGTGGATAACGTTAAAATGAACATAATTGCTTCTATAACGTATCACAAAATATTTCACAGTTAAAAGTTATCATCAAAAGACTTTAGAGCCCCCTTAGCCCCTTATTTGAAGAGCCAGCCCCTTTTTCTTGATTTCATAAGAATTTTTTGGTCAATTCAAACATATTTTGTTCAACAAGTGTGTACAAATTTTGTACCGTTCTCGAGATATCTTGAGAGGGTCGTTTTAGGGGCCGACCCTGTAACTCCTTTAAGGGACCGCATAACAAAGAAATTATGGTTGCAGATTGTTAAGCTCAATACTTTGAGCATCTTTTGTTCAATATTGCTTTTCAAAATTTTCCTCCATTTTGAGATATTGAGAATCAAATTTTTGGACTTCTGGCCCCTTAAATCCCCTAATTATGTAACATAGAAGTAAATGATTGCCATGTGTAGGTGGATAACGTTAAAATGAACATAATTGCTTCTATAACGTATCACAAAATATTTCACAGTAAAAAGTTATCATTAAAAGACTTTAGAGCTCCCTCAGCCCCTTTTTTGAAGGGCCAGCCCCTTTTTCAACATTTCAAATGAAAGCTTTAATCAATTCAAACACATTTTGTTCAACAAGTGTGTACAAATTTTGTACCGTTCGCGAGATATCTTGAGAGGGTCATTTTAGGGGCCGACCCTGTAACTCCTTTAAGGGACTGCATAGCAAAGAAATTATGGTTGCATATTATTAAGCTCAATATTTTGAGCATCTTTTGTTCAATATTGCTTTTCAAAATTTTCCTCCATTTTGAGATATTGAGCATCAAATTTTTGGACTTCTGGCCCCTTAAAATCCCTAATTACGTAACATAGGAGTAAATGATTGCCATGTGTAGGTGGATAACGTTAAAATGAACATAATTGCTTCTATAACGTATCACAAAATATTTCACAGTGAAAAGTTATCATTAAAAGATTTTAGAGCCCCCTCAGCCCCTTTTTTGAAGGGCCAGCCCCTTTTTCTTGATATCACATCAAAGCTCTTGACTTTATAAAGATTTTTTGTTATACATGTTATAACAAAATACAATCGAAGAAAGAGATATTGAAGGAAAACCACGAAAAAACACGACGCTTTTTTAACTGTAATTTTCGAGCTCGGGCGAGCTTCGCCGCTTTTGGTCACAGGAAAATATATATACCACATGTCAGATCTACAACCTTTTGTCTACAATCCCTGAAATTTTGAACTCAATATCTTCAACTGTTTAGGAGTTTACCCCTGGACAAGCCGACCCTCTGAAAATCGTTAAATCGTAAATAACTCAAAACCGGAAGTGACGTCATCATTAAAAAAAATTTCCAATAAGGTTCAGGTCATTATCTATCAGACCTGAAAGTTTCATGTAAATCGGTGGAGTAGTTTTAGAGAAATCGCGTACACAAAATTGGTTGGAAAAAAAAAGAAAAATAATAATAATAGGGAAAAAGAAACCGAACGAAAACAATAAGGTCTTCCGTTGGAAAACGGAAGACCTTAATTAATAAACTAGATGCTGTCATTAGACAGTAATACCCGCACGAAGTGTTTGTCCCTAGTTTAATTAAAAATGAAGGCCACATGCAAGTTACGGTAATACATTTAAAAATTATAATTTTCATAACTGAAGGATGAGATCCCTTCCCATATGATAATAACGCATGAGCAGCACTTTATGTGCAATTTGGGGTTGAACTGTTTGCATGTGAATTTTAAGTTAATCAATAATTTTAACTTTTTATGTCATAGAAAGTATACTGGTCTATATAATTATTACAAACAAAATTAAATCATGCCCGCTCTCCGCGGCGGTTGCTGGCTTTAGATTTGCTTCTGTGTGCCTACATGTACATAATCGTGAGCACGAATTTAGAAAAGGGGTGGGAGAAAAGGGCCGTTCCTAAGACACAGTAAGTTTATTCAAACTAAGGAAAGTGTAGTAAAATTAATAGCATTATTGTAGGCTTATAGCTTTATTATGTAAATGTCAATAATAAGGTGTGTCGATGTACCTATTTCGTAAATGTCCGATATGCAATGTCAAACCGTGCACGCATGGGTCAAAGTCTAGTATATTTATAAAATAAAAACATTCTATTAAAATATTTCAATGTATTCACATTATTGACGACCGTATTTCATGTTTGTAACATTAGGTACATGGGTTACTTTTATTTGTCTTTTCTAAAATATAAACATATCTTATCACTATCAGGAATTGCTTATTATACCTTTATATTCAAATGTACATGCCACATCCTGTATAAAGATATCTTTTTCATAAAAGGATAATTTTAGGGGGTTAGAATTTAACACTTTAATACAACGAACCAACCCCCCCCCCCCCCCCCCCGAACAAAAAACATATCGGAGTAATTGAGTTTCAATCAAACATTTGTAGAACCGTACAAAGCAATTACATTGGAAAGGCAGAATGATATCATCGATGGTATAGGTTTAAACACGTTTTCAAAAAATATATATAACATTGATTTCAGTTAACAGTCCACTAAACATTCGAAGTCTTACCTTTTTTTTTTTTTTATCTTTTATTAAAATCATTCTTCATCACAAAACATACATATTTTGATACTCGTATCGTATAAATATATCTTCTGTGTAATAAGCATAGTTTTACATGCATGAAAAAACAACTATTGTTATACATATCAAATGTATTGTACAATAATTATAATAATTAGTATTCATCATAAACATACATCGTATTACTGTATCACATATCATATATCAAAAATATGGTACGTCATATACTGTTTCGAAATTATAGAAAGTTTCCAACATTTTTTTAAAAATCGTTTTTATTTCTTCCAATACTGGTGATAATTACATTCTGGAGAAAAAGAGTATTTTTAAGCTTGTGCCTTAGGTCTTGCTCACACATTCTTTCTTTCTGAATTCTACATTTCATTTTATATTTATATATTGTAAAACTAATGAAAGACAAAAAGTTATTCAAAAAAGAAGTTTTCTCGCTAATTTCATTGTAAAAACCTAGTACAACAATTTTCCATGTGACATCAAATCTTAAGTACATGCTTATTCTCTCCCAGAAATGTTTGACAATTTTGCAATCATACAAAAGGTGTTTTATATCCTCGTTAACATTGCACACTTCGCACAATGGAGAGACAGTTTTGTTCCATTTACTGACACATACATTATTGTTCAATATACCATGAAGGAGTTTGTAATTAAATTCTGAGATTCTTTTTTCATATATTTCTTTGATTTTTGCAATATACACATTTTCCCATAGACATAATGTGTCGTTAAAAACTTTTCTCCATCTAATTTCGCATATTGGTTTTTGAAACTTTTTATCAATAAACAATGAATAGTAAAAATTACTTTTAACATTGTTAACTGAATTAACGGTATTGTTTCGAAATAAAAAAGATACACAATGCTTGATTTGACGTATTTTGAATAGCTGCAGTCAAATTTTTCTTTATAAGCTTTAAATGCTTTTCTAAGCATGATATATTCACATAAGATATTGTTTTTTCTAACCAGTTTTTGTGTAAAGTACATCATATCATAAAACTCTCCATTTTCATCAAAAATATCTTTAACATACAAAATTCCACTTTTTATCCAATTTTCAAAACATAGTGGTTTATTTTCATACTGGAAAAGGTTATTGTTCCATATAAA